>NC_133658.1:802834133-803139849 GCF_037893015.1 Macrotis lagotis
TGTTAGATAGTATTATTATCATTGTTGGATGGTTGACACATATCATGAGTTCTCTGGAATTATGACTGATCATTATGTTGATCTGAGTTCCCAATCTTTCAGACATGCCTTTATAATTATTATTACTATATAAACTGGTTTTCTGGTTTTGCACACCTCACTCTGTTCAAGTCTTCCCAGATTTCTCTGAAACTGTCCCTTTCATCTTTCCTCACAGCACCACAGCATTCTGTCACAGGCATATATCATAATTGTTCAGTCTTTCCCAAGTTGATAGATATCTCCCTCAGTTTTCAATTCTGTGCTTCCACAAAAAAAGAGCTGGTATAAATATTTTTGCTTATAGAAGTCTGTTTCCACTTTTTTGAGCTCTTTAGAATATAGCCCTAGTAATAGTATTTCTGAGTCAAAGTTTAATAGGTTTTTTGGACATAGATTCAGATTACTTCCCAGAAAACTAGGGCAGTTTACATTTCCACTCATATTGCACCAATATACCTGTTTTCCCACAAGCCTTCCACCATTTGTCATTTTTTTTTTTGGTCAAATTTGCCAGTCTAATAGTTGGGAGGTAGAACTTCAGAGTTGTTTTAATTTATATTCTCTAAGCATTATCTCTTATGGTTGTTGATAACTTGGATTTCTTCTTCTGAACTGAATTATTTATATCCTTTGACCTTTATTTATCAAGTCAGGAATGGCACTTATTTTTATGGCTTTGTAAACTTTATCAATATTTTCTAGATTCCATTTGGAATCATCTGTAGTCATCAGGTTCTACAAGTCTTGGCATCCCCCTTGCTGGGGATGACAGAAGATCTATTCTTGTTACCAGTGAGGATAGTCACCATTCTGGTGCCCCTGGACAGGAAGTTACCCAATCATTACCACTTTTGCGCACATCTTTTGTTCTTTAGTGGCTGCTGTCTTACCCGGCTGTAATACACTATACCTCCATCACATCTCAGGAAACAAATAATTAATTGTCTCCTCCTCCCTCCTCTTCAGTAAAAAAACGAACTTCCTGTAGTCAATATGTGTTCCCTTTGGTGGCAGTCTGGTCTAGTGGCTAGAGTTAAGAGATCTGCATTTGCAGCCTGCTTTGGACACTTTGCACTGGATGTAATAAGTGGTAGCACCAGAGGTCTTTACTCAGGTCCTTTCATTCAGTATCTAGTGATTCTTCCCATTCCATGAGGTAAAAAAGGAGTGTTAACTCAGAAAAGCAGGTTTGGGTTTTCCCCCATGGGGGCTGGCAATTAAGAGCTCTGCTGCAGAGCAAGGGTTGCATTTATACAACTTGTTCTGAGTGGGGGATCTCCAGTCCTAACCACCTCAGCCTGATAAGGCAACTTCCCTCCCTCCCCCAACTCTACTCTCATCTTCTCTTTTCAGTGACTCTCTTGGGGTGCACCGAGTCAGAGTTCTGTCATCCTAGGTTTAGAGCTGGAAGAGAATTTCAAGGCCAACTAGTCCGCTCACTCCCACCATTTTGCAGTTGAGAGAAGCATGGTCCAAAGATGTGAAATGATTTGACTAAACTGATACAGCTAGGAAGAGTCTGAGATGAGACTTGAACATGTCAGAGGAAAACTGTTTCCATTCCCTAGGGCCAATGACTGGGCTCTCTCTCCTAGGGTTCTTAAGTTCAATATTTAGCCTAATAATAGCTTCTATTTCTCTGGGTCTTTTAGGTTTACAAACTTCTTACCTTGATCCTTGGATAAGGATCATGACCCTCCCACTTCCCCATCCTATCTTTTTACAGGGGATAAAAATGTCAACAACATTCACCCAGTATTTATTTAATATCTTCTTGGTGAAGAGCCTAGTGAGTCAAGAGGCATTTTTGTTTCTATCATGTCTGACTTTTAATGTCCACATTTTGGAATTTCTTGGCAAAAATATTGGAATAGTTTTCCATTTTCTTCTCATTTTATTTTACAGAGACATGCCCAGGAACACAAGCAAGTAAGTATCTAAGACTGAATTTGAACTCCAGGATAAGAGTGCTTAGTACTCTACACTTTGTGCCATCAGTCTGCCCATGTAGAGAGGCAGGAACATAAAAAGGTTAGCAATGTCTTGACCCCTGCTCTCTTGGAGCAATTAATATAATAAGGGAAAGGTGCTAAAGTGGCAGGACTACTAACTCTAAAGTTTAAAAGTCTTGGGTTTGAATCCCCACCTCTGTAAATTAACTAACTTTGTTACTTTGGATAAGTCATTTAACCTTCCTGCACCTCAGTTTCCTCATTAAAATGATATAAGTAATTGTCAGTAAGATGATAGACTGGAAGAGATGGCCTCTGAGGTCGCTTCCAGTCCTGAGCTATGATCATAAGATACAAACAGATAATTTATAATACAAACCCTAAAATTCTTTTCATGCAAATAAAGACAGAACTAAGCAACAGGAGAAATATTCATTTCTCATGAATAGGCTGAGTGAAAATAAGAATGACAATTCTACCTAACTTATTTTACTTATTTAATGCAATACCAGTCAAAATACCAAAAATTATTTTATATAGCTAGGAAAAATAACAGAATAAAAGATCAATAATATCAAAGAAATAAATGGAAAATGTCAAGTAAGGTCACCTTGCAATATCAGATTTCAAACTAAAATACAAAGCAGTAAATCATTTTTAAAAATCTGCTATTGACTAAAAAGTAAGTGGTGGATCAGTGGAATAGATTAGGTATATGGTGCACAGTAGTAAATGACCATAGTAATCTAATGTTTAAGAAACCCAAAGATCCAAGGTAGTCTTGGAGGTAGAATTCTAGGCTATATGTGAAGCCAGTCAGCCCAATAGGGAAGTCTTGAGAAGCTAGGGTACCTGAGATTGGAGCCCAAGAAGAAATGCTTTGTATTCTGAGCTTGGTGAAGCTGTGCTATGTAGGAACTGAATTAAGTTGTGAACCTCATCCTCTCTTGAGGAACCAAGGCTCAAGGAAGTGAGGTAGTAATATAAAAGATTGTATTTATATATAATAGAATACACTACTATAATACATTTGTATATCACTTTAAGGTTTATAAAGACTGCAAATATCTCTTTGGATACTCACAACAACCCCAAGGAGTGAGTACTATAATCTATTCTCAGCGACCGCCATCCTTTTTCTCCCCAAATCAGAAAGGATAGAGTAAAATGCAAGTGGACAAAAATACCACTTTGAAAAAAAGAAGACAGCACCCAAACTAAAAGATTTTTTGGAGACTGGTGCCAAAGGAAAGCAATCCTTTTTATTTCACAAGAGGGAATAGACAATAGAAGTCATAGGAAGTGGTAGAGACCTCAAGCTATCATTTAGTCCAGCCTCCTCATTTTTCAGAGAAGAAAACTGAGGCCCAGACACAGAAGGAAGATGTGTAAGGTTATACAGATAGTAAGTGGCAGACCAAAGTTTTGGATTCAGATTCTTTGCAAATCCAATGCTGTATAGTATATACTATACTGTTTCTCTACCTTCACTCAGTTCAATAGCCTCGGGTTAAGCCTTTGACCTTGATCCCAGACTGACTTCCTCCTGTGGAGAAACAGCTTAAAGTTAGAAATACATGTTTCTGCCAAGAGGGGGTTGGTGCATCATTAGACTAGAATATTAGAAGATGTAGAGGTTAGTTTTAGCTCTGACATTTAAGATTCCACTGGGGCAGGTGATTTTAATTTTCTAAGCTTTGCTTGCCTCATTTTTGGTGGCTAAATAGTGCCTTAGTATACAGAATACTGACTGGGCCTAGAATCTTTAAGACATGAGGTCAAATCCTGCTTCAGACACTTACCAGATCTTGGGAAAGTCTCATGAACTTCTTGTCTCAGTTTCCTCATCTGTAAAAATAAGGATAATAATAGAACCTATTATTCACAGATGTTTTAAGGAAAAAATAATATAATACTGGTTAAGTAAAGCCCTTTGCAAACCTTAAAGAACTATATAGATGCGAACCTGGTAGTGGTAATATTATTAGTATTATTTACAGGCTTATTGTGAGGACAGAATGAGAAAATATTTGTAAAGCAGTTTATAAAACCTTAAAACACTACATAAATGATAGCTATTCTTATTACTAACCTCATTTTCACTTTTTCTTGTTTTAATATTTTTGACAATTTCATGTAAAATAATTTTTAACATTTTTTTTTTCAGTTTGAGTTCCAAATTCCACCTCTCTTTACCTTCCCTGAGATGGTAAACATTCTGATATATATAGCTTCATTTTTCAAAAGAGGAAACTGAAACTTAGGGGTCTTCCAGGACTTTGCCAAAGTCCCAAAGTCAGTAAGTGGGAAGAGCCAAAATTTGAATCCAGGCCTCCTGATATTCTCTCCAGAGCACATTCTTCCCTCTTTTACCACTTACAAAGTATTTAATATCCCAGATATGAGTGCAGATTCTCCCCAAAATACTTCCTGGTTGATGCTTTCATCTGTAAAATGGGGCTAATAACAACACTTCTTTCCTAGATTATGGTGAGGCTCAAATGAGACAATACTAAATGGCCTGGCACATTTTAAGAATTATATGTTATCTATGATAATAATATTTATTATTATCATACGCTCTTAAAATGAAATAATTGTAAATTGCTTAGCATGGTTCATGGAAGTATTCAATAAATGCTTATTTCCTTCCCCCTTCATCTGTTACATGTGCTTATGCTATCAGCTACACAGAAATCTTGGGGAGAAAACATCTAAAAAAAGTGCCATAGAAATGGAAACATGAACATTAGCTGATATGGAGCCACTAGTTTACTTCTTTACCCAAGTATGGTTCATTAACCCATGATCCACCCACTCTCCATCTGGCAACTAGACAATGGGCTGCATCCAGAATTAAACAGGAGGAGGAAAGTGGGCTGCATTTGGAAAACTGTGTCCTGCTTTTAATGACCCCCGAACTTCAGCCAGACACAGAAGTCCGTGTTTGAAATTCCAGTATTCTTCCAATGACGCTGTCTGGCTCTGAGGCTTTGAATACAACAGTCTCTGAGGAATTAAAGTTGTAGGCAATGGAAATGTGCAGAGCGAGTTCATGCAGGATGCAGCATGGGATCAGGGAAGGATTTTGCCAAAGAAGGTGGGAAAGGATATCATTAGAGAATGGCTGGAGCTAAAGCAGAGCTTAGAACAGAGCATCTTAGAGCAGAAAGGGAACTGAGAACTGAGAATGTTAGAGTAGCAGGGAGTTAAGAACAAAGTATGTTAGAACAGGAAGGGAGCTAAGGACAAAGTGTGTTAGAAAAAGAAGGGAGTCTAGAACAAAGGGTGTTAGAAAAAGAAAGAAGGCTACAGCAAAGGAGGAAGGAAGATTAGAACAAAAGATGCTTGAGCAGGATAGAACACTGGAATACAGAATGTGTGAGAGAGGGACCTTAGATCACAGAATGTTAGAGCAGGAGAGATTCTTAGACTAGAAAATTTTAAAACAGGAAAGAACCAGACTGTCAGAGCTGAAAGAGCTCTTAGAACCAAGAACTGGAAGAACCTTGGACATAGAACAGGAAGTACAGCAGCAGAACCAGGGCTAGTATTTCCAATGCCTGTCCAGGAATCTTGGGGGGAAAGTCAAAGGAGTGACAAATACTATTGAAATTGTATTGCTGATCACTGCCTTGGTCAAGAATTTTTCCATTTCTGGGCCTAGGTTTCTGCATCTGTAAAGTGAGAGCCTTAGACAAAATGACTCCCTTTCCTTTGAGGACTAGAGAAACAAGTAGAAGGGACCTCTTAGGTTCCCCAGAAGAATGAATCTGGTGTTAGTTGGGAAAATATGTGGGCTATTTCAATTTGGCCACCTCTTTATCTCAGGCCAACTAAGGAAGAAGAAGAAGAAGAAGAAGAAGAAGAAGAAGAAGAAGAAGAAGAAGAAGAAGAAGAATCTGAGTGTTTAGGGGCAGTAGAAAGGGGTGTGTAGGTATAGCCAAAGACCTGGGTTCAAATTCTAATTGGTCATCTGGATAACCTTGCACAAATCACTTTCTTCAGGTCTCAGTTGTCTTATCTATAAAATAGGGATTTTTATGATCTCTTGGGAGGCAACATGGAATTGGAATTATAAAATTGAAGTTCAGATTCCATCCCTTATTGCTGTGTGACACTTAAACACTCTTTGCCTTGTTTGCTCATCTGTACAAGGGGGAGAGTAATAGGCCACTTCTCAGGATTTTCATGAGGTTCAAATAAGGCAATATATGTAAAATGCTTTTTGAATTTAAAACATATAAATATCAGTTGTGTGATATTTAATATATCATTATGTAAATATCAGTTATTCATAGACACTGAGAAAGAAGGCACTTTAAAGATCTTTTAGTCCTACCCACTCATTTTATAGACGAGTGAACCTGAGTTGCATAGAATTTAAGTACTTGCCCAACCTTATATAACTATTGAATGGCAGGGATTGTTTGTTGTTGTTGAGTCATTTACAGTTGTATCCTTCTCTTCATGATCCCATTTTGAGATTTTCTTGGCAAAGATGATGGGGTGGTTGCCATTTTCTTCTTTAGTTCATTTTATGAGGAAATTGAGGTAAATAGGGTTAAGAGACTTTCCCAGTGTCACACAGCTAATAAGTATCTGAGTTCAGACTTGAACTTAGATGAGTCTTGCTGATTCTAAACCCAGTGGTCTATTCACTGCACCACCTGGCCCATTAAATGGAAGAGCTGGGATTCAAATTTAGGACCTCTGATTCCAAATGCAATGCTCTTTACTATACATATGTGGTTTACCCTTTATAGTGTATAGATAAGGAAACTGAGCACTAGAGCAATGAAATGATTTGACTAAGGTAACATAGATAGATAGTAGTAGAATTGGAATTTGATGTGTAATTTTCAAAGGATTTGATGTAGCCCTAACTCCAAAGTAGCTCCTAGTTCTAAATCCTGTTATCTAAATTTGGAGGGCCTGTTGTGTCTCTTTTTCATTTAGGTTTTTGCAAGGCAAATGGGGTTAAGTGGCTTGCCCAAGGCCACACAGCTAGGTAATTATTAAGTGTCTGAGACCAGATTTGAACCCAGGTACTCCGGACTCCAGGGCCAGTGCTTTATCCACTGTGCCACCTAGCCACCCCATGTTGTGTCCTTTTGAAAAATGTGATAGTTGTTCATCATTTAGCAACTAGAAAGAGTGGTACCCACCCAGGAGGAAGAAAGCTGGGATAGCTTAGTCTACTTACTGTTTTCTATCTGAATTTCCTCTATTTCCTCTCCTCCCCCATCCCACCAGAATCATTATATACTATAAAAATGAAGCCGTTTCAAAATACAGTTTTAGAATAGATCATGCCTAGCACAGAGTAGACCATATGAGCTAGTTGGGGGAAGAATGACACTAGGGACACAGAATATCTCAAATGGGGTGATCTAGAAGTATCCAACAGCCTCTTGTTAACCCCCAAATATCTCCCTGAATTTGATTTTACAAAACCTGAAATTTTACCATCAAAGTTCCTATTTTGATTTAAGACAGAGTCTTTAAAAGATCCCTAATGAAATGTATCTTTTACTACCTTGGGGAGGGTCCACAATAGGCTTTAGTGTCAAGAACACTGCATAAAGCCTATTGTGGACCCTCTCCAAGGTTGTAAAAGATAGGGTTTGAATCCAATTCTGCTGTTTGTTATTTGTGAGACCTTAGATAACTACGTCAAGATCAGGGGGTGTTTCCTGGATTGCAAATTTCCTCTCTGACAAACAGGGTGATCTCTAAACACAATTATTCCAGTATGGGAGGCTATCTATGACCAGTTATGTTCATAGAAGTAGGATTTCAGAGCTGGAAAGTAACTTAGAGTTTATCTAAACCAAGCCCTATCAATACAGAAAACTTCACAATATTGCAAACAAAGCCTTCTCTTGAAGACTGGGTGTTATTTGTCTTTCCTTCTCAGAGGACCGATGACATCGGGGAGGTGAGATCCTGACTAGCAAGTGAATAGGATTCAAATGAGGCAAAGCTGTGCAAAGTCATCAGCCTCACTCTCTCTCTCCTCCAGAGTCATCAGAATCTGGTATCAGGACAAAAGTTGAGATTGACTGTTGATGACCCAGGATACAGTGAATGACCTTGATCTTTCTAAATTAAGGTCTTTCCCAGATGTCAGTTGAACACTTCCAATGAAAAGAAACCCACTACTTCCATCAGCATCCTAGTCAACTTCATGACACCAAATGGTTAGAAAGTTTAGGGGGGAAAATATCTCTTTTTCTTAATATCAAGCTTAAATCTGATTCTGTGAAACTTTCAGTCATTGATTGGTTTTAGTTCTCCCTGGTGGCACAAAGCAGACCAAGTCTAACTCCCTTTCCACAGCATAACTCTTTAGATGTTTGAAGAGTGATTGGGTCATCTCAAATCTTCTCTTTTTCCCAGTTAAATATCTACAGTTCCTTCACATGACACATTTATAAAATATAATAAATACTTAATACAATTTTTCTTAATCCTCCTGGTTGTCATTCCCTGGTCAATTTCATGCACCAGTATTTTTCCAAAACACAGCAACCAAAACTGAATAGAATTATTCCTGATGTGTTCTGAGCAAAGTTGAGCAGAGTAGAATCCTAATTTCCTTTATTTTATACACAATGCTCCTCTTGCATAAGTTTTGACTGCCCTGATATATTGGCCTCAGATTCCATCCCCTCCAAATAGTGCCTTTTCCCAATTCCCATATTGGTGAAGTTAATATTTTGACCCCAGGATAAAGTTCTAAAGTTCCTCCCAGCTCTGATATTCTCTATTTTAAGTTTCTTACAGGTTGGAAATTCTATGTTCTAAAGTTTCTTCTTGCTCTGAGAGGCCATGTTCTAAGGACCCTTCCAGCTCTGACAGCTTAAGTTCCATAGTCCTTTCTAGTTCTAACATTCAGTGTTTTAAAAATCACAACTCTGATATTCTGTATTCTAAAGCTCTTTCTGTGTCTAATATTCTAGGTTCTAAGACATCTCCCAGCTCTGACATTCTGTGTTCTAAGGTCCCTACCAGCTCTGACATTCTCTGTTCTAAGACCCATCTGAGGTCTGACAGTCTATATCCCATAGTCTTTTCATCTCTGACAATCTAGGTTTTAAATTCTTTCCCAACCCTGCCCTCCATAAGAGGAGGTCTCTATAAAGAAGGGACATAGTATATGTAATAGTTTTACCTCGGGCAGGTTCAAGGATATTGGGGAATGACAAATTAGAAAGAGCCACTTCTCCTTGGTTGAAGGCTACAGTATGAGATATGAGGAAGCCAGGAAGACTGATTGCCTTAGGATGCATTGGCAAGATTGGGCCACTCAACAAAGAAGACCAGCTTTACATATTTTGGGGTTTCTTTTTGTTTTAGGTCCAGTTTTGTGAGTTTTTGTTGTGTTCATTGTTCAGTTGTTTCAATCATATCTGACACTTCATGATCTCAATTTGGATTTTCTTGGAAATGATACTGGAGTGGTTTACCATTTCCTTTTCAGCTCATTGAGGTAGAGAGTTAGATGACTTGCACAGGGTCATATAGCTAGTACCTAGAGTCCTTAGGCTCTAACCACCACACAACCCAGCTGTCCTATATATTGGTATATATACCAACTCCTTATGAAGAAATTTCCTTCACCAAGGTATATTTTCAACTACTAGGCAATTTTTTATCTTTACCAAGCACCTGAGTCACTGAAAAGTTAAGTGACTTGTTTAGGGCCACACAGCCAGAATGTGTTGGGAGTAGCATTTAAACTCAGGTTTCTTGAATGTATGACCAACTTTCTCTTTCCTGTATATCAACCTCCCTCTCTTACAGAATCCTAGAATCTTAGATTAGCACCCCAGGGGCTCAGGAAACATAAGTTGACATCTGGTCTAATACTCCCCCATACCCCCATTACCTTTTTACAATTTGCATCAGGCAGAGGCACAACACAATTTCTTTCTTGTAAGAAACAGAAAGTCAATGAGTATTTCAAAATTATCTTTTAATATATTCACATAATTTTTCTATACAATTCATATAAAATTCTTATAGGATGATTATATATATATATATATATATATATATATATATATATATATATATATAGCAGCATCTTGTAGTGTTTATATGGCATCTGGAGAGACAGCATAGACCAGGCAGCCGGACATGTCACAGACAGCCAAGGGAGGGACTGCCTGCCTTGATTTCCCTCTGAGGAGATGGGAGTCTCATTTCAGTACAACTTAATATTTCTTAAGCACCTACTGGGTGCAGAGCCTTGTCTTAGGCATGGTGGGAGTAAAGGTGGGGGAACACTGATAAAAATAACATCAAGCTCCTGCTTTCAAGTAGCTCATGTCTTGGGATGAGGGGTAGTAGGAGAGGCAGACACCAGGCTGTGGGGTCCTGAGGAAAATTAGCTCTCTTGAGATCACTTCCACTTGGTGGGGAGGTGGGCAGATGGGATCAGGCAAAGTTTTAGGGCAGGTGAGGTAATTAAGCAGTCCTGCAATAATGGAAAGGTTTCAAAAGGCAGATATTGGAGAAAAGAGCATTCCAGGACTCTCAAATACTCACATAGATATCATCTTATTAATTAGGGCATTTCCAAATCCAGCCATTTATGCTCCATTCTGTATGATTCATATTCATGTTCTTTCAAAGGTCTAACAAACAGGGTCCTCTATATATGCTGCAAATTTCTTTCTTTTTCATGATAATTTAAGGGTACAAGTAGAAATTTTCTGGGTCCTTTTGGTCTCCTTGTTATGATAATTAATTTACATCAGTTAATATTCTGAATGAAAATAAAATCAGTCTTAAAGTCATTTACATCATTTAATTTCCATTTTCAATGTTCAATTACTCTTTATTCAAGATTAAAATGATAAATCTTTTTTTCCTTAAAATCTGATCTTATTTGTTAGTATAGACAGATTGGCTTGGGGTAGTCTAACATTTTAAATGGACATTTGACATTTTATTGAACCCGATATTGAGCATGAATAGGCCTATCCAAGATTACTGACTGGTTGGTTCAACAGGTGCCTATTCGTAGCTGGAAAGGCAACCTCTAGAACTCTTGGGGTGTATATGCTGCATATTGATTATTTCCTAAGAAAGTGGAATTCCCAGATAGGTACCATAACCTTACATTTCTTACATCCCTGCCCTTTTTATGCACTGCCCATCACTCCTACTGATTGGATGGTTCAGGGAGGCTTGGGGATTCTCCAAGCTGTCCTCAGAAAACTTACAATATAAGAGAGGAAGATAATGACCCATATTGGTTGGTCCATGGTCTGGATAGAGCACTAAGAAAATGGTAGAACATGACTATCAATACTTTAGACTAAAGTTTAGAGGGAATGTAAGCCAACCAAAGACACACTGGCAAGTGTTTGAAAGCCTAAGAGTTTGACTGAAGCAGAACATAGAAAACGAAGTAGAGAGTGATAAGGCTTCTCTCCAAGTGTGATAAGAATCCATAGGTGAAATGTCAATGCTCAATGGATAAAAATTGTGCTAACACCCAGTGATTCCTTTGCAAAAGGTAAAGATCTTTCTTTAATAGACTTGTGAAGAAGAGGGGACTCCCTTCCTTCTACTCCTACTGTCTTCTGCCATCATTCAATAGAGTCAGCCTAGCACCAGAACCACTTACCCAGTAGGAAACACCCAATTTAGCAATAGAGGGTCAGTTCAAGAGATCTAGGCAGCCCAGGATCAGAGGAGAGGAGAATTGTCATTGTCTCTAAGCCATATCCAGCAGAGAGATGAGACAAACTCTCCAGATAGACATGGATTCAAAGAGGTGATCAGTGAGGCCAGTAAGCAGCCCCCAGAAGTGGAACATCTGGCAATCCTCTTTCCCTCTAAAGAAGTAAAAGATTGCTGCCTCATATCTTCATTTATGTGAATCTCACTAACTCTGGGCTTTATTATCTAGGATCATGGGCCAGTCTTCAGTTCAAGCAATGGCTATCTTTCCTGACTCAGAAACAGGTGTTCACACTTCATTAAAGGATCATAGGATGCTAACACATTGTTAAGATATTAACATTCCCTAAGGGCAACTGGGTAGCACTATTGAAAGAGCACTGGCCCTGAAGTCAGGAGGACTCCACTTACTAGCTGAGTGACTTTGGGCCACTCACTTAACCTTGATTGCCCTGCATTCAGGGCCATCTCCAGTTATCCTGATTCGTATATCCAGAAGAGAAAGTAAGACTGGTGACTTAGCACAGATAGCCCCTCATTCTAATTCAATTCACATACTTATCAAGGCATTACCTTCTTGATGTCATGGTGTTCTTAAAGAATGAAGGACAAACATCATCATTAACATCTCCCAAGCTATGATGAGATACAATGAGTTAGAAGTGGGGAGAACCTTCTCCTTTACACTAGATTATGGTGGGCTTGAGTTGAGGAGTGTCTTCATCCTATACTATTGTGATCATTCTTTGTAAGGACCTGCTCTTTAGCTCCTATGGTCCTTGACATTTTCCCCAAAGCCAGACAGTTCCAGAATATTCGAGTTTTATAAGCTTCCATTAAGTAGAGTTGGGATTAAGGAGACCTAGACTCTTCAAGCTTAATATCTCACTATGCAATCTTGGGCAAATAGCTCATCTCTGAGCCTCATTTTGAGTAAATTCAACTAAACTGTCTCTAAGTTTCCTCCCAATTCTTATATACTGAATTCTAAAGTCAAAACCACTCAAATGACCTACAACTCAGGGTTTCACCACATTGATGAAAAGTTAATCAGTTTATGTATATGGGATGGACCATTCTCATGGAAATGACACATGATTGATTTGACTGTTTTCTCTTCTTCCCCTGACCCTTGGTCCAACTTACCAGTAGAGGGACCAAATTGACTGCTCTGTAGATAGAGAACAAATATCAGGAGAAAGAGATATAGAGAAACAAGAAAGAAAAAACAAAGATGAGAAAGATGGAGGAAGAGCAGAGAGAGAAGAGGGGGGCAGAAGAGATGGAGGGAGGGAAGAGGAGATGGAGGAAGGTGATGGACAGAGACACAGTAGTGGAAGAGTAAGAGAGAATGAAGACAGAATAGTAGAAGAAAGGAAATAGAAGGAGGCGAGAGAGAGAGAGAGAGAGAGAGAAAGGGAGATAGATATACATTTAGGGAGACAGTAATGAAAGCCCTAAGAAAAGGAATGGTGGCATGCTCCATAGAAAGAAAGGGAGGTAAGTTGAAGAAAATGGTGTTTAGACATTTCCCCCTTCAAATCCAACTTTCTGCCTACATTCCATTTGAACACCAAATGTTTCTAATCCCGCCCCCATGTCCCTCTTGCTGCCCCTAACTACTTTCAGACTCTGCCAATACTGCCTCACTCCCAGATTTCTGCCAGTTTCCATCACCCCAGTTTAGGGAGCTTGTAAGGACAGAAGAGTTTCCACTGGACTTGGCCCTGAACATCCTTAGCAGGGGCACTGTAACTCCTAGTCCTGCCTAGAAGAGAGGAGTCACCCTGGGTAGCCAATGTGGGTGCTTAAAGTGGCAATGGCCCCTCCCCCACCAAGCCCATGGCTCAAAACTCTACCCAGAGTTACTGATTATCAGGAGAAAGATTAAGGGTACAAGAGCTAAATTATTGCACTGGACACCAGAGAAGGAAGAAAAAACAGATTGGGAGAATCTATAATTAACCCCTTAATTTATCAATAGACAGAGGATTCCAGAAGCAGCAGATAAACTGAAAATCTTCCCTGACTCAATCCTTATTTATTAAATATAAGCCTATTCATCTGGATTAATTAGGATCTGGAACTAATCATCCCTTGAGGCTACCAAGGAAAATTTCACCTTTTGGCCTCAGCTTCTTCATCCTTAAAATGATGGAGTTAAAAATGCTATATTTTAGTGAGAGCTTAGTGAAAACAAGAATGGAATTTTTTTCCTCCAATCTAAGTTCACAAAGATTCCCTGGGCCCCTGGAACTCTGTAGAGACCAGGTTAAGAATCCTAAAGCTAAAGTATTTCTATTTTCTCTGACAATTATAAAGTTCAAGAGCTTTGCCTTCCACTCCATCCATCAAGGCCTTCTACAATCTGGATGCATCCTACTTTTCCAACATTAGCTCTCACTACTTTCCCTAAGTACTTTGGCATATGCTTCAGCTACATTGGAAACCTATCTGCCCCCTAAATGGCACTGGGATTTGAATTTCTGTCCTGGCTCATACTCACCTTGGACCAGTCACTTCCCTTTTATGGGTCTCAGTCTCCCCTTATGTGAAATGGGAACAATAAACTCTATATAATATTCTTCTCAAATCTATTCAAATACATCAGGAGAATGGATGGAAAAATACAAGTTGACCTGCAAGGAATTGGACCAATTTGGCTGTGGGATACATAATATAGCTTTCTTCAGTCAATCTCCTCACTTAATTTTGCTTTCCACAATAGACTAATGTTGGGGCCTGGACCCAAGGAGAGAAGGGAAGCTGGCTCTGAAAACCCCTCCATTGGGAGGGAGCTGAGGATAGTGAGCCCCTAATCCATGTTTAAGGAAAGAGTGCTTTCCAAGGAGGGAGGAAATATGAGTCCTAGCCCAGCTCTGTGATGTTGGGCAAATTCTCCCTCTCTCTGGATCTTAGTCATCTGACAAATGGGGAAGAGGAATGAATTATTTCCAGGGTACCTCCCCTACATAATGCTATCTGTCCTAGAGTCTTTAGCAGTCCATATTTTCTGACAGCCTCATTCATATTTTCTGACATCCCCTATCTTGGGGAAGGAAGGAGGCTTCTATTATCTTCTTCTATTAAGACTATCTTGCAGTAACCTCAGCTTGTGATTTCTGTGTTTGTTTTCAGATCAAAGAAGAATGTAGTTTGGGGATTTCTCATTCATCTCCTATTGAAACAATTATTTTGCTTCAAGATAAATTCTACAGAGTTTTTCCCTAGGTGACTTTTCTGGTCCTAAGGAGTATATAATTTCCCTTGGAATGCCTTTATTCAAGCTCTCTCTTAAAGATGACTTTGGCTGTCTCATGTTAGGCTAGAGGTAGTATGCTACAGTGGGAAAGAACTTGCTCACCCTTCATTTCTATACCTTATGACCTGTATGGCCTTGAGCCTCAGTTTACTTATCTGTAGAATGAAAAAGTTAAACTACAATGCATCTAAAGTCCCTTCAAATGATCTTATGATGGTGAGGGAAGAGGCCTCAAGGACTTGTTTGGGGAAGAAAGAGAGAAAACAGACTTAAGGATCCCCACATTTGCTGAACACAGACAACTGATGAATAGTTGAATGAATAAAGGTCATGACTAGCTGGGAATAGGAAAATGGTTTCCAATTATCCAGGAGATCTAGACCTCATATTTACTAGTTATGTAGCCTTGGGCAAGTCCCTTAACCTCTCTGAAGTTTTCCCAACTTTAAAAATGAAGGGTTGGACTAAAGTCTACGAGACCTCCATGAAGCCATATATCTCTCTTCCCAAGAAGTGAGAATGACCCTGCAACAGGGACTTGGGGGATACTTATAGGGATTAGGCTTTGAAATGATGGTTAAACTCCTGCCGGCAGAAGTAATAAAAAAGAGCCAACGCAATAAGCAGGACAATCAAGACTACAAGAAAGATGAGGATGATGAGCACATTGATTTTCTTGAGTCCCTCTTTCTCACAGTCCTCAGGGCGGACATGGAGGAAGAGGACGTCCTCCTGGGAGCTGAAGTCCTTGGAATGTTGGCATGTCAGGTTCTCGAGATTGACAATGTTCACACTCCCCCTCTGCATCACAGAGGTCAGCCAGCTGTTGCCACAGCAAGCAAGGGGATTCCCTGCCAGGTAGAGGTTACGGAGGCTCCCCTCCAAGCCACTCATATCTTGGCTCTCAAGGTGACTGAAACTGTTGTTCTGCAGATCCAACTCTTCAAGGGAGACCTCCCGGGTCCAGGAAGGGAGCCTGCTCAACTGGTTCTCTGAGAGATTGAGCTGCTTCAACCGTGTGAAGCGCGGAAGGTCAACATGAAGGGTATCCAAGTCATTGCCCTGTAACTGAAGCACCTCTAGGGAGGATTCAAGTGCTCCAGCCAGAGCACCAGGCATGACCTCTACCCCTGGATTTGCTGAAAGATCCAAAGTAACCAGTGGGGTCTGCAGGAATGCACCTACTGGTAGTGTCTGCATGGTGTTTCCAGCCAGGTTCAGGGCCTGAAGGGTGTGGATGCTGGAGAAGACAACGCAACCTGAGACAGTTGACTCCTTTAGGTTCTGGGAGGTCCCACAGAGATGGATCCAGTTCCTTTGTAGGTCCACCTGCTGGATCTTAGGGAGGCTGGCAAATGTGAGAGCTGGTAAGGCTGCCAGGGCATTGTACTGTAAGTAGAGTTGCCGTAGACTAGCTAGACCATGGATGCCCACTGAGAAACCCTGAAGGTCATTGTGGCTCAAATCCAGGACATCCAGGCTGGGGAGGGAGTACTCTTGCTGCACCTCAAAAGTACGGAGGCAATTTCTGCTGAGGTTGAGAAACTGTAGGGAAGTCATGGGGTCAAAGAATCCTTTTGGGATGGCCTCAATCTCATTGTAGCTTAGATCCAAGAACAAGAGTTGGGAGAGAGCCATGGAGCTATCATTTCCACTTAGTTCAGAGGCCAGATGGGGTTCACTGGGCCAATCTTTCATTCTGGGAACCCCATCACTGAGGGAGGAAGTGGGGTGCATCTGGATCAGGTTGTTGGATACATTCAGGTAAATGAGCTGGTTGCGTTTGGGCAGGTCGGGGAACCTCGCCAATTTGTTCTCACGCAAATCAAGCCAGTAGAGCTGGTACTCCTGGTCTGTGGTAGCAGTCTGGAAGGTCTCTATGCTATTGCGGCTCAAATCCAAGAATTGCAGCTGAGGGAGACTGAAGTCAGAAATGCAGGTGATGGAGTTCATGGAGAGGTTAAGGCGAGCAAGGTGGGGCAGGGCATCAAAGGCTCCCTCCTCAATATCCATGATCACATTACTATGCAGGTCCAACTCCTTAAGAGCTGGCACTCCCTGCAGAGTCCAACGGGAGATTCGGGTCAGGCTGTTCTCTGCCAAGGAGAGAGTGAGCAGGTCAGGGGCATCCTCCAGGAAGGCCTCAGCCATACTATTGTACAAGCCATTGCCTGAGAGGTCCAAGGTGGTCACTCGAGGCAGGCGCCCAATGCCCCCATTGACATTGTATGAGGATGCCCGTCCCAAGCGATTTCGGGCCAGGTTGAGGTGCTTGAGCTGAGACAGACTGGCAAAAATCCCAGGCTGAATGAAACTGATCTGGTTGGAGCTTAGGTCTAGGCGTTGGAGGGCAGTGTAAAAGATCAATGGGGTCTCCGGGATGCTCTGCAGCTGGTTCTGAGACATGTCAAGGGCCTTGCTGTCTGCATGGAGGACTGCAGGGATCTGCAGGAGTCCTCGGCTGTGGCACAGGACCTCCATGCCCACCTAGTGAAGGGGAGAGAACACTGGAGCATTATGAGCTGGAAGTTCTCCTGGGAATGCCAGAGACAAAGATGGCAGACCTGGTTGTACTCAAGGAAGTTTCTTAGTGTAACAGAAAGAGAATCAGAACTGAAGACAGACTCTAACACGGGTTTAGGTCCTAGCTTTAGGTCCTAATAGTTTTATGTCCTTGGGAAAATCCTGAACCTCAATTTCCTCATCTGCATAAATCATGAAGCTCTTTTGAAGATATATACATTCATCTAAACATACATAGTTAGGGATCATAGATTTAGAATTCAAAGCCATTTTAAAGATCATTCATTGAGTTTAACTCCCTTAATTTTACATATGAGAAAAATTGAGACCTAGAAAGGTTAAGTGACTTGCCTAGGGTCACACAGGCAGTAAGTAACTTTTTAAAGTGGGTTTCAAATCCAGGTCTTCCCATTTCCATGTCTATGTAGTTACTATACTGGTATAGAGATTTCCCAATGAGAAAATCCCCTCTCTAGACCTGAACAATCATTTATGATATATACTCTTAAGAGAGTTGACTGAGAGTACTAAGCTGTTCAATGACTTGCCCAGGGGTCACAAAGTTAGCCTATGTCAAAGGCAGAACTTGAACCCTGACCTCATTCACTACATCATGCTGCCTTTCTGATAACAATGATGAGCACTATATTTTCTTCAAATTAATCCTGTCAATTCCCCATTGTACACATCATTATCATCTGTTTTATAAGAAGAAAATGGCTAGGAAAGTGCTTTATAAACTGTAAAGCAGCATCTGTACTTGTAGCTTTGTTGTTATTGTTACTTGGCAAGTGTGGATTCTTCGTCCTCTTCTAGTCTCAGATGACTACAAAGAATTTGGGTGTCGGGTTCACAGCTAATCACATCCTATATTATCCTTGAGCTCTCTATGGGTGTTATGTTAGTCTAGCCAACCAGTATGAGTGTTCTCCAAGGTCAGGAACTTCTTGGAGGTCCACCAAAAATAGCCAGGACTACAACAGGGCCAAGTGTCTGGGTGCTACATGTGGACAATGCAGATCTGCAATGTTGATGCTATAAAGGAGAATGGGAACCAGGAGATTTAAGTTCAAGTGCCAGCTCTGCCATTGACTCATATCCTTTCCAGCTTTGACATTGTTCTAAGGACTCTTCCATCCCTGACACTGTGGGTTCCAAAGTCATTTCAAGTCTTGACATCAATCTTCCATCTCTAACATCCTATGTTCCAAGGTCCTACTCAGCTCTGAAGTTGGCTCTGGCATTCTGTGTTCCAAGGTTCCTTCCAGCTTTAATACTGTTCTAAGGATCCTTTCAGTTCTGACATTCTATGTTCTAAGGTCCCTTCCAATTTTGACATTCTGTGTTCTAAGAGCCCTCCCCACTCTAACATTCTAGAAATCTACACATAGGTAACCTCTAATTACTCAAATACCTTGAGTCAGACATCCAACTTCTTGTATCTTCATAAACACCATCACCTCTTCCCAGGTAATTGCTTTCCCCTTGTTTAATGCTATTACATTTATAGGTTTACTTCAGCTAATGTCAGTGGAGGCAAAGTATTTATAAGAAGGAAAGATAAGACATTTTTTCCAGTCATCCAGTTTTTATTTTAGCCTCTCATATATCCTTATTAGCTGTTTCCAAATTCCCATTCCAAGGAGCAAAACTTGAGGCCCCTTACCCTTTCCCCTCATAACTGACATTCTCCAGATGTAATATCATCCTTGCTCTGTTCTGCTTGCCTCACCCTTCTCTATGAGCCAAGTGCCTCTCCTTACTATGTACTGAGAGCCCAGACTGAGTTGGTGAGGGTTTCTCCCTGGAGAATACGAGAATTTTAGAAGATCAGAACTGGAGGAGGACCTTAATAGTCCTGGAAATAGACAGTCTGGTGTAGACTTCAGTGGTCACTTGGATCATCTCCTCCCCTTATCATAACTTCTATCAATCAATCAACATTTACTAAATACCTACTTATATCCCCAGAGCTGTTCTAAATGCTAGGGATGTAAAAGGAAGCAAAAGACAGTCCCTATTATCAAGGTGTTTACATTCTAATGGACAACATTCCTCCTTGCTTAATAACTCCAGTGACAAAGCACTCACTGCTCCCCAAAACAAACCATTTCACTTTTGGACAGTTCAAATGGGAAATTTTTCCTTATATGAAGCATGAATCTACATCGTTAAACTTTCACCCAGTCTTAATTCTAAACTCAGGAACATCACAGAATAAGCTTCCGTCCTTCCTCTTGTGGTTTACCCCTTAGATATTGGTAGGCATCCCATATTTTCCTCACCAGGCTATATATCCATGGTTCTTCTCAATTGATTTTTGAATTAATCACACAAATCTCTATATTATTTTTCTAGTTGACATGCTCTTGCCAATATTGCCCCAAATTAGATAGATTATTATAGATAAGACCCTACTAGAGCAACATAGGGTGGGAGCAGGGCTAGCATCCCTCCTGCTCTAGTCCTAATTTCTTGACTTTCCTCAAATATAGTTCCCATCTCCCCATTTCAAGGGTTTTGACTGGCTATTCTAACCCTCCTCACCTCTACCTCTGGTTTCCTTCTAGTCTCAGCTGAAGTGTTCTACTTGAAGTCTTTTGAAGTGATCCTTCATCTTAATGTGTTCCCTCTGTGATACCCCCAGTTTATCCTGTCTATAACTTCTCTGTCTGTGGTTGTCTGCATGTTGTCCTGGGAGTTCCTTGAGAGAAGAGACTAGAAGTATTGTGCTTTGCCTTTCTTTATATCCTCAGAACTTAACAGTGCTAGCACAAGTAGGTGCTTAATAAAGGCTAGTTGATTGATTGATACTAGTATAATCTTAGCTTTCATTAGCATTTTTCATTATCAAATCACATTGCTAGCTCAAATCAATCTTGTCATCCATTAAGACTTCTAAGTCTTTTTCACATGAAGTGGTTTCTGGTTACTCCCCTTAAGTAGAACAAAAAATATTATAGATGGAAGTGACCTTCAAACATAGAATGGCAGAACTGGAATGGACCTTGGGAAAGAGAACATAGAGTTTCATAATTAAAAAGGATCATAGCATCAATTATTTAAAGCTAGAAGTAATCTTAAAAGTCATCTTTTAATTTTACAAATGAGCTAATTGAGGAACAGGGAGGGAGTGATTTGGGCTGAGGTGGTCCAATAGGCTTTTAAGTGACAAAGGTTGGAATTTTAACTCAGTTACTTTGATTACAGAGCCAGGGCTTTTCCCATTGCACTGTGATGCCCCAAGGATTAACTAATCCAATCTTCTCATTTGACAAATGAGAAAACTGAGGCACAGAGAGGACACCAAGTGACTTGTCCAAGGTTCTTTAATTTGGGTTATTCTATATATGTGACCAAAAATAAGCTCTTTCTAGGAGTAGGTGATAAGTCTTCTTTTTCTCTTTTCTACTTCTCTTTTCTACTTGCACCATCTCTTTTCTACTTAGGAAGAGCCTAACATGGGGTTGAGTGTATGGGAGGTATTCAGCAGGATGACTTCCCTAACTTATAAGGTGCTCTTATTGTTCAGTTGTTTTGATCATAACTGACTCTTTACTACCATTTGGGATTTTCTTGGCAAAAATCCTGATGTAGTTTGTCATTTTCTTCTTCAGTGAGGAAACTGAGACACACAGGGTTAAATGACTTGCTCAGGGACATACATCTAGTGAGTTCTGAGGTCACATTTGAATTCAGGTATTCCTATCTCTAAGTCTGGCACTCTATCTACTGAGAAACTTAGCTGCCAACCTTTAAGATCCCTTAGCTCCAAAACTGCTTCTTTTCCTATATTCCCTGTTTCTGTTTCCACTCTCAAGTAACCCAGGCTCAAAATCTCAGAATCATTTTGAACTCTGCCTTCTCCCTCATACCCAAAGATCAAACACTTACCAAAGTCCTCTTGATTCGAATCCATCTCTCCTACCATTTCCTTCCTCTCTATTCCCACTGTCATCATCCCAAGTCAGGTCCTCATTATCCTGTCCTTTACTTATTTGGCATAATCAGCTAGCTGACATAGTGAATAGGGCTCTGGACCTGGAATCTAGAAGACTTGAGTTCAAATCTGTGTTCAGACATTTACTAGCTGTGTGTCCTTGGGCAAGTCACTTAAGCTGTCTCTGCCTCAACTTCCTTAGCTGTAAAATAGGAATAATAATAACACCTATCTCTCAGGGTTATTGTGAGGATGAAATGAAGACATAATTGTAAAGTATTTAGCACAGAGCTAAAGATACAGAGCATATTCCCCTTTCCTTCTTAATGCATAGGTCTGCCAATGTCATTTTCCTATTAAACAATCATTCAGCCTTTGCTGGGAGACCTCCAGAGAGGGAGAACCCACTGTCTCCTGGGCAGACAATTCTACCTTTAGATTGACTCTTCAAAACTTCCTCCCTTCTTCCCCCCACCCAGGGAGCAGGAAGGACAAAACTGGTCCATTCCAGCTAACCCTCCTCACTGACCCTCTTGGCCAGCATGTCTGCCTAACCCATCTTCTTTCCTCCGGCTAAACATCCCCAGTTCTTGGCTCACTTGGGATGATCTGCAGGCTTTGCACCATCTGGTGTAGTCAGCCAGTATCAGGGCTAAGACCCTGGGACCTTCACCTCCAGATGCAGGACTGTAATTTGTCATGTGTTTCACACATAAACAAATGAATTTGGAACACACACACACACACACACACACACACACACACACACCCTATGACCAAGCTCCATGCCAAAACCTTCCTGTTGACTTAAAAGAACTGAGATTCTCCACTGGATCTGTGACTTCATTAGCTTTGTTGTTCCCTCCAACAGCACAGCTCTCACTCCTTCCAAATCTGCCTAGCCTATGTGACTCTTTTACTATTATCACTACCACGCCTATCACTACTACCACTCCCACCATCACCACTACATTTATAAAGGGTTTTTTACAATTGAAAATACTATATATATATAATATTTATATATTATATATTATTATATTATATATAATATATTATATATCTATATATTATTATTATTATTATTATCTCATTGATCCTTGCAACAACTAAGGCCAGCAAAATGCTTCCCTCCCTATAACTCTGTGAAGTTAAGCAATTAAACATTTTGCTTTTGGTCTAGGACTATAACTTTACTAATGTAAAGAACTCCTAAAGTGAAAACTCATTTAACTAATAGAGACTGACAATCATCAGAAGATACTGAGCAGTGAAATGACCTACCCAAGGTCACACTGTCCGGACTCAACCACAGTCTTTGGACTCCAGGTCCAGCACTCTCTCTCCATAACACCCCCTGAGAATGACCAGTGACATTTGTGCTACCCTTGAAGGTATGTAAAGCACTTTAAAAAAAACATATCATTGAGTTTCCCAATTGTCTTGAGAGATAAGGACCATAGTATTATTAGACCTATTTCACAGGTTAGTAAAACTGAGAGTCAGAGTTTAAATGTCAGAATTAAGATGTGCTCAGATATCACCTGAGTCTAAGCAGAGCTCTTCCACTACCTAGTCCAATGCTGCCTCTTTCATCCTCTGTGGTCCACTTAGCTTTGACCCTCCATATTCAGGAGTGTGAATCGACACCCTCAAATCTTTACTTCCAGATGAATAAAGATTCCCTGGGCTTTAGGCACCAGCAATGCCAAGTAAGAGTTTATGGGTGATCACCCCAAGCTTTCCCAGGATAATGCTCACTTTCTAGGGGATTCGTTTGAGTCTTAGGACTACCGGAATTTAGGACACTGTCTAGACCTGGAAGAGCCTTGAAATATAAGCAGTAGTTCAAGAGAAGAAAAGTATTTTGCTGGACAAAACCAGAACTCAAGCCTAGGCCTCCGGCTCCCATTTCAGTGCTCTATGTTACCCCCTCTCTCCAGGTCTGGGGTTCTGCCTTTGAGATCCAGAGCTCCAGGACATTAAGCTGAGTAGAGGGAGGCTGCCGTGAATGGAAAGGCTAATTGCCATTCCAGCAGGTGGTCCCGGCTCTGTTGGGGATCCAGTGAAAAGCCCAGGGGTGGCTTCCAGGAAATCTATTTATAGGGCCGACTGCTGCGTGTGGTGAACTTCAGGAAGTGACGTCGGAGGCCGAGTGGATCAACAGGAAAGGAATGATTGTCTTCCAAACATGGGACCCTTTTCCTCTGCCCCCAACCCAGCCACTATGAAAAGGTTCAAACTGTGACTTTCTTTTTTTTTTTTTTTTTTTGACTTTCTTTTTCAAAAGGAAAAGAATTTTTGACTTGGCTCCTATTCTGTCTCTTACATTTGGGCCAAGAATGGAAATCAAAGGAGACTAGGATTCTTAATAAATCAAGAATAGCAGAAGGAGTACTGAATCGGGGGTGAGAGGGCAATGGTTCAATTCCATCTGTCACTGACTATGTGACTCTGGGCAAGTCACTTAAATTCAGTTTTAGAAATTGTTTTTCCATACTTGTCCCATCATCCAGAATAGTGTCAGATATATAGCAGACACTTCACAAATCCATATTAATAAATTTTGTTTTGTTTTGTTTTTGCAAGGCAATAGGGTTAAGCCACATGCCAAAGATCACACAGCTAGGTAATTATATAGAGTCTGAGGCCAGATTTGAACTTGGGACCTCCTGACTCCAGGGCTGGTGCTTTACCCACTGAGCATGTTAATAGATTTAAAACTCAGTTTCCTCAGCTACAAAAAAGGCAAGCGATGAGGTCAAATATGACCTCTTCTGGGTGAGGGAGGCAGCATTTCATAGTGAATGGAGTATATTGGTCTTGGAATCAGGAAGACCTAGACTTGAATTCCACCTTGGACACTTAATAGCTAGGCAAGTCAATGACCTTTCCTGAGTCTCAGCTTCTTCATTTATCAAATGGGGATAATGATAGCAACATGCACTCCGATTCTATGAGATAGAGGGTGATATGGGCAAAAGAGAGTTCAAACAGAGGATATTTTTGAAAATGTGAAGTGGAGAGAACATCTTCAACAAGGGTAGTGGTGATAAGGAACTTGGGGAAGATTGCTGTGGAAGAAGTGGTACTTGAGCTAAACCTTGAAGAGGAGGAAGAGGAGAAAATAAGGAGAAAATGATTTCTTCTTTCCTTCATTCTTTCCTTCCTTTCTCTTGAGACAATTGGGTTGCCCAGGGTCACAAGTCAGTAAGTACCTGAGGTCAAATTTGAACTCAGATCCTCCTGATTCCAGAGCCAGTCTCTATCCATACACTGTTCCACATGCAAGAAAGTCAAGAAATGGTAGGTTGAGATCTTTACAACTCTAAATCTGGTCATCCCTAGTGTATCTGAGTAGGTAGGGGTTGGAGTGAGAGGAGGGATGTCTCATGACTGAAGAGCAGGAAGAGAGGAACCTGTAGCTTTAAGAAATCAGTATGTGTGGGAGCTAGCAGCTAGCAATGGGGAAAGGTTTGGTGAAGAAAGGAGGCCAGAGTCAAAGATCTCCTCCTCCAGCTACTTGGCCTGCTTCTGAGTCAGGGGCTTCTGGCCTGAGCTATCAAAGGCAAGGGAACATTGGAACCATATGAGGTGGCACCGCCAGATGGGCTGTCACGCCCGCCCGGGGGCTTTGGCCTCTACCGCTGTCAAGGCTTGGCTCAACATTCAGCTTTTGGGGCCTGTGTTGATTAACTAAGCCAGGTCATCATTTCCACATGACTGAATGCATGCAGCCACCTCTTTACTAGCTGGCCATGGAATGGAGTATAATGTCACCATGGAAAGAACACTGGGAGTCTGAAGACCTGGGTGCAAATCTTTCCCTAGTTGTATAATCTTTCCTTCTGTGATCTCTGGCCTCCCACAAGTATATAAGCTCCATCTTTCCAGAAATAGTTCAAAGGCATGCTGCGTCAAACATCAACCCTAGTTGTAGGATCATAGATTTAGACCTGGAAGGGACCCTAGATGCCCTTCAGCCCAACCTTCTAAGTTTACAAATGAAGAAACTGAGGCCCAGAGGTCAAATGAATGGCCCAAATTGATACAAGTCATGAATATCAGAGGCAGGAGTTTAGAACACCTAGGCTCTAGTCTTGGTTCTGATGGCTCCTAATTATGTGACTATAGGTAAGATATGCTCTCTCTGAGTATCAGTTCCCTTACCTATAAAATGGAAACTCATTCCATATCATTCAGGGTTGTAAGAATACCCCCCCGTAAATTTTAAAAGGGCTATAGAAATAAATATTAGGATCAATGACATGTTGGTATAACAACTAGTTCTCTGAGAAATATATATAACCATGTTACACTTGTAAGTTCAATCTGTATTATTAAAATGTCCTCTATTACTTTAAATCTTTCTTGTTCAGAAGTATCTGACTTTTCATGACTGCTTTCGTAGTTTTCTTGGCAAAGATACAGGAGTAGTTTGCCATTTCCTTTTCCAGCTCATTTGACAGATGAGGAAACTGAGGCAAACAAGGTGACATACTCAGGATCACACAATAAGTGTTTGAGCTCAGATCTGAATTCAGTAAAATGAGTTTTCCTGATCCAGGCCCAGTCCTCCACTGAGTCATCCACTTTAAGTCTAAATAATCAAAATGACAATAAAGCATGTCCAGAGAGTTGGCTGACTTCCTTTGAGTAAATGTTCACAGTGAAAATTTAATAAAGGCTTCTCATCACTGGCTCTAGTAAAACCCTGGCTAGGATTATTGCTTTCATTATATTATTAAAATAATAGAACTCTTATTTTATGGTTTGGACTGACAAGGAACAAAAAGTTCAAACCCCTTATTTTACAGAAGGAGAAAATGAAGTTCAGAGAGGAGAAAGGAATTCCTGAAGTTTGCTTAGGGCAGTCAGAAGCAAAACCTCCAGGTTCCTGCCCTATGATGCCTCATGTCATACAAATTTGGAGTCACAAGATGTTGGTGAAATGAGCTTTCAGAAAAGAGAACACAGAACACAGAACACAGAATTTCAGCAAGGTAAGAGACCTTAGACAATCTAAATAGAGGAGGAAACCAAGGCTAAGAGAGAAGAAAAGTGACTTGCTCAAGGTCACACATAGAGGCAATTGGGAGAGTCAAAACACAAAGCCAGCTTGGTGGAAAAACTGAGAAAGATTTTCAACAAGAGATGAAAGAAAACAATTTTCAGAACATTTTGTCTACTCAGACATCTTTAGTAACTTATAGCCTAACAAAGCTATTCCAACATCAGAGATATCTGTTTTTGAAATTAGCATAGAACTTACCCAGTGCAAATGGATGTTGGAAAAGAAGTTGATATTAAGATGACCACCTGTGCTACCTTTGTCTTCTCTGATAAAAGAACTTTGGAGGTTAAGTCCTGGTTCCTGTGTCTAGCATTCATGACCCTCCCTAATCTGGTCCCATTAGACCTTTCCAATCGTCTCTTCTGTTTCCCCCCAACACCTCTGCTCTCTTTTGACCAGGCTAGTTGCTTATTTTTCCCCCTGTATGTGTCCAGATCAAAGCACCAAACCAAATATTTCATGAGAAGAGAATAAGCTTCTTGTGGACAGTTACTATATTGGCTTTCATCCTTCTATCCCTACTTCTGAGAATAGGGCACATATATTTTATTTAATAAATAGCTGTTGAATTGAATTTGAGTCTTAAATCAGTTGCCTAGTAACTGTGTGGCCTCTGCATGCCTCAGTTTCCTTCTGTATAAAGTGAGAATCTTAAATTATCCTACCAGCTCTGACATTCTAGGTCCCAAGGTAATGCCCAACTCTACTCTGAGCATAAAAAGTAGATGCTCTATTTAGTCCTTTCTCTAAGATTTTACTCAAATTGTTGCTCCAACTTCATGTAGTCCCCATACTTCTCCTCTTCCTCTCCAAACCCTACCCAAGCTTCAATTCTACCTCTTCCAGGTGTTATAGTAAATAGATTCAGGGAGGATTTTTTGGTTGTTCATTCATTTTAGTCATGTACAACTCTTCCTGACTTCATTTGGAGTTTGCTTACCAAAGATCCTTTGGCATTTCCTTCTCCATCTCATTTTACAAATAAGGAAACTGAGACAAACAGGATTAAATGACTTGCCCAGAGTCACACAGCTAGTGTCCGAGGCAACTCAGGAAGGTGAGACTTCCTTACTCTGAGCACTCTAGCCACTGTGCCAGCTAGCTGCTGCTCCTGAGTCAGGAAGACTTGGAGTCAAATACAACCCCAGATATTTACTAACTGTGTGACTTTAAGTAAGTTACCTAACTTCTATCCTAAGATAAGGATCATTTCCTCAAATGGGGATAATAATAGCATCTACCTCCTACAGTTTGTTGTTAGAATCAAATGAGATATTTGTAAAGCACCTGGCACGTTGACTGACACATAATAGGGATGATATAACCGCCAACTATTATTATTATCTAAGATCAGCCTTAGGCCAGGATCAGAACTCTGGGATCAGAGTGAAGGCTTAATTTGGGGTTGCAGAAGGGAGATAAGATGTAGGAGAAGCCAAATATACTCCTTAGCATATTGGATTTTTAGGGATCTGAATTCCAAAACCCAGCTCTGCCATCTATTAGCACTGGGATATGGGACACCTCCAGCTTTTTAACATTCTATATAGCTATAAGAGTAAACTGTTCTTTATCTATTATGGGAGCAGTTCAATGGCACAGTGAATTCCACCCTGACCTTGTAGTCAGGAAGACTGTTCTTGAGTTTAAATCTGACCTCAGACTTACACAGACTGTGTGACCCTTGGCAAGTCAACTTGATTCAGTTTCCTCATCTGTAAAATGAGGTGGAGAAAAAAATGGCAAACAACTCTTGTATCTTTGCCAAGAAAAACTCCAAATGGAGTCACAAAGGGTTGGATCAACTACACAAGAGATATGCACCTATATTCAAATAGAAAATTTTCTGAAGAGTGGCCATATAATGTGAGTCCTCCCTCAGTGCCTCAACTGATGTAATCATAGGTCAATATGCTAACAAGGTATTAAACAATGTTTGTTAATCAACTGACCAATACCCAAGAATCCCCTTTTGGTACTCAGACCTTTCTGTGATTATCTGGACTAGAAAATTAGACTGGAGGCCTTTAAGTAGCTAAACCTGGAGCTGATGGAAACAATCAAAGTATTCTGGGGTTGGAGAGTATGAGGCAGCCCAAGATCAGAACAATTACAGACTATGACCCCTGGAGTGGGGGTGGTAAGAAGGGGGAAGAATAGAATCTATCTCTCTCCCCCACTCCACTGGCCATGAATTCTAGTATCAGAGACAGCCAGGATCAGAACAACTGCAGACTATGACCCCTGGAGGGATGGTGGTAGGAGGCAGGGAAGAATAGAATTTATCTCTCTTCCCAACTCCACTGATCATGGATTATAGTATCAGAGCTATTACCCAGAGGAAGACACTATTTTCAGCTATTGGAGAGTTTGATGTAGAATTGAGGAAGCAAAGAAATAGATTTTCTACATAAATATGTCTTATGAAAATATAGAAAAGCATTTATTTATAACACAACACATGTACATACACATGTATGTATAGAGCATTATATGTGCATTGTGTGTTATATATATTTGCATTGTATACATATAAAATATAACACAAATATATGTGTATATTTTTATGTGTATATTTGTAATATGTATAATACAAGTATAGAATGGCAATCACTCAGGGGAAAAATAGCTTCCAAAAGCATGATTTCAGCAGTGGAGAAGAGAGCTAACTATGGATTCAAGAGAGGGCTAGCCCTAGACATGAACTGAGCTACAAAGAGGATCTGAATGAACATCCTGCCTAACTGAAATGAGCAAGGAAAGGAGCTTTTCTCCATTAGGAGAAAAACTATGCTCTGCTCTTATGAGTGGTTGGTTTCTCTAAGAATCTCTCAAGAAAAGAGCCCCACCAGCCATGTCTTCACTCTTTTTCTGTCCAATCCACTTCTGACTCTAAATTTTCTAGACCATGCTCCTGCAGGGTACCTTCTCCTCCTGTCCTCCCCTACTCCCAGTCAGCATCCTTTGATGTGTTGTCTTCTTCATTGAAATGAAAACACCTTGAGGGTAGGAATTGCCATTTTTTCTCATGATCTATGGTATGCTTACCATAGAACCTAGCATACAGTATGCACTTAATGACTGTTGACATGTGTTCCCTATATGTATGTGTATGTTCACTCAGTGGATTCTAAGTTTGTGCTCTCTCTTCCAACAGAGACTATATATACTTATAGAAGAATATATACTCAAGTTTAATGGGGGGAATGTTTTTTTAGCTTCTTTTCTTACTCTGCCATCTTATTAAATGTTTCTGCTTTAGAGCTATGTGTTTACTAAATAAATATTAACAAAAAGCAACAATTGTGGGGACAATTAAGCTTTAATTTTTGGAATATAATCCCACAGGATGCCCTTAGAACATGTGGGATCCCCCTCTGGGGATCCAATTCAGAAGTGCATTGAGGGGAGTAGGGCAAAAGGAATATTGATTTTAAAAAAAGCAGAAAATGGATTGATAAGTTGCCCATGACTTGAACTAAGTGGAATAAACAAAGTATTCAAATCCATGGAAAGGTATTTGTGAGACCTTCAGTTTCAGACACTTGTGTTTAGATAGTTTGGAATGCAGAAGAAAGAGAAAGTATTTGTTCTCACTTGGGGAAAGGGATTGCTCATCTCACTCACTTCCAGTCAAAATGACTATCCTGATGCATGGCCCTACAAAATTCTATTTATAGCAGACACATATTGCTATCTACAGATTGCTTATTCATCTAGGATAAGAGAAATAGGGACTCAAGCCTGGCTCTTCCAATGACTAGTTGCCACCAAAGGTCAATTGCTTAACACTTTTGAACCTCATTTCCCAAAGTATAAAATCAAGATAATGATATTTCCATTCCCTATCTAGAGTCACAGAGCTGGAGACCTCAGAGGTCATCTTATCTAACCCTCACCTGAAGCATGAATCTTTTAAGTGATGCCATTACCAACTGATCATTCTTTGAATATTTTCAGGGATGGTAGAGAAGAAGATGCCTGAATGGAATCCCTCTTGTACCCATTCACGAGGCTGACTCTTGCCTCTCAAGACAGGATTATCTTCTCTTTCAAGGGGACTTTCTTACCATATCACAGGGAGGTTTTTCCAGGGGCCTGTAGGTGGCTTGTCCAAGGTTCACCACAGCCAGGAGAAGCAAGATCCACAGGTTCATGGCTCTAGATAGGGGTAGGAAAGGAATCATCAAATTTTAGAGAATACAAATAATGATTTCTATTTACCAATCTTCCAATTGTTTGTGCTCAGAATGCCAATCACATCATAGACTCAGATTAAAGATTATCACAGCTAATAACAAAAACTTAGAACACAGAACTATAGCTGAGAAAGGGAGCTTAGATGATACACACACAATGAGACTTGGATTAGTCATCTTTGTAATCATCTAGTTCATGATACAGGAAAGGAAATTCAGTCGTGACAACTGGCAAGTGACCTGTTTTAAGAAGACAGAAAGCCAATACATTAGAATAGACTAAGATTTTCTGAAGTCAGAGACCCTTTCTTATTCACCTTAGTATTTCTCCCCAAACTGAGCCACAGGACATTGTATATAGTAGGTTCATAGAATTCTCAAGGAGAAGTTCTAGAATAGAGTGCCAGAGTAGAGAAAGATTCATCTTTTTAGGTTCAAATCTGGTCTCAGACATTTACTAGCTATATGACCCTGGACAAGTCACTTAACCCTGACTGCGTGAGTTTCTTCATCTGTAAAATGTGCCAGAGAAGAAAATGGCACATCACTCCAGTATCTTTGCCAAGAAAATCCCCCAATGGGTCCCAACTGAAAGCAATTGAACAACAACATAAAGTCCTAAAGGTCAGTTAGTCCAACCCTTTCATTTTAAAGATGAAACTGAGTCCCAGAGAATTTAAATGATTTTCTCAAGGCCACCTGAATATTAATGGCAAAGCCAGGATTCCCACCCAGGTTACCTGCTTCTTAAAAGTTTGGGGAAGGAAATCTGGAATAATAAATATAAATTTGTTAACATCTCATCTTGCATTCACCATTCCTCAAGCACTTATTAAGCAGCAACTATTATATGCTGGTCTCTGTATCCTGGGCTGTTCCAGAAAAGTAGTGAAAGTCATTGCCTCTGTTACTGAGGAGTCTTTACCACTCCTATACTCATGCCATACCCACGTGGCCTTTGGGAAGTTGTTTGATGTCTCTGGACCTCAGTTTACTCATATGTAAAATGGAGTAGGACTAATTGACCTTTAGAATTCTGTGAACCTACAAAGCCTTGCACTCAGTCCCTGAGTCCCTGGGGAGAGAGAGAAAAAATGTGACTAAGAAATGGTCTCTGAAGTCAAGAACTCATGGAACAGTTCCAAAGACAGAAAATGTATTGTGTAGAAGACAAAGTTTAGAATGTAGAGGGGAATACCAAAGAGGGGTCTGGAAAAAAGGAACAATCAGAATGGGGTGAGGTCAGTCAGGAAAGCCTTCCTGGAAGAAGTGAATTTCTCTAGGCTTGAGGAAAAATGATTAATCACCCACTTTCCCTTGTGCTTCCCTCCCCCAAATTCCTTCCTTCTCTGAATGTAACTGAATTTTGGAGGGGGTGAAAACGGGAAGCAGGACCAATGATTTCACTGGTGTGGGAAACTCCATTTGGTAATTCAGATAAGAGGCTTTATAAATATCATCTCATTTTATCCTTACAATAACCTGTAGATTCTAATATCTATATCTTGCAATTGAGGAAACTGAGGCAGAAGTTAAATGACTTACCCAGGTTCCTACAGTTAGTGGGTATCTGAGGTCATATTGAACTCAGGTCTTCCTGACTCCAGGTCCAGTGCTCTATCTACTCTAAACCACTAGCTGCCTAATATCTACAACACTTCTACAATTTATGGATTCAGAATTGCTTGAGACACTGAAAAATTAAAAGCTATAATACCATGTAACCCAAACAATGGGTCAATAATGGGATTTGAACCCTTTCTCCTTTAGGGTACCATTGTCTCTTACCTATAAATATATTATAAAAGATGACTCTCTAAAATACTAGCCAAATCCTAAGCAGTTCCTTTAGAAGCAGTTGTAAAGCTTTCATAAGACCATAGACCAGGAAAGACCAGTTGGCACAAGCCCTTCCTTTCTATAGTTGAAGAAATTAAGACTTAGTAAGATTTAGTCATTTACCCTGTCAAATCACTAGGAAATAGTACCACTTTAATATACTACAAGGGATGCTAGTGACCTAAAGGGTGAATGCAATGCCCTAAAGGATTCATAGGGACAGCTAGGTGACACAGAAGAAGAGCACTGATCTGGAATTAGGTAGACTCATCTTTGTGATTTCAAGTCTGGCCTCAGACACTTACTATCTATATGACCCCAACTTGAGCCTGTTTTCCTCAGTTTCCTTCTCTGTAAAATGAGTTGGAAAATGAAGGAGCCATCCATTCTAGTATCTCTGCCAAGAAAATCCCAAATGGGGTCACAAAGAGTCAGATGTGACTAAAATGACTGAAAAACAACACCAAAGGACCTGTGATATAATCAGGGAATACCTTCAATCTTGGAAGATAATATATTTCAAATAACCAAGCTTCCTGGACTAGTTAATATATGTTCCCTTCTAGGTCTGACATTCTATGCTCTAAGGTTATTCTCAACACTAACATTCTGTGTTTTAATGTCTTGTCCAGCTTTAGCATTCCCCTTCACAAATGAATGAAAAAGCATTTATTTGGTACTTATAATGTACAAAACATAGAGAAAAGTAAATAATTCCTGCTCTCAAGGAGCTCATATCCTAATTTGTTGTTGTTCAGTTGTGTTTGACTCTTCATTGACCCCATTTGTGGTTTTCTTGGCAAAGTGGTTTGTCATTTCCTTTTCCAACTCATTTTATAGATAAGAAAACTAAGGCAAACAGTATTAAGTGACTTGCCCAGGGTCACACAGCTACTAAGTGTCTGAGGTTAGTGCAGTGGATAACTGGGCTTGTAGTCAGAAGGACAGGAATTTGAATCCAGTCTCAGACACTTGACACTAGCTGTGTGACCTTGGACAAGTCACTTAACCATGGTTGCTTCGTGTCCAGGGTCATCTCTAGCTGTCTTGATTCATATGTTACTGGACTCATATGACTCTGGAGGAGAAAATGAGGCTGGTGACTTAGCACAACTCCTCACTCAATTCAATTCATGTGCTTGTCATGACATCACTTCCCTGATGTCATGGTCTTCTCTGAGAAGGAAGGAGAAACACCATCCCAGCACCTACCCTGTCCTACCTACTAATAGGAGTCAACACACAAAGTAAACTTCAGCTGCAAGTCAAATGTAAAGTGCCTATATGTTCGTAAAAGCAGATGGTGATGCATATTCTGTAACATCATTTTCCACTAACAAAATCATACCCATTTCTGTTGTAGACGTACTTGACAAGTCTGAGGACTTTGGGAGCAAGACCTCTCTTTTCTGGATTCTCTGGTCACTACAGCTATAGAAACAATTACCAGAAGACAATTCTTCTGGATTGGCTTCTTGGGATGATAGCAGTTAGGGATGAGCTAGGTATAGGGCCAGTAATCTGGAAGATGGATCACCTCCTGGGCTCTTAGTCTTATCTATCCTTCATGGTAATTGGTCAGCGGTTGGTTTTGGTGGTGTTAAGGAAGGTAGGCCTCCTCTCCACAGTGATCACTCCTTTCACTGATGACCATGGGACCTGGGCTGGTGGTCTGGAGGAAACTGATATTCCTAAGGTTCTTGAATTCATGGTCCTGGGTTATTTCCAGGTGTGTGGAGAAGTGGTGATCAAGGTGATGGAAGGAGTTTGACTTGCCCGGTACATGCCATCTCCTGCCTTTTCGCAGTGCCCCTGACTCATAGGTGCTTTGTCTTCCCCAATTCCTTCCAGATGTTCTTCAGTACCTCTCAGATTTGACTTTTTGTGGTTGATTGGATGAATTCAGAGCCCCAGAGTGATATAGAATGACCTCAGGCTAAATGTTTCCTGGAGCTTCCCAAAGTCATCTTCAAACCTCTGGCTAGAAGAATGGACTTTAAAGCCTCTAATATCCTCTCTCTTTTTCTAAAGGGCTTTAAGTGGGGACCCCTTGACATCATGTGGTTGAGTCCTGGAGCATCCACCTCGTGTAAGCCCCAAGAAGCTTTCTTTCCCCAAACTAGCTCCTTGAAACCCTTCCTGGCCCCGCCTCCCCCAACAGAATTCCTCCTCTCACTTCCTCTCTCTGGGGACCTATTATATAAAGGCTCCTTGGCCTTTGAAACTTGGGTTCTTCCCCATTGTTTGGGCAGCTCTCTGGCTGAATTTAGTCAGGAAGTCCCATTGTGAAGGCAGGAGCTGAGTGCCCTGGCACTTTCACAATGGGGCTGTTTGCTCAATTTGGGTCAACCTCAGGAAGACCCCTCTCCAGCTCCCAACCTATAGGCTTAGGGAAGATGGGAAGTTTGAGAAGGGGGGACAGGGTGGTATTAGACTGGATTTATTTTTGGCAGAGCTGGAAGAGACTTTGGAGCACAGAATGTCATTGAGTTAAAATTCAGATAACTTCAAGAGTCTTCAGATCATGTATTCTAACACCTGTCCAAATCGTCGATCAATTAAGTCTATCATCAAGTTTTATTAAGTGTTTACTATGACACTATGCTAAGGGTTGAAAACACTAAGAAAGTCAAAATAGCACCTAGCGTCGAAAGGTTTACATTCCAATGTATATGTATATATGAGGCAGCTAGATGCTTCAATGGATAAAACTCTGGGCCTGGAGTCAGAAATACCTGAGTTCAAATTTGACCTTACACATTTATTAATTAGATCACTTTACCTCTGTTTGCCTTAATCCACCAAGTATCTTTACCAAGAAAGTCCCATGAACAGTATTGTTATCTACAGGGACATGAAGAGTGGGACCCAACTGAACATCAACAGATGCCACATATAAATTTGTACATACAAGATGAATACAGAACAGATAAATGTTGACTTGGAAGGAAAAGTGCTAGTTACTAAGCGGAATGGGGAAAAGTCATCTGGAGGAAGTGATACTTGAGCTGTCTTAAAGGAAACCAAGGTTTCCACAGTCCAAGATTAGGAGGAAGGTCATGGGATACAACTGAGGCAAGTTGCAGAGATGGGTAGAATGATATCTCCAGTGAATGACCATCTGGTTTCTGCTTCAAGTTTTCCAGTGATGGGGAACTCTCACTTTTGCCCCCATTCCACCTCCCTGCCCCAACTGTTTTGGACAACTCTTATTGTTAGGTAGTTTTCCCCCTATGTTAAAGCAAACTCTGCCACTTCTTAACCTCATCCTGCTGATCCTAGTTATCTCTGCTCAAAACAGAACAAAACCAATCTCTTCCAAGACACCTTGAATTCAGTGAACACAGGGAGCATGTGTGTTGAGGTCATTCCAAAATCCTTTCAGGGATGTATGGTTTCCACATTGGGCAGCATCCTGGTCACTCCTCTCTGAACAGACTTCAGCTTAGAAATATCTCTCCTAAAATCTGATTCCAGAACTGACCATGATATTCCAAGTATAGTCTGACCAGAGCAGAGGACATAGGCCTAGAATAACCGCCTTCATTCTAAGACTAGCGTTCTATTTACCCAAAGCTTCAGTTGTCTTTTATTTGACAAGCAGGCTGGGTGGGGCTGTGGATGGAGCATCTGAGACTGGAATCAGGAAAACCTGAGTTCATAACTGGCCTCAGATACATATTAGATATGTGATCCTGGGCAAGTCATTTAACTTCTGTCTGCCTCAATTTTCTCATCTGTGAAAGAGAGATGATAATACACCTACCTCCCAAGGCTGTTGTGATAATTCAATGAGATAACATTTAAAAAGTGCTTGGCATAGTATGTGGTTCCTTCCTTATCACATAGTTGGCTAATAATAAGCTTGTGGTCCATTAAAACCCTCAATTTTTTTTCATATGAACTCTTTTCTAGCTCTGCCTCCCTGGTCAGGTAGTTGTTTGTTTGTTTATTTTAAAATTCAAGTGCAAGAATTTACATTTATCTCTATGAAATGTAAGAGCTTGGGGGAGGGCAGCTTAGAGACCATCCAGACCACTTTCACAAGTGAGGAAATAACAGCAGAGAGGTAAGATGATTTGGCCAAGGTCACAAAGCAAGTCCTGGTTAGCTCTGAGATCACAAATGCCAGGACCAGAAATTCAAGCCAAGAGGAAATGGGGTGAATAAAGGCAGGAAAATGGTGTAGGGTCATTGCTCTATCCACTGTGCCATCTAGATGCCCTGGGAATTAAATTTAGAGGACCAGAGTAAAATCAAGATGGAACTTCTCCTTAGGTTTCCCTGAATCAAGCATAGATTGATTGATTGAAGAATAAGGACTTTGGACAAGTCATCTGGACTGTCTAGGCTATAGAATAAACAGATTAGATTAAATCTTTGGTCACATCTAGTCTCTCCCAGTTTTGGCATTCTGAGTTTGAAAGCTGCTTCCAGGTTTGACATGCTATATCCTAAAGTCTTTTCCAATTAAGACATTCTATATATTGTGTCTATATTTGTTCTGTCTTTTTCAAACTCTAACATTCTGCTCTGTGTTCTATATTCTGTTTTCTAAGGTCCCTTTCAGCTTAAATTGTGTTTTAAGGTCTTAACTCTGACAATCTATGTTCTAAGGTTCCTTTTAGTTCTGACAATTTATGTTCTCTGATAGAACTTCCAAAGGTCTAGTTTCTGACATTTTGTGTTCTAAGATTTCTCCTAGATCTAAAAGTCTGTGTTCTGTGTTCTATGTCTCATGGTCCTTCCCAACTCTGACAGTTTAGGTTGTAAGGTTTCTTCTGGCTCTGACAGTCAGGGTTTCAAGGTCCCTTCAAAGAGTTAGTTATGCTTGTGTTCATATGCACAATTTCCTTGCTATGTGTGCAGGGGTGGAATGGTAAGGCAGGGATAAGGAAGAGGTGCAGCAGCAGCAGCAGTATGGAAGTGTTCCCACATAACTCTGAGTGGTATGTCCCAATGCTACCACCCTCCATCTCCAGATTTCCATGTGACTGTAAGAGAAAACAGTCTTTCCCCTTTCCTTATTTTTCCCATTGAAGGAAATGACAATGATGACAATGAACATAATTTCTTTCACTAACATAATAAGATTTTGACCTTTATGATGGGTTTTCCTGCATCATCTGAGCATCATGACAATTTAAAGAAGTGACTCGTGAACATGTTACTAGTTCCATTTTGCAGATGCAGATACCATGTTATTAGTTCCGTTTTGTAGATGAGGATGGGAAAATGATTTGCCTGATTGGAGCAAAATGTAGAAGTCTCTCAAATAGATGTCTGCATATCTATCCTTCATAGCTTGCCTATTCCGTCTTCTTTCTCAATTCCTTTCTAACATGGAATCATTGAGAACCCAACAGACTATATACATAAACAGAATGCAATTCACCCAAGAAACAATGGGAAAAAATTCCCCCTCTCTCAGAATATAAAAGTAGTAGCATTATATGAGTTAGGGTAATGGAGTGGACAGAGGAGATTGACTTGTAGTTAGGAAGGCTTAAGTTGTAACTCATCCTAAACACTAGCTATGCAACCATAAGCAGGTCACTTAACTAGTCCAGCTTCAATTCCTCATATATAAAGCAGGGATAATAAGAGATACAAATCCAGGCTACAATACAAAGACCTCAGTATTCACGAAGTAATTTTATGATTAGAGAGAAGAACACTTGAACAAAGTTAGATGGAAATGAGAAATAAATGAGAAGCTCTTTATAAATCATAAAGCGCTGGAAATGTAATCCATTATAATAATGATGGCTGGTATAAAGCAAAAAGCTAACAAAGGTAAGTAGAGTTCAGGTCCCAACATTGCCAGATGAATTTGAGCTAGTAAGTCTTTTCCTCTTCCTACGGTGTCAGTTTACTCATCTGTTGCAATGGGGCTCTAAAGAAAAAAAAGATACCAACACAAAACTGTTAACAGGAAGGAGAAAGAACAGAAGCACAAAGTTGTTATCGGCCTCTGCCTACTTGGGAAGTGGGACTAAAAGTAGTTTTACAAGGTCCTCACTGAATCCTAGGATTGAGATAGAAGAAGCCTTGTAGTAAGATAACTGAGCTAGTGAACAGTAAAGATTTGAACCCGTCTCCAGACTCCAAATTCCACTTTTTGCCCCACTGAAACTCCTCTAGTTATTCTGAGAATCTAGAAATGTTAGGCTGCAAGAACTGGGTAGCAATCAGTGGAAGGAACCCTGTAGTTGAATCAATTCTAAATGTTTAAACACACTTTGTGGGGACAAGGTGGTGGTGGTGGTGGTGGTGGTGGTGATAGTAGTAGTAGTAGTAGCAGCAGCAGCAGTAGTAGTAGTAGTAATAGTAGTAGTAGTAGCAATAGTAGTAGCAGCAGCAGCAGCAGCAGTAGTAGTAGTAGCAGCAGCAGCAACAGCAGTAGTAGTAGCAGCAGCAGTAGCAGCAGCAGCAGCAGCAGCAGCAGCAGCAGTAGTAGTAGTAGCAGTAGTAGTAGTAGCAGTAGTAAAAGGGGTAGTGGTGGTAATTGAGGTAAAGGTAGTAGTAAGAGTAATAGTAGTTAGCAATTATTTGGCATTTTAAAGTTTGCAAAGAGTTTACACAAGTTATTTCATTTGATCCTTACAATCACCCAGGGAAATGGGAGATATTAGTATTTCCAGTTTACAAATGAGAGAAGTAAGGCAGAAGCTAAAAGGATCACACAACTAAAAGTGTCTGAGGCAGAATTTGAACACAAGTCTTCCTTAATTCAGGTGCAGCCCCAATTGAACTATTTTCAACCTTAACTTCAGAGAATATCTGGAGTCATAAAATTGGCTCAAACTATATCTAATATGTACAAGATCCCAGGCTAGGCTTGTTCTTTGTTGACTGTTAAAAACAACAACCCACCAGACTATATATATAATTCCACAGAGCAAAGTAGAACTTTGCCTCCCAAGGCTCTCCATAAACAAGGTGTCTCACAAAGCCTAAGGTAAAAGCAGGCAAGAGTCTTTAAAAGAAATAAAAACAGTGAGGATTTTGTTCTAGATTCTAGAATTTCAGAATGCCAAACTTGTAGTCTTGGAAACTGGGAATGGCAGAATTCTAGATCAAGAGCTCTTATAAGACAAGGATCTTAGAATTTCAGATTCTCACAGGTAGAAAGGAAGGTACAGGTCACACCTAGTCCAAACATTCATCCTTGGTCTACAGTTTCCCCTACAAGTGATCATTTAGCCCCTACCAGAACAAAACCACCAGGGATCTGGAATAAATTCTAATTTTTAATTGTTCTTCCTTATATTGAACTGAAACTTTCCCTACGACTATAAAGTGTCTCTATCTTCCTCCTTCAGTGGGAAGTGGATAGAAACAAACTTTTTCTCTTCACTTTTTTTTTTTTTGGCTGGGGAGGGGGAAGGTGGAGCTTGTGATGCTGAGTACTATCCATCTGGGATAGCAGATGACAGTTAAAAATTACAATTCAATTTTTAATATTATAGTGTTTTAAATTTTAAAAGACAGTTTCCTCACAATGTCCATCCACTCCAGTCCATCCTCAACTCAACTCTTAAAAATGATCTTCTTGGGGTGGCTAGGTGGCGCAGTGGATAAAGCACCGGCCTTGGAGTCAGGAGTACCCAGGTTCAAATCCGATCTCAAACACTTAATAATTACCTAGCTGTGTGGCCTTGGGCAAGCCACTTAACCCCACTGCCTAGCAAAAAAAAAAAACCCTAAAAAAATGATCTTCTTAAAGGGCAGATCTGATCATTTTTCCCTCTTCCTTAACCCCCTCCCCTCTCCCCCCCAATAAACTGAAGTAGCTCCCTTTATTTAGTGTTCCCTTCATAATCCTCTCCCTTCCACACAAGCTCCCACCTTTCCAGTCCTCTGTCTTATACCTGCTCCTCTCCCCTGATACAATGACATAGGCTGCCTTCCTGGTCCTTGAATAAGACTTTCTATCTCTGGTGCTGGGTGTTTTCTCTGACTGTTTCCCCAGACCTAGGATGTCTCCCTCCTCATTTCTACTACCTGGCTTCCTTTAAGTCCCAGCTAAAATTCTAACTTCATATTGTTGAGTCATTTTGTAATTGTGTCTGACTCTTCATGACCCCATTTGGTGTTTTCTTGGCAAAGGTATTGGAATGGTTTGCCACTTTCTACTCCAGCTCATTTTACAGATGAGGAAACTGAGACAAGCAGGATTAAGTGATTTGGCCAGGGTCTGTACACAATTAGTGTCTGAAATAGTTTTTGAACTCAGATCTTTCTAACTTTCTAACTCCCTATCCAGCCCTCTATCTCCTGTACGTGGGGAAGGCTAACCCCTGGGAGAATTAGGAAGGGTCTTGGGTTGAACTCAGAGGGGTGGCTAGGTGGTGCAATGGATAGAACACTGGCCTTGAAGTCAGGAGTACCTGAGCTCAAATCTGGACTCAGACACTTAATAATTACCTAGCTGTGTGGCCTTGGGCAAGCCACTTAACCCCATTGCCTTGCAAAATCCTTTAAAAAAAAAAGAAACACATTTGAACTCAGGTCTTCTGGACTCAAGGACCTTGGAGTTCTATTCACTTTGCCACCTATCAACAGCAATCCTTTCCTGACTAATTGAAGTAACTTCCCTCTGCTGATTGGCTCCAAATTGTCCTGTATCTACCTTATTTGTATGTGATTATTTACACATTGTCTCCTCCCTTAAATTCCTCCAAGACAGGAACTTTTACCTTTCTTTGTACCCCAGTCCAAAGCACAAAGCCTGCTAAATAAATGCTTACTGACTGATGTAGTAAGGGCTTAATAAATATTTATTAACTCTCAAATATTACTTTCTCCACTTTACAGATGAGGAAACTGAGACCTGGGGAATTGAAATGATTCCTTGATGGTCACATAATAGGCATCAGAACCAGGCTTCATACTCAGGTACCCTGATTCCAAGTCTTATGTTCTATATGTTCTATTTATTGTAACCCCTCCACCTCCAATCTGGAAAAGAAGAATATTTTGTGCGTATAGAGATCATCCTACTGCATGGTGATGCAATGGGAAGTCAGGGAATCGGTTTTGGAGGGGCCCCCGAAAATGAAGCTTTCTTCCTCTAAGTCTCAGTTTCCTCATCTGTAAAATGGAGATCACAGCACTTGAAATACAGATCTCATAGGGATTCTGGTAAAGGAAGAACTTTGTTTAAAACCTTATATTGGGAGGATGGGGGGTATTCTTGTTACTCACTGCCCTAGGAACCATTGGCTATGGGTCTGAGAACAGTTCAGCTGTGTGGCCCCCAGCAAATCACTGTCCCTTTCTATTCTTTTTCTGAGTCTCTTCGCAGGTAAACTCCCAATTCCAGTAGAGGCATAACCTCCAGGTGCAAGTTAGAAGTTCTTCAAAATCCAAAACATTCTTTTGAAGTAGAGATAATTCTTTTTAAATGGACATAATCAATGGAGGCCTATCCTTATACTTATACCTCAGCTTTTCTCATTTTCCCTCAAAAGAGAAAATGGGCTAATACAATTCAATTAACAAGAAATAAATACCTCTAGGTCAAGTGTCAGACTAAGGAGGGTACAGGGAAGGGGTCAGGAAAGAGATGGAAGAAACCCTCCATGCCCTTCAGGAGTTTGCAGTTCATTGAGGGGTAAGCTAGACACACACACACACACACACACACACACACACACACACACACACACACACAAACACACACAAAACAGAAGACGGGAGAAAGAGAGAACAAGTCTATGAAGGTTGGGAAGAAGCAGATATATATGTTTGGGTCTGAGAAGGCTTCCTAGAGAGGATGGACTGAGTTCTAAGTCAAGTTAATCAGCTTTTATGGAACACTCCCAGTATGTTAGGCTCCATTCAAAGAGCTGGGACACAGAGAAAGGAAAAATAGACCCTGCCCTCTAGGAGTTTCTAATCTGATAGTAAAGTCACCATGTAAATAACTATTTATAAATACCAGATAGAACAGTAAAAAGAAGATGCTATCAAGGGGGAAGACAGAGGGACAGAGAATGATTTTGAACTGAATCTTGAAGGAAGCCAGGGAAATGAAGAAGGGCAAAGAGTGAGAGTCTGAATCAGAGGTTATAAAGGGGAAAGGGGAAATGTGTGAGCAAGGGTACAAAGATAGGAGTAGGGGGTCATCTGGCCAGGTCAGTTTATTTGTGGCTTAGGGCACAGGAGAGGAATAAGGAGTAATGAGGCTGAGGAGATTGGAATTTGAGGGTGGAGGACCAAGATTGTCAGCCTAAAGATGAGGAGTTCAGGTGTAGTAGGCAATGGGGAACCAAGGTGAAAGTGAGGGAGAGGAAGAAGAAAAAGTCCAAGACTTTTGGTCTTGAGCCTGGGAGAGGTGATGGATGCCCTTGTAAGAAGAAACAGGAAAATTGCAGACAGTCAAGTTTAGGGGCAGCTAGGTGGCGAAGTGGATAGAGCACCTGTTCTGGAGTCAGGAAGACCTGAGTTGAAATACGACCTTAGATACTTAATAATTACCGAGCTGTGTGACCTTGGGCAAGTCACTTGACCCCGCTGCCTAGGAAAAAAATCAATGATGATCAGATTTATGGGAAAAGATGGTAAGTTCACTTTGGAGGGTGTTGATTTTGAGGTGCTAATGGGACATCCAGGAAGAAATGTTCACAGACAGCTGGAGATTCTGTTCAGGGGAGTGGTAAGAGCTGAAGATATAGGAGACAGTGACTCTAGAGACTTGACTTGAGAGAAAGAATTGAAATATTGGGAAGGGGAGGTGGGATGTCCCAGATGAGGTTGGGGACGAGAATATGGAAAGAGATTACTCAGAACAGTCTTTGGGGGACTAAGTAAAAGGAAATAAATTCTTTCTGAGGTTCAGACCAGCATAAGAAAACTGGGCCACTGATCCGTCTTCCAACTTGGGGGGGGGGGACTGCCTTGGGAAGGACTTGAAGATGAACTCATCTCATGGTCTTGTCTGCTTGGCCAAATCACTTTCCCTCTCTGGGCCTCAGATTCCCCATCTGTAGAATGAGGGAGCTGAACCAAATGCCCTTTTATGTTTTATTCAACTCTATCAGTCTCTGTTTTAAGGGCGTCTGAGCCTTCCCTTCCAGTTCACGGATGTCACACATCCCGCTTCCAGCCCACCTCCATTCACCTGCTCCAGGGTCACGTGCCTCAGCCCTCTAGACCAGCTCCCCTACCATGAGATCTGGTTGTCTTACCCTCACCGAATTCAAGGAGCTCCTCACGCCAACCCTTCACCGCCACAGTCTAGGGGGCTGCAGATGGCAGTGAGTTTCCCACCTGTTTCACCGGTGAATTAGCAAGGAGAGGAAGAGTAGAGTTGACTGGGAGGGGGTACTGACCACCAGCCCGGGAGACTCAGCTCCTCCTCTCGATCTCAGTAGCTTCAGGAACAGTTCTCATTCCTCTTATGATGTACTTCCCCCAATAGTAATCCAGCCCAAGAGGTGGTTCGGGTATCTCCATTGGACAGAGAAAACGGAGGTCCCTAGAAGGAAAGTGACCGATCCAAGATCACTTGGAAATGTAGTGTCGAACCTGGGTTCAACTGACTCCAGTGGCAATTGATCGCTCTTTCTAGCCCCCTCCCCACTCTGCTGTCATCCCAGCAAAAATGCACTTGAAGCAAAGGGACTTGGAGTCTCTGTGGTAGGTTTCAGAAGCCGGACTGTCTCTTCTCCCCGGTTGCGGTCCTGGGTCTGGGGGTTGGGGTGGGGGTGGGAAGGGGATCTAGGGAAGGGAGGGGAAAAGTATCAAGGCTTACCTTACTCAGCAGGGGCGCCGTTTGTCTCCCCCAAACCCTGCGCTCATCTTGCCCCGATGTTCTTAGGGTTCCCGGACGTTGGTCCTCCTCCCAGCCCTCCCTTCCTCACTTCGGGGAACCCTCCGAGCATCCCTCCCTTGGCAGAGCCAGTCTTTAGAGAGACCAGAGGGGGTTTCAGGAAAACCGGGGGGGGGGGGCGGTCCTGGAGAGGAGCAGTCAGTAATCCCGACTTGGGACAACTTCTGCTTTAAATTACGTCCCTAAGTATCTCAGCCACAGCCCCCTCCCTCCCTTTCCCCCTCCCCCGCCCTGAGAACGCGCTGGGTCCTAGAGGGGGAGGCGTTCGGGGAAATGCGCGTGACTCTATTTCTCTGGGGGGCAGCCAGAACTTGAATCAGCTTCCTCTAGTGGGGTGTGAGTTAGCACCGGGCCTCGGGCCTGGGGGGTGGAGGGGGCGTGGTGGGGGCGGAAGGCAAGGGGAGGGAATATTCAACGGAGGAAGCCTGCTTTGGAGTAAGGATAATTGGATCTCTATGTAAAGCACCAGTGCAGGCAAAGCACATTCTCACTCTCATTTTCCTTCTCTAGACAACGAAGGGTTTAGATGATCCTTGAGGTCTCTGCCAGAGCTGGCATTCTAGGGTTCTGAGATTCGTCTTGTGGATGTAACCCTGGGAAAGTTACTGCCAGGGATCTCTAGTCTCCATTTCCTGACTCTGCATGCTCGCTGACCTAGGATGCCATTGACTTCCCTGACTTAACTTTTAAGTTTCAGCTCAAATCTCATCTTCTGCGAGAAAGTCTTTCGTGGTCCTCCTTCTTAATGTTAATGCCACTCCTCTGATTTCTAAGTCATTCTGTCTAGCTGGGGCAGATAGATGGACTGACTGATGCGTTAGGTAGAGCGAGATTAGAAAAATATGGGGTTGTTTAGTCCTGTCTTTTGTTGACCCTATTTGGAGTTTTCTTGGCAAAGATACAGGAGTGGTTTGCCATTTCCTTCTCCAGCTCATTTTACAGATAAAGAAACTGAGGTAAACGGTTAACTGACTTGCCTAGGCTCATCTGGCTAGTGAGTATCTGAGGCTAGATTTCAATTCAGGAACAGTCCTCCTGACTGTCGAGGCCCAGCATACCATTCACTATGCTATCTAGATATAGCCTGTTTGTACATAGTTACATTGGCATGTTGTCTCCCTCTTTAGATTGAAGAGTCTCTTAAGGGTAGGATTGCTTCTGCCTTCCTTTGAATCCTCAGCACTGTAGGGTTACAGTTAAGTGTTTACTTTATATAGCAGCCAATACAGCTATGTGAGCTAGGCAAATCATTTAACCATTTGCCTCAGTTTCCTCATATGTAAAATGAATTGGAGAAGAAAATGGTAAACCACTCCAGTATCTTCACAAGAAAACCCCAAATAAGGTTTAAAAAAAGACTAAACAGGACTAAACAATACTCAAACATAATTGGGATCAAATATGTTTGTTGACTGATTTCCCCTTTCTGAACCTCAGTTTCTTGAAGGATACAAGATGATCTAAGAAGTCCTATCAAGCTGTGTTCCTATGGCAAAGAGCAGAAAGGAACCCTTGATACTCATTTCCCTGAGTGCAAGGGACTGGATTTTTGCAAGCACAGTGTGGGGGGAATTAGGAACTTCCAGCATTGGAGAAGGCAAAGAGAATAAGAGAAGAAACACCCAAGGGCAGTTTCAAATGTATTGTTTCCCATAGGTTGTGGACTTTAAAAATAATTTCGTGTGTGTGTGTGTGTGTGTGTTTACATAGATCTCAATCCTTTGAGGACTGTCTTTTTCTGAGATGGAAATGTTAGAAGTGGAAGGAAACTTAAAGATTCTTGAGAGTTCCAATGTTACTCATTTTACAACAGAGGAAAGTGAACAAAACCCAGGGTGAGGAAGTAACTCTCCCAAGTTAATAACCCTGGATTCAGAGCTGTTCTCCTGATACATAGTCGAGTGTCCTTCAACAGTACAGATCTAGAAAGTGAGAAATATAACCTAAAATAGCAGTCAGTCTTCCCTAAAGTCAAACATGGAATAGAGGAGGAGGGCTGTGTAGGGAGAGATCAGTGTAGATTGGAGTAGGCAGGGAATGCTTCCTGGAAGGAAAGGCTAAGGAAGTAGAGCTAACAGGTACCCTAAGATGCCATCCTGCAGTCCAACCTCCTCATTCTATTGACAAGGAAAGAGATATCCACAGAGGTGTAATGACTTGCCCAGGGCCACACGGAAAGTAAATGATAGCTTCTGTCTGACGGGTTTGCCTCTCCTAAATCACATTACTTCTCAATCATAAAATCAAAGCTGGAAGAGATCTTTGAAGTCATTTGATATAATTCCCTGTACAATGCAGGGATCCCCTCTCCAACATTCCCTTGAAAGCAGCCAGTCTTCACTTGAATACCTTCTGTAATAGTGAGCTCCTTACAGTGGATTTAAGGTCAGGTGATCATACTTCAAGTCTTGCCTCTGAAACTAATTGTGAAACCCAGCACCAATTCCTTATTTTCTCTGATCTTCACTCTCCTCATCTGTATAATGGGGGAAAATAACTCTACTTCCAAGAAGGATTGTAAGGAAAAGGTTTTGCAAATGTTAAAGTTTTTTTATGTATACAGATATTATAATATACAACATAATACATCTTGAGGCAGATCTTTACATTATCTAATCAATCAGAAGTTTTTTCTTTTGAGCTAACATAAGTCTTCTGGCAACTTCTGAATCACTTCCTAGAGCTAAGTCATACGTGCTGGCTAGCATTTGGACCAATAGGTATCCTTTAGGAACTTGTAATTAATTTTTAAAAGAATTGAATCTGGAGAGATCTGGTGAGGGGAGATCACCTCACCAATGGGAAAAAAAAATCAACCCATTTGAAATGTTTAATAAACTATAAGGTCCTTCACCACTGCCATCTTAACAAGCATTCCCCAGGTCCAGGTAGTTCTCTCATTTCAGAGTTGAGAGTTATCAATTCTAGTTTTCCCACCCAAACAGAAACAAACCAGACGTCAAGAAGTCATCCGCTCCCTCTTCTTGCCTTTTCACAAGGTCACACTTAAAACTAACCAGATACACACCTCACTGCAAATAATTTCATGAATCTGAGATCTTACTGATATGAGTAACCCTTCCCCCAAAAGTATGCCCTCCTGACCTTTCTCTTCCCATATGATTTTTGTCCAAGTCTTTTTGGGAATAGAAGGGGGCAGTTCAAGGCATGGGACCTGTGGGGTCCACTCTTCATCTACGTCTCTTAGCAAGTTATAGATCCCAGTGAAACATAGAAGCCTCACTACCTGACATAAATAATACTCTAAAGTACCCTTGATTCTATCTGTTGACATAGAACTCAGACTACTCCCCTGATTCTGCCCCCCACACACACACACACACAATTTCCAACTTAGTAAAGTGCTTTCCTTGCTGAGGTCAGACAATTCATGCCTTGGTTACCAGCCATTTGGAGAAAAGCCTCCAAAGCCTCCTTTTGGATAGCACTTTGATTGTTAAGACCAAAGATAGGTCAGTTAGATGGTTCAGTGGGTAGCACTCAAACCTTAAAGTCAGGAGGATTTGAGTTCAATTCTGGCATCAGACACTTGCTAGCTCTGTGACCTTGACCAAGTCACTTAACCCTGATTGCTTTGTATCTATGGCTATCTCCAGTCATTCTGATTCACATCTGGCCTTTGCACCCAGATGACTCTGGAGGAGAAAGTAAGACATAGCTGAGAACCCCCTCACTCAAATCCAATTCAAGATCTTGTCATGGCATCACCTCTCTGATTCACATGATGTCATGGTCTTCTTCAAGAATGAAAGACAAACATCATCATCATCATCAAGAAGTGGACCATCCCCCTATCCCCTCATAACACCAAGCAGATTCAATTATCTTTGACTTTCATAGGCTCTCGTGGCCAGGCATAGTATCATCAATGATTCTACTTCAAATATTTCTTGCATCTTATATTTAGAATTCATAGTTCTAGAATAGGAAGGGTCCTCAGAGGCCATCTAGTCATTGTATAGATGGAGAAACCAAGGTCTAAGGAGTATAAAGTAACTTCCCCAAAATACTTCGTGTCTCAGAGAGGATTTGAATCCAGAACTTCATTGATTTTGCTTACAAAAACCTCTTATCCAAATCTATTGTTACTACTTTATTATTGTTTCTCATTAGACAGCTAATTGTCACCATAATGCACAGAACTTTGATCTGAGTCAGAAAAACCTAAAAATCCAGCCTCAAACACTTAACTGTTTGACCCTTAATCTGTATGATCATTTAATCTCTGTCTGTGCTTCAGTGTCTTCATCTTTAAAATGGGTGTACTAGTCATAACACCTATCCTCAAGGGTTGTTGTAAGGATAAAATGAGATATTTATAATGTTTTGCAAATTTTAAAGTACATATCAATGCTATTATTACTACTACTGCTACTACTACTATTACTGCTGCTGCTACTGTTACTACTACTACTACTACTACTATTACTATTACTGCTGCTGCTGCTGCTCCTGTTGTTGCTGCTGCTTCTGCTTCTACTATCATTACCTCCCTGCCTTTACTTTCTTCCCCTTTCCAACTCATCTACTGAGCACTACCAGAAAAATCTTTTCTTACAGATTAGGTCATTCATTTGCTCAAAGATCTTTAGTGGCTTCCCATACCTAATGAAAAGAATTATGTTCCTCTGATGTTCAAGATCCAGCACTCTAACTTTTCAACCTTATTTTTTTATTGTCCTCTATGGGACATCCCATAATATTTTCCTCCTTCCTGAATTCTAATCATCCTTCACAATGACATTGCAGTCTCAGATCCAACTCACTAGTGTGTACAAGGCAGCTTAGTGTAGGGTTAATAAACTCAGTCAATAAGCATTTAACAAGTGCTAATGAAAAGAATACTGGGAAATCTGAGGATGTGGAGCCTAATTTCAATGTCAGAATATAACTATAAGATCATAGACAAGTCACTTCAGTTCCCCATATCTAAGTTTCCCCATATGTAATATGGGAATATTATAGACATCCTTCCCATCTCCCTCCTACACACAGTGATTAGCACTCTCCTTCTTGATATTGCCTTGATATTTTCTTCTTTATATATTGGGTTCCAAAATTTGAATATAAGCTCCTCAAAGGAGGAGGAACTGATTGGTTTTGTCTTTCTATTTACAGCTACTAGCATGATGCCTTGTGTAGAGGAGGTGATCTGAAAAGGCAATTGGGGAGCTAAAGAGTGGATAAAGAGCATTGGTCTTGAGGCAGGAAGATCTGAGTCCAAAGCCAACCTATGACATTCACTAGCCCTTACTAGTAACTGCTTTCAGCCTCAGTTTTCTCATCTGTAAAATAAGACTAATGATAGCACCTCCTCCCATATAGGTTGTGAGGATAAAATGAATTCATAATGAATGAACAAATAAGTAAATAAATGGATAGATAAATAAATGAAAATAAAATAACTTTGCAAAAGTGTTATGTAAAGTCTGTTCAAGGGGTGGCTAGGTGGCGCAGTGGATAGAGCATCAGCCCTGGAGTCAGGAGTACCTGAGTTCAAATGTGCTCTCAGACACTTAATAATTACCTAGCTTCGTGGCCTTGGGCAAGCCACTTAACCCCATTTGCCTTGCAAAAATCTTAAAAAAAAAAAAGAACTAAAGTCTGTTCAAATGTATTGAAATGAATAATCCTTGTTCTTCCTCCCATGTGAGTGGATGTAAGGAAAGTGCTTTATAAGTGTTTTATAATTGGTAAAGCTTGAGCTGCTTATTCTTCTGCTAGGTAACACTCCTCCAGATCTCCCCTATTCCAAGGCAAGTCAAAAGATCACACACAATTAGAGCTGGCAGGGGCCTCAGGGGTCATTGAGAAGACCCTCTCATTTTATCATCCAGCTTTCTGTGAGCTACCCTGTATCTGAACAGAGGGGTGACAACATAGTAGAGGGCAAGGAAGGTGGAGTAAAAAGAACACTCTCTCTGAATTGGGAATCAAAAACCCTAGGTTGGAGTCCTGGACCTACTCCTTACTATCAGTGTGATCTTGCACAAGTCATCTATCTTCCTCCTCCTTGTGGTTTAACCACTTCCAGGTACTCATTTTCATTACCCTAGGTGCTCAGACAATAATTGTTGAATGAATGAGGGTCTTTAAACCTGTCTCTTTTTAGTCCTCTGTCACTGCCCCAATCTAACACTGTTTCCTTTTCTGTAAAATAAAGTTGAACATCTAAGGGTCCCTTCCTAGCTCAGAGAGCCCACACTGTTCTTTCCAGACTAACAAGGGTTTGTCTTTTTCTAGGTCACTTTCTCTGAACTATCTGACTCTCTGACCCTAAGGGACTCAGAACTGAAAAGGACTTACATCAAAATGTTCTTCCAACTTAATACATAATGATGAATTGAATGGAACTAAACTGAATTAAAACTAGAACAAGGAATGCTAGGGTTAGTGGGGTCCTTTAAAAAATACAACATTAAGTCCAAACCTCATTCAATGAATAGGAAACCCAAGGTCTAAGAAGGAAAGTGAGTTTTCCAAGGTCAAACAGTGGATTTAGTCAATAATGATTTAGTAAGTGCTTACTATGTAAATAGGAAGAGAGCAAAAAACCCCCCAAAACAAACCAGAAACCTATTGTCCCTGTCCTAAATCTGCTCACATTCTAGAGGCAAAGATGGGATTAAAATCAATTTAGCAGTGGGAATAATTCCTTGATGGTGACTTTCCCAAGAAATGAAAGTGGGCAGAGATCACAGGATCAGGAGATTGAAAAAGGTGGTGAGGTACCAGAAGAAGAGTTCTGAGCCTGGAGATACAGAACCAAAATTCAAACCCCTGCTCTCTGACATACTTTCTCTGAGAAGAATCAGGCAAAACATTTCCTTTGTATGCCTCAGTTTACTCATCTGTCAAATGAGGGGATGAGGCTACATGACCTCCCATTCCCTTCCAGCTCTGGATCGAAGACTCCATGACCTGGAGACAGTTCTAACACTAACTCACCATGTACACTCAGGCAAACCGCTCCCCCTCTTTGGACCTCAGTTTCCTCATCTGTTGAGCATGGTATATGGAGAAGTCTGTTTCTTCCTGTTGAAATGATTGGACCAGATGATGTCTGAGGTTCCTTTCCCTGCCTCCCACCTAGAGTCAGAGTCTGAGAAGAAAAAAGAGAGAGTGCTTTTGAAACGTGAGCTTCTACCCCTCTTCTTCTAGAGTTCTCTCAGCATGTCCAACTGGGGTAATCCCCTTCCCCACCCCCCTTCCCTTCTCTCCAGGGGGCCTGTCAGTCAAGCCAGGCCTGGAATCCCCTTGCCCGGAGTTGGCATGCAAAGTTCTTCCCCCATGGGCCCTGTCCTCACGGGCGAGCAATGCTGTGGTTAGCCAGGCGGCGGGGTTTCATCTCACTCATCACCCAGAGGGGCTCCCCTATAGAATGAAACTGAACAAGCAATGAGGCGTGTTCAGTCAGCATTGTGCTGGCTATGGCCACCCCAGGGAGATGGGTGGAAGGTCCATTCCCTCAGGAGGGGAAGGGAGAGTTGGGCTCTTGTGGAAATCCCGGTAGATTGGGAAATCAGAGAGGGGGTGGGTGCAGGGATATTTTTTGCATCTTTTCCAGATTTAAATACTATGGGACTTTTACATTCATACCCAATGCTGAATCCAAGGGAAAGTCTATGTTATCCTCAGGGAGACCCTGGGTCCCAAGGTGCAGGGAGTGGCCTCATTCATTGTTTTCTCCATGGTGAGAACCCTTCAGGCAGCATAAGAATTTGGTGGTTTGGGTGCTGGTTAGAATGGCAGTTGGGAGAGCTGGATTCAGATACCCCTACTTGGGGAAAGGTATTTCCTACTGGTCATATGACCTTGGATGGTAAATCATTTAATCTCAGGATTGTAAGATTTAGAGCTGGAAAGAATATTGAAGAAAGATCATCTTGACTTGGAGTCATTAGAAAACTAGAAATGCCATTTAATTGGTGTCAATTAGCCCTCTGACACAAGCAATATTATTATGGGAAAGATACACCATTGTGAGCCCAATTCCCTTCACCTGTAAAATGGGGGTTACGTCCGATTTCCTTTAAAGCTTAGCTGAAATCCTACCTACTGTAGGATGTTCTCCCATTGCTAGTGCCTTCCTCTTTGAGATTACCTTCCATGTACTCAGTATGTATCCTGGATGTAATTGGATACATGTTGTCTACCACTATTAGAATGTGAGATCTGTGAGGGGATACATGTTACTGCCACTATTAGAATTAGAGTTTTGTTATCATGAGCAGTCAGACTTCAGAAAAGCCTGGAAAGACTTGCAAGAGCTGATGTTTAGTGAACAGAACCAAGAGAACATAAACGCATTAACAACAACGTGAGATAATCAGCTATGATGGCCGCAGCTCCTTTCAGCAGTTTCAGTGATCAAGAACAATCCTGAGATGCCTACTATGAACAATGTCATCCACACAGAGAGAAAGAACTGTGGAGTCCAAATGTAGAGCAAAACATACTATATTCACTTTTTAAAACTTCTTTTATGGTTTTTCTTTCTCATGGTTTTTCCCCTCATATCTAATTTCTCTTTCACTACATGACTAATATAGAAATATGTTAAATACCATTGTACACGTGCAACTTTTACCAGATTGCTCACTGTAATGGGAAGGAAAGGAGAGTGGTAGGAACCCATAACTTGCAAATGGATGAATGTTCAAAATGACCTATGCATATAATTGGAAAAATAAAAAGAAATTTAAAAAAGAATTAGAGTTCTCTAAGGTAAGAACTGTTTTTTTTCTTTCTTTATAAGTCAGCCTGGCACAGGGTGAGCACTTAATAAACTTTTATTGACTGATTACCTCATAGGGCAATGTGTGTGAAGTGCCTTGAAGATCTCCGAGTGCCCTATCAGTTTCAGCTACCACCATGACCACCATCATGTGTGGGTACTATGACAAGGTTGTGACAGAGCCAGCTAGGTGGCTGATCTTGGAGTCAGGAGGACAGGAGTTCAAATCTGATCTCAGACACTTGACTTTTACTAGCTGTATGTCCCTGGCAAGTCACTTAACCCTGATTGCCTCACATCTGGGGTCATTTCCAGTCATCCTGCTTCATGTCTGGCCACTGGACCCAAATGGTTCTGGAAGAGAAAGTGAGGCTGGTGACTTAGCACAGCACCCCCTCACTCAAATCCAGTCCATGTGCTTATCATGGCATTACCTCCCTGATGTCATGATCTTCTTCAAAAATGAAGCACAAATATTATCAGCAGCTCAAACCAACTCCCAGAAGTCAATTGTTAAAATTTCAGTAGGAATGTTTATGCCCTAGAAATTGAAAAATGTTACAAATCAGAGGTTGATTTATTATTTTGTGAAATGAGGGATGGTAATAATGTAGATTTAGCTTTTGCAGGGGAAGGGAGAGTCAATTATTAAACATTTACCAGCATACTCTTGAACTATGGAATAATGGACAGAACAGTAGCCCAGGAGCCAGAAGACCTGTATTCAAGCCTCATTTCTGTTGCTAGCATACTATGTAAATTATACTCTTTGCCCCAGTTTTGCCATCTGTAAAATGGAAGAAGTTGGACTAGATAACCCTGAGGTCCCTTTCAGCATGGGAGCTCTGATCTCTGATTTCCAATGTTTTGTTGTCTCCAACCATTCTACTCCCTTTATTTTTACAGATGAGGAAATTGTGGTTTAGGGAACTTAGAAATCTTACCCAAGGTCACCCAGGGAAGGAGTGCCAAACTAGTTTTACTTTGATCTTATTCTTTCTCCACTATGGCTCAATCATCTTAGAGAACTACAGAGGTAGGGGTTTATAAATGGGGGAGGAATTAGCTTTTATAGAGCCCTTGTTATGAGCCAAATAATGGACCCAATGTTTTGTGAGATGATCTTGCCCCAGTTACCACAGCTAGGTAGTATCTGATTCTGGACTTGAACTCAGGTTTTCCTATTGTTGTTATTCAGTTGTTTCAGTCACGTCCTTCATTACCTCATTTGTCATTTCCTTGGAGTGATTTGTTATTTCCTTCTCCAGCTCATTTTATGGATGAGGAAACTGAGGCAAACAAGTTTAACTGACTTGTCCAGGATCATACAGCTCATGCGCATCTGAGGCTGGATTTGAACTCAGGTTTCCTGAATCCAGGCCCAGCACCATCCACTGCACCACCCAGTTATCTCTATTGACATACAGAAACACAATAAAAACTTGATTGACTTGCAAGTATACAGAAATAGATCTGAGGTGTCCTGTTTTTTTAAGATTTATTAATTGAGTTCCTTGTTAATTGAGTTCTAAGTCCTTGTGAAAGATAATAGTTGGAATTTCTATAATGCTTTATACAAATTATCTTCATTTTTCTAAAATGGCTAGAGAGTGAGTCTGTGAGCTAGGAACTTGACACTTCTTGGTTGTGTGACCCTGGGCAAGATACTTGACCTCTCAATGTTCTGAACAAAGCTCTAAGAGTGAAATTTGCAGAGAAGGTGCCAATCTGCAAAAGGAGAGAGTTCTCTATATCAATGAAACCTGTCTGGTCCCTATCCCCTCAAGATTTATAGTAATTTATAGATATAACAATCCTATGAGATAGGTGCTATTTTGAGTCCCATTTTACAGATGAAGAGATTGAACCTCAAGGAGAGTAAAGGTCTTCACAACTATGAAGCAGTATCTAAATCTAGGCCTGTGGCTCTAAATCCAGGACTCTTTTCTATGTACCCCAAATGTCTCAATACCATTATCTTCAGCCTTCTCTATAGGGAGGTCTTCCCAGATTCCTTGGGGCTGAAATTGCTATGTCCTCTCACAATTTTCAGAGGACCTTGTTTGCATCTTTCTCATGAAGTTACTTTCTAAGATCCTATGTGTCAATAGTCAATAAATGTCTTTATTCAACTGCTACTATGTTTAGGGAGCTAGTAAAGTGAACTGAGTGCCAGACCTGGAGTCAGAAAGATTCCAGTGTGTGTTCAAATCCATTCTAATCCTTGTACTGTCACAAAGTCACCTAATTCTGTTTACCTCACTTTCCTCAATTGTAAAATGAACTGGACAAGGAAATGGCAAACCACTCCAATATCTTTGCCAAGAATATTCCAAATGGGGGCAGCTAGGTAGTGCAGTGGATGGAGCACCAGCCCTAGAGTCAGGAGGATCTGTTTTCAAATCTGGGCTCAAACTATTAATAATGCCTAGCTGTGTGACCTTGGGCAAGTCACTTAACCCCATTGCCTTAAAAAAAAGAATACTCTAAATGGAATCACAAAGTGTTGGGACTAAATTGACTCAACCATATCAAGTGTGTGCCAGCACTGCACTAAGCACTGGTGATATAAAGAAAGACAAAAGGCAGTCCCTGCTCCCTGCTCCTAAGGAGCTCATGATCTAACCCAAATAGACTATAAACTTCCTGAGAATGGGGACTTTCTCAATCACCTCCACCTTTACAGCTCTGTACATAATAGATATGAATGAATATTTATTAGAGGAAGAATGAGCTGACTTAGAGGATAGTGTGTTGGAGAAAGGAAGGAGGATTTGAAGGAAGATTGGGAAGTCTTATGGGTGGAGGGCTGAGGAGTTTAGGAGATAGAGGTATGGATTCATCAATCACAGGTAGCTAAAAAGGAAGAATGATAGATCCCATTTTTGTCTTAATACCCCAGGGAGTTCTCATAGATCATAACATATTTAGAGTGGGAAGGGAACTTGAATGCCATCCCTCTCATTTTACAGAAGAGAAAACTGAGACTGAAGGAGATTAAATGACTTCCCCAGCTGGGAAATAACCAAGGCAGAATTTGAATCAAAGTTTATCTGACTTCAAGTTCTGGGTTCTACTCCAGTCACTTCTGAGATCCAACAGGGGTAGAGAGAAGAAGAAAAAAGAAGGAGGACGAGGAGGAGGAAGGAAGGAAGGAAGGAAGAAGAAGAAGCAGAAGAAACAGAAACAGAAGAAGAAGAAGAAGAGAGAGAAAGAGGAAGAAAAAGATCAACAACAGTAGTAGCAACTGCAACAGCAAGAACAAGAAGGAAGACCAGCAATAGCAGCAACAGCAACAGCAAGAACAAGATGAAGAGACGAAGAAAGGAGAGAGAGGGAGTGCATGCACGTGCAGACACACACACACACACACACACACACACACACACACACACACACTCACCTATCCCTGGAGGGGAGGTGTTAACAGACAAAAACAGATCCAGGTGCTCACTCACTTCCCCTGGGACCACTTTTCTAGCTGGAACATCTATCAACATATTTCTAATCCCCAATGAGTGACACACTGAGAAACACAATGCACCCAATTCACAGACATAGAGTGCACAATACACACAATGCACATGACTTCTACACATTGCCCATGCATAGGACACCTTTGTTCTTCTGTATTCTGTCCGAATACATGCAGAGATTCAAATGTAATCAGAATGAAGTCTTGGGCACTACATGTAAACACAGATCTACAAATTGCACACCTCCAATGCATGCACAGAGAATAGTTGATACTTGATCACATCACAGATTTAGACCTGGAAAGGGCCATAGGAGGCCAGATAGTCCTGACCTCTTATTTTAAAGATGAAGGACCTGAGGCACAAAGAGATGAGATAATCTGCCCAAGATTATAATAACAGTCACAAGAAAGCAAATATTGATATATCACTTTGTTTTGTTATCTCATTTGATCCTCACAAAAACCCTGGGAGTTTAGTGATATTGTTATCCCCATAATTTTTTGTTTTTATTGTTTGTTCTTTGTTCTCAAAGAAGAGCATGACATAAGGGAGGTGATGCCTTGACAAGCACAAGAACTGGATTTAAGTGAGGGAGTCCTGTGCTTAGTCACTAGCCTCACCAGCCTCACTTTCTCCTCCAGAGCCACCTGGGTCCAGTGGCCAGATAGAAATCAGGACGACTGCAAATGGTCTTGTATTTGAGGCAATCAGGGTTAAGTGACTTACCCAAGATCACACAACTAGTAAGTATCAGGTGTCTAAGGTCAGATCTGAATTCAGTTTTTCCTGACTCTGTCCACTGCACCATCTAGCTAAAGCTGAGAATGGTCACACAACCAAGAGGTAGGATTTGAGTTTGAATTTTTCTGACTTCCAATCCAGTGTTCTATCCACTGAACCATCCCACTGTAAGATCACATGTCAACAATGTAGAGTTGACACTTGAGATGAGGGTCTCAAGCTCCAGGGCCAGTATTTTGCCTGATATACCTTGCTGTAATGAAGGCATATTGTAGCACTTTGAAAATTGCAGAATACTTTATATATTCACACAACATACCTGAACATGCCATCCAATGCAAACATATCTAACACATGTACTCATCAAAGCAATATGCACATACTTATAAGATATAGAAATACATTGCCCAATATACTTACACACACATCAAGCAATATATACATATGTAAGATACGGATATGCCACCTGATGAATGCAAAAATGCAGCAATATATATACCAATGGATACATGCATGAATGTAATGAACATGCATGCACTGACATGCACAAACATGGCAATCACATGAGAAATGTACAAGTAAACACAGCAATGGATTTGGTGTTGAAAGTCCTAGGTTCAAATTCAAACTGTCACTTATCCCCATTGTGATCTTGGATAAGTTACTCCCCCCACCCCCCCAAAGCCCTCAATTCCCTTCTCTCTAAAACAAGGAGGTATTGGGTCAAGTTCCTTCTAGATCTGAATGATCTACAAAATACACACACATGCACACACAATACTCCTACATTCTCATGAACATGCAAATACATGAATACACACACACATACACACACGCACACTGTGAATGAGCATTCTCATATCCTCTTACATTTATGTCTAATGGGAAGTAGGTGGAGATTGTCAATTTGGAGAATGACTCCTCTGATCTACTCATTAAGAGCAGCCTCCATAGCGTGTGACTCCCATGTGGGGGCAGATGCGCCTTCTGTCTAAGAGAACAGAGGATTCCTGTCCTCTTAGGTCTAGATCTAATGGAGAGATTGGATAACACCATAGTTCTGTCACAAAGCTTTCTTCACTGCTTTCCTTTGAGAATAGGAGATCGGGGAGCTGCATATTGCAGATAAGGAAACTGAGGTCAAAGAAAGGGGAGCTGAGTTGGCCAGGGTCACACAATAAGGCAGCAGTAGAGCTGAAACGGGCACCAATCTCTTGACCTCCAGGCCAGGGCTCTTTCCTTTGGCTGGTTCTTCATTCAACAAGGGCTGCAAATACTAGAGATTTCTGTACATCTGCATTCTCCACCTCTTTCCCTTTATCCCCCTAACTCTGTTAGACCGTGTCCCTCCCCCCCACCCAACTTCAGAGAATACTGTTACCTCTAGATCCGGGCCAGTGATGGGACTGAGTCAAGAGACTGCCCAGAGCTAACCAAGGCTTAAGGAACCAAGGCTCAAGTTCTCATAGGTGGGAAGGGGTAGGTCTGGGTTTAGAACCCAGGTCTTTGGCCTCCTGATCATTCCATCACACATTCCTCCCCCTCCCCCCAAAAAACTCTATTGAATTTACCTAATCCCAACTCCCCAGGGCACTCAAGGCAGCCCACGTTGCCTTGATGTTTTCATCTCACTTCCCCTCTTTTTCTTCCTTTGGATCTTAAGTGCTGTGTATTTTTGTTTGGGGCCAGGCGGTCAGTAGAGTAGTCCAGACGCTGGGCTTAGGTCCAGGACGTCCGTCCCTGAGCCCAGTCTCTCACCGACACTTCCTAGCTGGGTGCCCTTGGGCAAGTAACTTTCCTTCCCTGCCGCAAGAGTCCCCAGTGAAAGTCCCAGTCCTAATTCTCTCCGCCTCCGGAGCTACGAGCAAAGTGCTTGGTCAATCTGAAATCTTACAAAGCGCTAGAGAAAACGGGAACTCTTCACACGAGACACATAGCGGTCTGTGGTGTCGTTTAAAGACCCAGCCGGTTGCCCGCGGATAAACCGCAGCCGCATTCCCGAGAGTCTTATTTTTCCCCACCCGATCCCTGAGATGCAATGTAACCTAGATCCCTCAATTTCAAAAAAGAGAGGGCTGCCAGAATCCTATTCTCTCCATCTCCACTCCTCTCCCTCTCATTGGCGCCTTCACGTACCTTGGCAGTGTCTTGATAAGCTGACTTGGAGGAAACTGAGGAATGGGGGCTCAGGCAGAGGCTCGGAGGAGATGAAGGGCAAGGAGTGTGGGCATAGCTTCAGACTCCCTGGCTCAGGACACAGCGGGCAGCCTCCTGGGGCACCAGGAGAGCACCCGAGGCGTTTTACTACTAATATCTCGTTGACACCTCCTCCCTTCCCCTCACCGGCACACATCTCGCTTCCTTCCTTCCTTCCTTCCTCCCTAACTTTTCTCCTCTTCTTTCAAAGCAGCCTCTCTGTCACTTTCTTTTCATTTTCTCCTTTTTTTTATTCATCTCCCTCTTTCTCCACCCCCTCTTTTCTCTGTTATTTATCTAACTCTCCCTTTCTATCTCCCTGTTTCTCTCTCTAGGTGTCTGTGTCTCTCTGTCTCAGTCTGTCTCTGTCTATCTTTCTGTCTCTCTCTATCTCTCTGACTCTCTGTGTCTTTCTGTCTGTCTCTCACTCATCCTGTCCCTTTTGAGAGTCTTTCTCTGACTCTCTCTTCATCTAATTCTCACTCTCTCACTCTTCTAGGCCATCACTCAAATCCTCTGTTCTAATCCTGCCTTGTGACCTTGGCATCACCCTCCTGTGACACCTGTCATCATCTGCTGAATTATGAGAGGAATCTATCTTGGTAACATCCTAACTTATGCCCTCTCCTCCCAGGCAAGAATTCCCCCTCCTACTCACCTTTGTGCAGGGAAATCTCCTATGCCAGAAGGACTGGATTTTCCAGCCTAAAGAAAAGAGTAGAGAAGAGGTGAGAAATCAAACCCAGGACCCACAGAAGCATCTCTCCTCCTGAGAGACTAGGAATCAGAACTATGGAGCAGGGTGAGGGGAGAAAGAGCTGGGTTGAGAGAGTCAGAGTTTCTGGTCCCCAAGCCTGACCCTACCAGCTCCTAGCAAGGTGGCAGTTTTAGGATACTTCCATTCTCCAATCTTCATTTAGTAAATGAAAATAATTACATCTGTCCTTTCTATCTACAAATATGCTGTATGAAATTAGATCAAGAAAACTGTAAAAACAGCAGAAAACTCTTAGATTACTTTGCCATTTGTAAAGTGCCTTGAAAACAAGATACTTTTTATTACAAAAGGCTTTGTTAACTTGGGAGCCCTTTGTAAATTGTGAAGTTGACAGAGAAATTATAAGAGTCATAGACACCATAAAAAGGTTTTTTAAACTACCATACATGCTAATTGTTAAGCATTTTCTGGAATGGTGGTGGTTAGGATCATTGCAATAAGAACTGGAAGGATATTGGGTCCAACCCCTCTCATTTTACTCAATTTCCAGATGAGGAAACAGGCCCAGAGGGGGAGAATATTTTTTTTTCAAGTCACATAGGCATATAGCATACCATCAGAGTCAGAATTCAAATTTAGATCTCCTAACTCCAGATCCAACATTCTTTCCACCCACTGGGAATACCATTCATTCATTCATTCAAAAACTATGTTTGAACACCTTTTCTAGGAAGTAGCCATACTCTTCTGAATAGGAGAATGTGATTCTTCTTATAGGCAAGGTTTTGTCTTGTATTCTCAGCATATCATTCAGTGCCTGAACATCACTAATATGTATGAGTTTGGATGGGATTGGATTGGATTGCTCAAACAACATCCCTACCCTAAAGGAACTCACTCAGAAGTCTGTTGGTTAGCCCTGAATAAAAATCTGTTGATTGATGATTTCCTGGAGATGAGGCCAGTAGGGTGACCTTGAGCAAATATTCCTTCTCATTGGAGCCTAGTTTCCCTCCTTCTTAAAACGAGAGGATTGGACTAGAAAATCTCAGAGTCCTTTGAGCTCTTGAAATTAGGATTCTGTGAACAAGATGTCAAGGAGAAGAGAAAAGAGAAGAGAGAAAGAGGGGGAAAAAGGAGAGGAGAGGAAAAAGAGAAAAGAGGAGGAGAGGATATGGAAGAGAGGAGGGGAGAAATGAAAGAAAGAGAAGACAGGAGAGATGAGGGAAAAGAAGATAGGACTGGAGAGGAGAGAAGAGAGAAAAAGAAGAGGAAAGAAAAGAGGAAAGGAGAAAAGAAAAGAGAGGGAAAAGAAGGGAAGGAAGGGAGGAGAGGAAAAAAGAAAAGAGAGAAAAGGAGAGGGGAGAAAAAGAAGAGAGGGGGAACAATATTTTTTTTACATTGTTTTTGTCTTAATAGAATTTTTTTTTCCAATTTCATGTAAAGATAGTTTTCAGTATGCATTTTTGTGAGATTTTAAGTTTCAAAATTTTCTCCCTCCCCCTCCCCAAAACAGCAAGCAATCTGATATAGATTCTACATGTACAATCATGTCAAACATATCAAAGAAGAATAATATTGATGGGAAGTCAAATTGCAGAATCATCTACAGCAAATGAATGTGATTTTGGAGAGGCCTAGGTCTAGAGAATGAACAGTTGTGGTTGATGGGTAGGGGATTAGGGAAATATGAATGGAATAAATGAATGATCAAATGAATGAATGAAAAAGAAATTATTAAGCATTTACTATATACTATAAAACATCTTCTAAGCCCATACAAAGAGAATAAACTAGGCAATCCTGCTCTCAAGGAGCTCATATTCTAATTGGGAAAGAAAACTCATTCAAGAAAATTTGACTTTAGGGAGAATGGAAAATCCCAAAAGCTCATAGGTTAAGACAGTAAGTCAGAAGTCAAGGGAGAGAGGGGAGAATGTAGAGCACAGGGACAAGGGAGATGGTAAGTCCTGATGATCTCCTACCTCACTAGAAAGAATAGTGCTGATGATTTCCATATCATCAGTTGTGTGTAAACAAGACCTGATAACTTCTATGAAAAGAGAAGACAAGGTTCTAATCAAGTCTTTTTTTATATCCCCAATGTCTGGTATGCAGTAGGCATTTAATAAATGCTAACTTACTGACTGATTGAGCATGAATTCATAAACAATTATTTTCCTTCTGAGTGCCTCAGTTTCCTCATCAATAAAATAAGGTCAGCAAATACAGAACTCATCTCACTATATGATAATATAATATATTGTAAAATGCTAGAAAAAGGAGAATTATAAACATGAATGAATGAAAAATAATAGCTTGAGAATTTACTTTGTGCCAAGCACTTTGCTAAGAACTAGGAGGGAGGGAGAATGCAAATAGGGAAATCAAGGCCAAATCCTGCTCTCAAGTAACTGACTTTTAATTGGGGGAGGCAACACAAGTTCTCTGCAGGACAGATAAAAGCCCTTGAAGTCTTAGGAATGGCAGATTGAAAGACTTAGGGGTTTTTAGGGTGCATCAACTGCTCAAAACAAAGTGCCACTCAGTTGGGAAGGTGCCTTAGGGAGGGGAGATGGTGAGGACTGATGGTCCTCCATTTCATTGTATTTGATGACTCTCAGTGCATATAAGTACTGGGAACCGCATCTTCATCTTCCAGGCTAATCATTTCTGTTTTAGTCTGGGGAGGGGGGGAGAGTAATTGGAAAAGAAGGGAAGAGATAAGGGAAAGAGTTCACCTGTTGGAAGCTCCTTCTTTCCCAGCAGAAAGATGGGTTCTAGGTGACTCAAGGCCTTAGCTGAGGGGAAGGACAGTAGAGGCATCTTGCTGAATTTCTCTTCCCCTTCTCCACCCTGATTCCACTCCGTCCTTCTTCTTTGGATTATTCTCATTGTCTAGCCCTTATCCTGGGTCACTAATTGAGGAATATTTGCCAAAGGATACCCTTTTGCTCTACATTTACTCCCCCTTCCCCACTCTACCTCATCACCACAATTACCATCTTGAATCTATCACTGAATCATTGTATGATTCCACTCAGGACTTTTATCACTCTTCTCTCAAAATTGTTGTTATTCAACCATATCAATTGTGTCCCTGTTTGGCCTTTTCTTGGCACAGATACTGGAGTGGTTTGTCATTTCTTTTTCCAGTTCATTTTACAGATGAGTAAACTGAGGCAAAGGGGGTTAAGTGACTTGCTCAGAGTCACACAGTTAAGTATTCCAACTCTACTTCCCACATAATAATGGATGTAAGAGGGAATGGCAGTTCCCTACATCTGTAAGATATATTTATTTATTTGTCCAGAAGTTGTTCATTAAAACCTTCCATGTGAATGACTTATGTGAGGGGTAAGATTTGTTGAAGGAATGGAGTCTTGGGGGGCGGGGTATGGCTAGAGAATAACTTCTAGGAACCTAATACTTCCTAGAACATGGAGGAGCCTTTCTTCCATTCCTGCCTCCTACTAAAGAATGCGTGGAGACCAGTAGGTGAGTCAGGAATCTAGAGGACAAGAGTCCCAGATGGGAGCAGGATTCTTTAGGTTTGTGTCCTAACTCAGCTATCTTCCTAGACAGGTGACTTTAGACAAAATAACTTCCCCTCTCAGACTCAGTTTCCTCATCTGTGAAATGAGCAGAACGATAATCTCTGAAATTCCTTGGACCTCCAACTTACTGTGATTCTGTTAGGAAAAGAACTCTGGTCCAGAAGTTTGCTCCTCTGTCATGACCTCATCTAGCAGAGGGTGTAGAGCACTGGATGTCGAGTCTAAGGACCTGGATTCCAGTTCTGACACAATAGATTACCTAATAAAATTATTGACAGTCATTCTACTCATGGCTTCTCCCATTGATTTCTTTCCTATATCCTGAGGGAATTAGCCTACATAATCTCCAAGTCCCCTTCCAGAATGAGTTTTCTGTGTTCTAAAGTTTTTCCCAGATCTAACATTCTGTGTTGTATAGGTTCAGATGGTCTCCAAATCCGGTTTCTTCATCTGTAAAATGGGTATAATAAATAACAGTTGTTATCTATAGAGTGCTCTACCAGCAGTACTTTCCTCTGAGCCTCATAACAACCCTATAAGGTAAATGCTACAAATAATATGTATTTACCCATGAAGAAAATTAAGTGATTTCCCAGAGGTAAATAATCTTCCTCACTGCAAGTTCTGCACTTTAACCATTACTCCACACCAGCTTTGTGCAATGCAACCACATTATCACTATCTCATAGGGAGAAAAGTGAATGTTTCAAAATGCTATATGGAATATGTTATTATTTGGGATACTGATGACTGTCAAGCCAAAATCTGCCTCCCTGTAACTTCCCATTCCTCATTTCTATTTGTGGAAACTACATTGAACAACAACAACAAAAATCTATGTTGTAGGAAATATATATATGAAATATATTCGCTCAGAAAGAATTTAAGTTCTTTGAAGGCAGATAGTATTTAATTATTTTGGTTTTTTTGTATTTCCAGAGCCTGGTATGTAGTAGATGCTTAATAAATGGTCATTGAATGATTGACTGGAAGGAAACTGAATTTTGAGTCAAAAAAGCCCGGGTCATCAGGACTTGAAGATGTTGCATAAGCCAGACCTAGGTGCTGGCCCTCTTTGGGACTTAAGTTTCCTCATATATAAAATGAGGGCGTTAGAATGATCAGTTAGATGATCAGTAAGGATTGTTTCAACTTTGGCAGATCGTTTGGTAGGCAGGATCTTGAAATCACTTTTCACATGTCTTGTCTGCCCCCTGGTGGCCTCGTAAAGATTATCAATGACGAATATTAAACTCAGATGGGATGGAGTTACCTCTAAATAAAATGAGCTTTTCCATAGAGTAAAACAGAAGAAGGGATTTATATATGCAACAATGAATATTAGGCACAGATTCTTTTCATTTTTAAATATGTAATAAATTCTACATGTAACTTTCAAAATTGTCCTGTTTCTCCAAGATTTTTTCTATATTGTACAATTAAAAAATATTTAAATGACTCCTTCCTCTCTCCCTTCCTCCATCTATTCCTTCCTCCCTCGCTCACATATTTCCTCTTCATTCCTTTCTTCCTCCCTCCTTCCTTTTTCCTCTTCCTTTCCCTTTTCTCCCTCCCTCCCTTCCTTCCTTCCATCATCTTTCCTTCTCTAGCCATAGCTCTCCTCCCTACCTTCTACCTTTCTAAGTTGAGCAAATGTCTTGTAACATCCATGCCTTGTTAAGGAAAGCAAATACTTACACTGTCCATGTCCAAAATAGTGTTTCATTCTACAAATTGACACCTCTGTGTCAGGAGATGGGTAATATAGTTTGTCATCAGTCCTCTATAATTTGGGTTATTCATTGGTCACTAAATTGATCAGAGTTCTTAAGTCTTTTAAAGTTGTCTTTATTCCTATATGTCCTGTTGTCATTCTTGTTCTGCTTATGTCACCCTACCTTAGTTTATACAACTCTTTCCACATTTCTCTAAAATCACCCCCTTTACCAGTTTTAAAAGTATTATACTATTACATTCATGTATGATAACTTGTTCAGTCATTCTTCAACTGATAAATGCCCACAGCTTACAGTTCTTTGCCACCATAAAAAGAAAGTTGCTAAAAAGTATTTTTATACAGATAAGCCTTCTTTTTCTTTGATCTTTTGGGAGTGTAGGTTTAGTAATAGTATATGACTGAGTTAAAGGTTATATATGTTAAGTGACTTTTGGTCCAAAGTCCTTTGATGGAAAGGAACTTGGACACTCATCTAGTTCAATAACACCTCAAGTCCACCTCTTCCTACAGAAGAATGAAAGTGGGACCTAAACATGGGAGTGAGTCTCCTGTCTTCTCTCCACTTTACATGATGCTTCAAAAAAATTGTATAATTCATGAACCCACACACTAGGTAACCCATAGTAGAAGGAAAACAGAAGATGCCTGAGGCCAAAATTTCTTTAATTAAATCCTGATTCTCAGTATAGCTCTTGTTTCCCCTTCTCCCTTTTATCAAGTTTTATTGAGAATAAGTCACAAACTATGAGATGTCATTGAAATTCTGTCGTGGTATTAAGCACCATTTATTAAGTGTGTCAGGCCTTGGGTTAAGCTATTTATTGGAATTATCTCTTTTGAGGCTTACAATGATCCTGGGAGGTTAAGTTCTATTATGATTCCCATTTGTAAAATGGGGAAACCCAAGTAAAATGACTTGCCCAGGACCAGCTAATTAGCATCTAAGGCTGCATTTGAACTCAGGTCTTCCTGAGTCTAGAGCTGACACTCTTTCTACTGTGCTATCTGACTTCCTCTAAATCCTAGCCACTATGCTACTATGTGACATTGGGCAAGTCATTTCTTCTTTTAAGACCCCAGTTGTCCATCTGTAAAATGTGAGAGTTGTACTAAGTGATTTCTAAATTTGTTTTTAGCTCTGACTTTTATATTGATAACATTCTATGTTCTAAGGTCCCTTCTGCCATATTTGTCTCTCTTCAAAGCTCCCTTCCAGATCTCACTGTCAATGTTCACAAATCTCTTCTAAGTGTGAGATCATTCATCAGTCTAAGATTCTTTTTTATCTTAAATTTAAACATTTTATTGAGACATTATGTCTTAGGGGACATAAAAGGAGAACTGTAATACTTGGTCCCTGTTCTGATGTCCTAGATGAGAACAGGGCTAAAATGTATGGTGGATGGGGACAGCTAGGTGGTGCAGTGGACAGAGCACCGGCCCTGGAGTCAGGAGTACTTGGGTTCAAATCCGGCCTCAGACACTTAATAATTACCTAGCTGTGTGGCCTTAACCCCATTTGCTTGCAAAACATAAAATAAATAAATAAATACATAAATAAATAAAATGTATGGTGGTGACTCTACCTGCTATATGAACTCTGACAAGAGATTGTTGCAGGCTGCAGTTGTTGAGGAAGGCTTCCTGACCAGGACACTACTTGAACTTATAACCAAATTCTTGAAAGATGGGAGAATGTTGAGAAGCAAAAGGAAATCATCAGGACATTCCAGTTAGGGCAAACAGAATGACTAATAATAATTCAAAGTTATTTAATATTTAAGGCTGAAAGGATATTTTCTTTATAATGATCCTGGCTGGAAAGAAATACAAAGATTATTTTACTCATTTCCAACTAGGAAGTATCAGAACCATTATTTCTCAGAATCATGAACTCCCAAAGTGTCCAATATATATACCTGTATAAGTAGTGTCTCTATAAATATTCAACTTTCAGTTGAAAACTTCTAGTGAGGTCATTTCCTTCTAAGGATTCCCATTTCACTTTTGGATAGCTCTAATTACTAGGGAGAGTTTCCCTATACATAAACTAAATGCTCTGTTTCAATTTCTCCCAATTACTCCTAATTCTGTACTCTAAGGTCAAATGAAATAAGTCAAAATTCCTTTTCTTTGTGTTTTTTTTTAGTTTTTGCAAGGCAAATAGGGTTAAGTGACTTGCCCAAGGCCACCCGGCTAGGTAAATATTAAGTGGCTGAGGTTGGATTTGAACTCAGGTACTCCTGATTCCAGGTGCTGTATCCACTACACCACCTAGCCGCCCTGTACTTTGTATCTTTTTTAATGGTTTTATTGATACCACTTGACTTTTTTTACCTGATTATTTCCAAATATACTTCCTCCCCCCAATTCAAGTGAACCTTCCCTCATAATAATGAAAAATCATTCAGTGAAACCAACCTACACAAAAATCTGGTTTGATAGCATGCAACATTCCAAAGCCATAATCCCTACATCTGTAAAGAAAGGACAGAGGTGTTTTTAATCTCTTTTCCATAGGATAGCTCTTCAAATACTCAAAACACCTGTGTTCCACCTTCTTCCCCTTAAATTTTCTCTTCTGCAAACTCAACAAATTAAACAAATTCAACTAACTCAACATTCAATCCATTCTTCCATGACAAGATATCAAGACTCTACCATCCTAGTTGCTTTCCTCTCCAACTCATCAGTAAACTTTTTTAATTTGCTAGAGAATATCTTCTAGAACTTCCCTCTATTGTTAATTTTCTATCATCTGAGACTACTTCCTCTCCCATTCCTTCTATCTTTTTGTGTTCCTTAAAGACACCCCATCTTTTGACCTCCTTCCTCTCTAGGACTGGCTATACCTTCTTTCACATCCCAGATACATAGGGCTGAAAGGAAAAGGAGCATATTCCTTGCTCCCCACTACCACTTTCATTCCTTCCCTCTGCTACCATCACTCAACAACTACCTCTCCTACTTTAAAGCTCCCACTCCATCCTGCCTTAATCAATTTTTCTCTTGGCTATTACCTCCAGGTGATGCTTCCTCCTCCCCAATATATTTAGAACTTGATTCTTTTTCTTATACTTCAGCCCCATTTTTATTTGGACACTCTCACCTTCCTTGGCCATCTCAATTCCCATAACATCAATCTTCATTCTACCTGAATCAGAAAACCAAGACAATGTCTGGTCACATCCCTTTCAATACCTCTTGCCTTTCCTCCTTTCCTTTTCTCCCTTCTCCTTTTATTTATTTCCTTTATCCCTTTATTTCCTTCCTTCATTCCTTCTTTCCTTCCTTTTTTCTTCCTCCCTCCCTCCCTCTCTTTCTTCCATCCTTCCTTCCATTCCTCTTTCATTTCATTTTGTACTCTTTCAGGGAAAAGAGCAATGGCATAGGGCACAAATTACTTGGGTTAAATTTTTGCCTCTGAAATGTACCTGTGTAACTTTGGACAAATCATTTAATCTCCTTGGACCATAATTTAAATGTATTGGTTGGACTAGGTAACCCCTAAGATCCCCTCCTGATCTAAATCTTTGAGTTTTCCTCTATTTTCTCCTACTTTTTTTCCTTCCTCTCTTCTAACCTCCCTCTGTCCATTCTTCCATCCATTTTCCATCCATTTTCTAGCCTCCTTTATTCCCTCCCCCATCTGCTTTCTTTTAGTGTCTTTCAGAACCCATGGAGCCTTTACCTCAAAACATTGAAATTCAATCATTTTCCTGATTTCCTTATAGAAAGGAGAGAAAGCATCAAGTTGAGCCTGTTCCCTGTGCTCTGTGACTTAGTTCCATGGGGCCAGTCCTAGGAAAACAGACTGTTCAGTCACCTGAACATGGTTTCCTCTGTCTTCCTGCATATAAAGGACTTCTGGACCCAGAAAAATACAGAGAAAAGATTTACCAATGCCTTGCTCAATGACCTTTGGTAGGTCATTTCTGGTTTCTGAGTCTGTTACCCCACCTGTCAAATGAGCATCTAACAAAAATTCCAAACCATCAGAGTACCTTTATAGAATACTCGGAAGAGTCACTACTTATGGGAAGTTTGAAGTGATTACTAGTAAGAAGTAATTTGGGTAGTTGGGGGGAATTCCTTAGGCAATCCATAGATCATGACTGAACTTGAAAGTCACAGATTCTTCACCCTTGGACCATTCTGGCCTGAATTACTAAAAACCTTCAAGACCCTTTCAGGACTGTTATTTCTAGAATCTGCTCAGCATTATGGTTGTGGCCCCTGGGGACTTGTGACTGGGGGCAGGAGGGTGTTTGGCTGTAGCTCTGGGAATCACATACTTCCTTTGTGCAAAGGCCCAGCTGACTTCTGTGGGTGTGGGCACAGCTGGATTATGTGCCAGGTGGCACAGCCCAGGGATAATTTGAATAGCAATGAGCTTGAAGTCAGAAGGTTTGAGTTTTATGTCCTGTTTGCTATTTCACCCCTCTCTGAGCTCCAGCTTCCTCTCCAAAATGGTAAAGGTGATCTCTAAAGTCCTTCAAACTCTAAAATTTTGTAGGTCAGTGATATTGGTTCAGGTATCTTTTCTATTAACTTTCCTGGATTTCTTTTTTTAGCTTGAAGCCAATTCTTTTTTCCTAAATCTTTTTTTTTTGTAGGTGAAATTTGTTTAGGCCTTTCATGCATGAATCATCTAATATTTCATATTCTTGTTTCCTTTGTATTTTATTTATACACTTCATATTTATTAACCTTGGTTTCCTATTGGAAAGGAGAGGAAGCATCAAGTTTAGCGGGTTCCCCATTCTCCATGACCTAGTTCCATGGGACCAACCCTAGGAAACTAGCCTCAACAAGGGGTGAAGAAACATACAAATAACTCTCTGGGTTGGTTCATAAGCTCTCTGTTTGACCTCTTGACCATCCCTCCCCTCTTATCTTCTTCATTAATAATTTCTAAAGGGACAACATTGTATCGGGGGGGGGGGGGAGAAGAGCTTTCCAAAAGCAGAATGCCTACCTCATAAGGTAGTGAGTTACCCATCAGGACAGAGGCCTGCCTATCAGTAGGTCGATGTCTAATAAGTGCTTGAAGACCTTGAAATCAGGGAGGTGATGCCATGACAAGCAAGTGAATTGGATGTGAGCGGGTCAGGGGTAAAGGGGGAGGGAAGGGGTTGTGTTAAGTCAGCAGCCTCACTTCCTTCTCCAGGGTCTTCTGGGTCCAGTGCCAGATATGAATCAGGATGACTGGAGATGGCCCTGGATGGGAGGCAGTCAGGGTTAAGTGACTTGCCCAAAGTCACACAGCTAGTAAGAGTCAAGTGTCTGAGACTGGATTTGAACTCAGATCCTCCTGATTCCAGAGTTGGTGCTCAATCTACTGAACCACCTAGCTGCTGTAGAGCTTGCTAAATTAGATATTTAGAATTGGAAGGAGCATCTGAGGTCATATAACCTAGTCCCTAGGAATCAGTTCTGTTATCATGAGTGAGACAATAGAAACGTATAGGAGTCTTGGTCCTTGTTCTCAGAGAACTCATAAACACACACACACACACACACACACACAGAAATAGAGAACATCAGGATGAAACATATGAATTGGTGCTGCAAACCCTTTAAAAACACTAACATTTATATAGTTATCTACTATTTGCCAGGTATTTTCCTAAGATTTTTTTTATTGAATTTGATCCTCACAACAATCATCAAATAATATTCCCATTTTTCTCAGTTGAGAAAACTGAGGCAAACAAGCCAAGTGTTCTCCCCAAGGTTGTACAGCTGGTAAGTGTATGAAGCTGGATTTGAATTCAGGTTCTTCTGACTATGGGTCCAAGGCACTATTGGCTGTGCTAGTGCAAGAAGGCAGAAGAGAGAGAGAGAGAGACGACAGAGAGACGACAGAGAGACAGAAACAGAGACACAGAGAGAGACAGAGAAAGTTGGAGAGATAGAGAAACTCAGAGAAATACACACACAGAAAAAGAAAGACAGATAGATGTCAGATAGACAGACAGAGACAGAGATAGAGAGAAAATCTTTCTTGTCCACTGTCAGTATGTAACCCACCTGGAATTTTCTTTCCAGCAGTTTGCACTGAGCCATCCCCATTCCCTCATCCTTGTGGTCAATGTATTTATCATTTAACCTTTCAGTCTTGGATCCTTTGTTATTGCTTTTCAGTTGCTTCAGTTGTATCTGACTCTGTGACCCAATTGCAATTTTCTTTGCAAAGATATGAAAATGCTTTGCTATTTCTTTCTCCAGCTCATTTTACAGATGAGAAAACTGAGGCAAAAGGGATGAAGTGACTTACCCAGGGTCACACAGCCAAAAAAGTAATCGAGGTTGGATTTGAACTCAGATCTTTCTGACCCCAGCCCTTGCACTCAATACACTACACCCCCAGCAGAGCAGAGTCAATGGTGAGCATGAATAAATTTGGAACCAGGTCTCAGCTAGGGTCAGAAAACAATGGTATTTACTAAGTTCATGAGCCCTATATGTTGCTCACTTGCCAAACTGTGAATGCCAGTCATGGGTCCTACCAGATATCCTTGTTAGGTGCAGGGTTAGATAATATGAGTTTAGGACTATCAAATCTCCCCCTAATTTGAACTCTGGAGCTTTCAGCAATGATATTCTAAGCACTCTGCCCCAAGATCCTTTCTAGCATTCTATGTTATATTGTATGGAGGCCAAAGTGGTGAAGTGCCTTCAGGTCTCACCTTCTACATTTTTTGAGTTCTAAGGTCATTTCTACCTTTGGTATTCTGTGCTCTAGAATTCTCCAAATTCTTATATTCTATGATTTAAGATTAAACAAAACACTGAATCTCCAGGGAATACAGGCCCATTGGAGCTGAGGGAGTGGGAAGAAAAAAGGAAGATGATTCAGGAGAGAAACGGCTGGTGAAATGTGGAGTCCGAAGGCTCTGATCTATCTTTGTTCTATCCCCCAAGGAAAGGGCAAGCTCCTATCTGCAGATTCGCTTAAGACCTGCATCTGCCCTCAGAGAAAGCTCCAGGCAGAACATAAATCCAAGGGCCAGAAGCACAGAGCACTTTCTCTTCTTAATAATGTCATCCAAAGTGGGGCAGTTGTCAGATGCAATGGGGGAGGAGGGGGAAGGTGGGGAAGAGTCAATCTTTCAATATCTACAGTTCTGACAACCTCACCACAAAGAATGAACTCCAACTCTCAGGCCAGAATGAAACCAGGCAAAGAGCTCTGGGGCCCAGTGCCCCTTGAGGGGATCATGGAGACTGAGGAGTCATAGATATCATGAAGGCCAATCCCTTCATTCTATAGAGAAGGAAATTGAAACTTTATAGAGGTTACTTGACTTTCTCAAGGTCACATAGCAACAGAGTTGGGATTTTAAACTGAAGTCTAATCCAAATCTAGAGCTTTGGAGAATAGCATCTATCAGGAAATGGGGATGGAAGAATGAATGGACCTGCTGGAAAAAAAGACTTTTTTATAGTTCTCTTATAGGCTAGGCCTCTTTAGATCCCCTCCTTCTCTAAATAGGAACATTAGAGCCTGGAAACCAGCTCCAAGCATCCCCCAGATCCTCCCCTGGGCCAGACAAATAGCATCCATTTATTTCTTTCATGACCCCACCAGCCAGTGAATTCCTTCTGAGATGCTGGATTTATATAAGCTCCGCACTGTCTGTGCATAGAGGATTTATAGGATATTTTCTAAAAAATAAGATTTAAAGGAAAATTCTTTATAAATCTTAAAGAGCATATGAATATATGTATGTTCATATATGAAAAGCTTTTATGTGCATGTGTTCCAATACACAAATCAATCAAACTGTGAACCAGAAAGCATTTATCAAGTGTATAGTATGAACTAGACTCAGCAGTAATAGAAAGAATTGGCAAAAATCTTCCCTGCCTTCAGATAACTCATTATGGACATCCTGCCCATAAAGTAGGAATGGAAATCAGACTGACTGGGAGTCAGAATCACAGGAAGGGGCCACAGAGATCAAGATTAACCCCCTCATTTTAGAGATGAACAAACTAAGTGACCTCTCCTGGAGGAGAGCAGCCTGCCTGGCACCATTCAGTAACTACAGGATGTCAAACGTTGTTTGTCACTGATTGTCCAGTGGAAGAGTGGTCTGACTGACCCTTTCCATTAGTGGCCATGTACAGAACAGCAGTCTAGTGACCTCCTCAGTCAGTCCAGAAATAGATTGATCTGTCCAGTCAAGACATCATGCCTTATAAGGAGCCAGGGTAGATGAGAACTCAGTCATGAGAGACTTAGAGATGTCTTGACCCTCTGTGAGGACCCTCCAGAGAAAGAACAGACATTCAGCTCTGGACTTGTGTTTTATTATGCCATACATGTATGTCTCGCTGCCATTGTATTTTCAATTCATGCTCATATTTCTCCTTGGATTCTCTGTGTCCTTTTGGAGAGTACAGTCCTGTACTGGGGAAAATGTTTTATAAATTACTATTCTTGCAATGTCATTTGAGTAAATGCCTTTGCTAAAGAGTTATGTCTGGTGGCTCATTGCTAAGGGAACACACATTAATGGGGGCTTAGAAACTAGTGTTAGGAGGAGAGTAACTCATAGAATTAATTGTTAGGACATTGAAAGCAGGGAGCCTAATCTACCAATATATGTTAAATTTGGTGAATGAGCTTAGAGGGTGGTGTATATACATATATATGTATATATGTATATATGTATATGTATATATGTATATATGTATATATGTATATGTATATGTAATTTTAGTGAGTTCCCTAATGTATTGAGAGGTTGAGCAACTTACCCAAGATCACAAAAACTGTATGTATCAGAGGTGAAATGTGAAGGTGACTCCATCATCACAACAACACAAGGTTATATGTTTTTTCATCAAAAAGATACAGATAAAATCTTTGCTTGTTTTACTATGCTGCTATGAGACACGTGTAATAAATGATACATAAAATATCTATCATATATAATGTAGACATAATATGTAACACACAAAATGTGTTTTGTCCTGCATAATATAAATGTAACCTATAACACACAAATGTATTATGTAGTATATAAAATACATTTTCATGCATAAAAATGTAATTATGTAATATATAATATTAATATAATATATAATTCATACATGTATCATGTCATGTATGATATAAATACAATGGAAATATAACATATAATAGACACAAATGTACTATTGTGCAGAACATAAATTTAATATATGATATATACTAATGTAGGTGTGAACTGCTTGGTAAACTAGAAGGTGTCTACATGGGAAAGATGATCAGTTCCATTGGCATAAACACTTACTGAGCACTTGCTCTGTTCAAGGGAACTTTACTAAGTAGCTCCCATGTAGAGACACATGTAGAAAAGCAGATCTAGATACATATTCAAGAATGTATAAGCACATGCAGGTCACCAACATACACAGAGATGCATGCACATGCACCCCCCCATACACACAAATAATAGGTATCTTTTGATTTCAAAAAGCACCACACCAACCAAGTTAATATGCATGACTTTCATGTTATATTTATTATGGTGAGGAATGTGTTGTATTTACCCCCGGCCTGATTTGATAGGAAACAAGATTTCTGGTGATGGTCTGAATGCTGTGGGAGTCTCTTCACCTTTGTATGATTTCCTTTCCCATATTAGCAAGGCACCTTGGCACTATTATGGCACCAGGAATACACAAATACATAATTTGTGGCAGCAGAATGCATGGACTTGTTTTGTTTGTTCACGGGGAAGAAGAATTAGGGTCAGTGGGTCGGGAGAGGGAAAGATCACAGGAAGGCACATTTTGGCTCCATTAAAAAAAAAACTTAATGATTCAGAACTATCCCACAATGGAATGGGCTGCCTCAGAAGGGAGGTTTCAGGAAAGAATGAGTTTCCTGTTAGGCAGAGGTTTGATGATTTCCCCCCTTCCTCAGCTGAACCTCCAAACATAGAAATGGTGGAGGAGATTCCCTGCAAGGGGATAGATAAGTGGTTGGACTGACTGCTCTCTGAGCTGCCGTTCAGTTCAGATAGTCAGTGACTCTATCATGGCCACAACCTTCTAGACCTGAATTTCAAGCTCAGCTCTGGTATTCATCAACTATATGACTAACGTTAGTCCTATTGATAACTGGACTTGAGCTTAGGCTCTCAAAGGTTTAACTAGTGGAAAATAAATCCTGATTGATTCTGTCGATGTAAAGCTGTGTAATCCTACTTAGGACCAACCTAAGTGAGTATGGAGAGGCTCAACTCTAGCAAGTAAGTAAGTGAATTGGTCATGGCAACTCATGAAACAATTTGTCCATCAATCAATGGACAAATATTCTATCAATAGAAATACAAAGCCAAAGCCAAAAATAGCCCCTGATCTCAAGGAATTTATATTCTATCAGAAAACATCTGGATTTTTTTGGCATGTGATTAGATGAAAAAAAATTTTGATTTTTGTATTGTTTTTAAGACACTTAAGGAAGACTTCATAGAGAAGGGGCACTTGAGCTGAGTTTAAAGGAAATCTAGGGGTTCTAAGAGGCAGAAGTGAGAAAAGGATGCATATTTCAGGAAGGTGCAATGTCATATCTGAGGAACAACAAGTAGGTTAATGGCAAGATTTTGGAGTCAATGAAGGGAGTGATGTGTATTAAATCTGGAAAATCAACTTGAATCCAGTTTGTGATGGGCTTTAAGGACCAAATGGATGACTTTGTATTTTAACCTAGAAGCACTAGGGAGCCCCTGCTGCTCCTTTATCAGGAGAGTGGCCCTTTTATAGTTACAATGTTGGAGTAACAAAAGAAGGGGGCAGAAGGTGCTAAACATCATTTAGTTTTTAAAGCTATATATAAACTTGAATTTGATCATTGTATTTCACTTCATTTATCACCAGATTGTACTTTGGACTTCATCATTCCCCAGAGACCTTTTTTATCCTATGAGAGCATTTCAGAACTAGAATTTCAACTTTGAGATTACCTTAAGTGGTTCCTTCTAGAACCTCCTTTTAAGGAGGGGACTTCATTCCTTACCATGCTGCACTCTGGAATTCTCCATCATTCCTTGGTAAAGCTTCCTTCCCTATTTTGTTTTCTCTTCTGTGTTGTCTTCCACCACTGGAATGTAAACTTCTTGAGAACAGGGATTTTCTTTTCTTTCAGATTGTATTTATATTTCTATCTTAGTATAGTTCCTAGTCCTTACTAAATACTTAATAAATGGTTATTGATTAACTGACTGTTGGAATGCTAAACATAAGTTCTTTATCCATTTGGCATATTATTGAAAGAGCAGAATTCTATCCATATCAATATTTTTACAATAAAAAAATAAATCAAAAGGAATTCATAGGTAAGTGGTGAATTGATTCTCCTTTGAGAGACATATAAAAGAGATGATTGTTTTTATTATTTGTGCATTCATAAGTGATAAGAATGATTCCATAGGATGCTTGGTCATCAAATGCTTATCATGTATATTCACAAAAAAAAAGACTCCCAGGAAGAGAAAAGTCTGTTTGTAGAGTTAAGGATGAGAAGAACTAAAGAAATATGAAGAATTTAATAAGAATTTCCAAAAATAGAGTCAACATCTAATTTCAAAGGATGAGTAGAACATAATTAGAAGAAAAGAAACTTTCATTTTTTGTAGCAGTCTTAAAGAGATACATCCTGTGTCTTGTTAATACTGCATGGATTTTTATGAGGGTACTTTCCAGATCTGCTGTGGTCAGTTATACAGCTCTGAAAGTGTCCATTAAGACTGATATTTCATAAGTGTTAATGGCTTTAAATATGTTCTTTCTATTTATCTTTGATTTTAGGATGCCAGCAATCCTGAAGTGACATATCCTGAATCCAATAAGAAGAATTATTATTATTGTTCTAGTCACATAGTGACTCAACTATACGTATAACCACAGACAGAGAAACACACATTAACACACATACACAAGGACCCAAGGGATAGTTTATGGCTAGAGAAAATAATACAGTGAGGGTATCTCTCATAAGTTTCCAAATGTTCAAGGTTTAGCGAAATCTCAAAACCCCTTTGATGAGGGAGATTTTCTTTAGCCCCCAAGTTTTCCCTCTTCTCCATATCCTGGCTCTCATCCTTTCCTTCTCTCCATCATTGGGAAATCAGTTCCATGTGTTTCTGGCTCGTCTGCATGGCAAGCATCAGAAGAAGGATTCAGTGAAAGCTCTTTGATGTCTGAGGCCAGCTTAGAGGGGTCCTTTTGTTGTTGTAAGTCAGAAATTACTGTTTCCTGTGAGCTAATACAACCTCATCTTCCTCAGAAGTACCCCTTCCTTCACCTCAGTTCCTCTATATATAATCATATACTGTCAGAATTGAAAGGGACTTAAGAACATAGAATTTCAGAATTAGAAAGTCAGAACTGGAATGTCCTTTAGGAACAGAAAAGAGTTTTGTTAGTGCTTTCCCTGTGAGATCCCCTTCAGTTTATTCTTTCATAACTTGTTTGGACAGTGTTGTTTGGGTGTTATCTCCTTCATTGGATTATAAGGGCAAGGAGTGTGTTTTGTCTCTATTTGTATCCCTGGTGGTTAGCACAATGCTTAGCAGATGGTTGGCCCTTAATACAAGTTTATTGGTAGGGTTCATACATGCTTGTGGACTTGACTTGTCTAGGAGGGATGTTAAAACAATGAATAGAACTAGAAAGGACCTTAGAACATGGGCTGTCAGAACTGGGAGGAAGATTAAAAGTCATCTAGTTCTTCTCCCTCATTTTAAAGAAGGGGAAAGTTAATTCTTGAGGGGGCTTCTCCTTTAACTTTACTCAAGGTCATATAACTGCTTAGTGAAAAAGTCAAGAGTGTGTTTCAGATCATTTGATCATAAGTTCAATATTATTTCCACAATATCATACTGCCCTATTTCCTGAGCACAGACCACGAAGAGACTCTGGGGACTGAGGCCCCTGAATGAGGAACCTGCTTCACATCTTAGACATTCAAAGGCTTGAGTGAGACCCGGACAGAAAGGAGAGAAATCCAGACGTGTGTGTGTGTGTGTGTGTGTGTGTGTGTGGCTTGGACATCAAGAAGGACATACAGGTATAAGGTTTGGAGGGGTAGGTAGAATGTGATTACATAACAAATTAGTCTATTTTGTTCAGTTCTTTTCAGTCATATCTGACTCTTTGTGACCCCATTTTGGTCTTTCTTGGCAAAGAAGCCAGAGTGGTTTATCATTTCCTTCTTCAATTCATTTTATAGATGAGGAAACATGAAGGCAAAGGTTAAGTGACTTGATCAGGGTCACATAAGTAGTAAGTATCTGGGGCCACATTTGAACTCAGACTAGAGTCTTCATATTTTCAGACATGGCACTCTATCCATATGTCATCTAACTGCCTGAATTACATGGTACCTTTCCTCAAAGTCACATGAAGGATAGCCCTGATTCAATGAAGTTTGAAGACCCCATGGGAAACTGGTTCTGCCCAGGCTAATCTCTCACTTGCCACCAGCACCATTCAGTCTAGGGCTATATAAAAATATTTTATGGCACTCAGCTGAGGGGTTCCCATATTTATTAGAAACTTGTGCTTGCTAGGGCTATGATAATACCTCTCTTCTTGGAGTCTCTCAGATGGATCCAGGTATTCTACTCCCTTGCTTTACCTTAATCTATACCAAAGTAGGGGGTGTGTTTCCTATCTCTAAAGGGAGCAAAACCTCCTCTCAAATCTCAAATCACACCAGCCTTTTTTCAGATCATACTCAAATTTGGATTTTCTTTATTTTTAATTGGACATAGGACACTGAGAAGATAAATGACCACCAGATACTTTGGCTGAAAGGGTACTCATATTTTTTCTCTCCTTCATACTTCCTCCTATAATTGAACCTAAAGCAAGGTGGGCCCTTTAGCGAACATCTCATCAGCTTTATATGCCAGAAATCAGCAAATGCTACAAATATGGACTTGGTTTATTTTTTTGTTATTGTTTTAATAAAATGATGGGGAAAATACAATAATGTATTAAACTTAAAAGTGTGTTTTATGCATAAGATTGGGGGTATTTTGGGTTTTTTGTGAAGTCAGTTCTTAAACATTACCTGCTTAATCCTGGGCAATAGGGCTGGGAAGGATCCCATACCAAGCAAACAACCTTCATCTAGTTTTAGATGAAGATTTCTTACTCTTCCCCCAACTCTCAAAAGACATGACACTAGTAGGATTTAATTCATTGATTCATTTATTAAATTCTCCTATTTATATAATTTTATGTCTTGATGCTGCAAGCTGTGGTGAAGCATAAATGAAGACTGGTTCCTGCTCTTTGGGAACTGACAATCTAATAGGGAGATAAAACACAGACCCAGAAAAAATAATCCACAACATTGCTCAATAAATGGGTTCAAGAGCTGAATGAAGGTTGGAGGGAAGGTGGCCTTACTAGCTGGGTGTCATGGAAGTATTATTGGGAGGAGGTAATATTTAAGTTTGCTTTAAAGGTTGGGTAAAAAAATTAATGGGCAAAGAAGGGAAGGGAGGGCCTTCAAAAGTATGGAACAGCTGGAGCAAAGTCATGGAGGTAGGAGAAGAAGAGGACTAGTTTTTATAGAATGTAGATTATAATAAAGGGTAAAAATATGAGTTAACACTGGTGGTCACAAGTTTCAGAAGGACATCAATGACCAGGGAAAGGAATCTGAACTTCACTTGAAAGGCAATAGGGAGTTGCTGAAAGATTTTGAGCTGAAGAGTGATATAACCAGTCCTATGTAAAAGAAATCTGTGTTTGAAAAAATTAGGTTAAGGTGGAGGGGCAGAGTCAAAAGGCCATTCTGATTTTCCATGCCTGAACAAAGGCTAATGGATTTATCACCTAGAGAAGCTTGAGTAGAATGATTGAAGCAAACAACCTACTGAGAGGAATGAGAGAGAAAGGAGGTGAAGGCATTGACTTCAGGTGTTTTCAAGGTGAATAGAATATTAAACATGGAAGGAGTCTCAGAATCTATCTAGAATTAACTTTGGGTTAGATGGAAGAGCAAAAAGAGACAAGCCCACTCAAGTTACATAGCTGGTACTCTAGTTACTCCTGACTCTGTTCCTGACTCCTTTCTTCTACATCATAATTACTCTAGGTCCACCACCCTCCTCAGATGGAGAAAAACTCAGCAAGCACATAGGCTATGGTGTTTTGGGAGAGCTATGTTCCTATATCACATGAGAATCTATCCTTGTATCTTTCCTCCCTTCTTCCTTTTCTTTCCTTCCTTCCTTCCTTTTTCTTTTCCTTTCTTCCTTCCTTCTTTCTTTCCACCTAGTCAGCAAACTCTTATGATACTTTTTACAAGATTTTGGTGCTCTATCCTGGAACAGTTTCAAAGATCAAATAAGACAGGGTAGTTGTCCTCAGGAAGCTCACAGTTGTGAGTAGAGGCATATTAAATTTTAAGGTAAATGAACAATAAAATGCTTGATTTTAAAAAATGCAGTTACAGGCATAAAGAAACAAAGAAAGATATTGTCACAGTTCTGAGGACAAGGGCGGAATTTTATACAGCAATCTATTCCCAGGTGGAGAGTATCAAGAAAGGCTTCATGGAAAAGACAGTGCAAGGTGTAATTGAACTGAGACATGAAGGGTAGATGGTATTTCAACAGCTAGCATTTTAGGGAAAGGCATTTCAGTCCTGAGCACAGACCAAGAAGAGACTCTGGGGACTGAGGCCTCTGAATCAGGAACCTACTCCACATCTTAGACATTCAAAGGCTTGGGTGAGATCCAGATAGAAAGGAAAGAAATCCAGACTGGTGTGTGTGTGTGTGTGTGTGTGTGTGTGTGGCTTGGACATCATGGTGGACAGAAAACAACATATGGATATAAGGTTATTCAGTTTGGCCAAAGGCTTAAAGGGCAGAAAGGGGAACAATGTAAAATCGGGCTGAAGTTAAATTTTGGAGAGCCTAGACTGGCAGGTCTTTGTATGGTACCCAGTAAGCAAGGTAAGTAGCATAGGGACAAAATCAGGGCTGGACATTAAGGAGTTTTAAGGGAAACTCTGGAAGCCTAGAGAAAGAGAGGAAGAGTTATTTGAGCTAGAACAGGTGAGAAGTCATTTAGTCTATCCCTATGACTCCAGAAAGGAGGATTCAAGGGAGAAAATTTGACTCTCCAGATGCTCTCTAATCAGTACCCAACTGATGTGATTAGACAAACCCACCTGACCTTTGGATTGCAGTATCTTTATTACCTATGAGCTTCGAAGCAAAGGAATCTATAGCAGGCGAAGTCCACAGTGCTAGTTAGTCCTGGGATCAGTACTCTGGGCTCTCTCCAAAGAGTCTTAGATGCTTTTTGCTTCCTGAAAAGAGAACTGGACCTAGATCCAAAGATCTGGGGGCCAGTCCTGGCTGGAACACTTACTTGCTGTGTGACCTTGGGCTCTTCTCTTTCAATCTTGGTCTCCTAATCTTCAAAGTAGAAACATAATTCTTATACTACCTTTTCCCCAGGGTTGACATGGGAGAAAGCTTTTAAACCAAGTTCTATAGATATGGGAATTGTTAATATTATAATGATAATTCCTTTGAGGGGGAAAAATCTATTTTATTAATCTCAGGGCAGTACACTTGCTAATGAGCTATCTGTTTCTTACCAAGGGAAAGATAAATGGGATAATTAATCCAGGCAAGGGAGGGGGTGAGGTCAGGTTCACTGAAGCTGCTCCCCTGGGGTTCTGTCACATGCCATGTCCCATGCCTGGATCTTCTCCCCTAGGAGCCTGGCTCTGCCTTTTTGGAACTCCTGGGTCTGCCATCACTTCGGTTGGCCTTTTTGAAGGATGCCTTGATCTCTTGATTCACCATTTCCTGCCAGGCATCTCTGCAAAAGGAGACAAACATCCAAGGGGTAGGAGGTCAGTGTGAGAGGAGTCAGACACATTCTGTATGATGTTATAGGACTTTGAGCCAGGAGTCCTGGTTTCTAGTGCTGGCTCTGATGCTATCAGATGAGCTTCATTTCTCTGAATCTCAAGGTCCTCATCTGCACAATGGGATTAATGATATTTAATGTCCTCCGTGGTATTATGGACTCAGATGAGAATATGAGTTTAAAAGTGCTTTTTAAAATCCATCAAGTATTATAATGGCATGGAATGATGAACAGAATACTGGCCCATGTATCAGGATAAGTTCAATTATGCCTTCACCACTAATTAGCTTGCTGGGCCTTCATTTCTCTATCCGTCAAATGAAAAGAATTGAACTAAATGTTCTTTCAAGACCCTTCTGGATGCTATAATCTACATTCCCCAAATGCTTTCATCTCTAACATTCTATTTGCTAAGGGTGCCTTCCAGTTCTGCTTTCTGATTCCTTCAATTCTAACATTCTGTGCTCTAAGGTCCCTTCCAGCTCAGATATTCCATATTCTAGGTCCCTTCTTGTACTGATATTCTGTATTCTTGGATTCCTGCCAATAGACATTCTATAACTTCAGGGAAGATGTTATAAAGAAGGATTTAACAGGTCAGCATCCTCACATCAGACCCAATGAGTGAACTACCTTAATGTTGCAAACTATGATAATGTCCACATATGGAAGTGAGGAATCTGTTACAGAGTTCACTGATCAGGAGGTTAACCTAAGATTCTTCCATCAAAAGGTGGTAAGTAGTCCCAGGATCAGTAAACTCCAAGAAGAAAGGCACTCATAAATTTGCCTGGACCTGGGCAGTAAAAGTACCAAGTAGGAACAGACCTTGAACCCATATCTTTCTAGCTCAGCTGCTGAGTCTCTATCAACTAGATCACAATGTCTGGTACATAGTAGGTATACAGTGAATGCTCATCCAATGAATGAATGAAACCACTGACCTTTGAATTATTAAGACATCAAAATGTCCTAGGCAAAGAGTTAGAAAGTTGGAGAGAAGTTGTTGATTGGTTCACACAAGAGACAATGCCAAAGAGATCAATCCTTGTTGGGAGTTCAAAGTGATCTGGCAAACCCATCAACGTTTCCCAACTTCTGTCTCTGACAGACCTGTCCAAATCACCTTCCATTCAAGGAGCTGAATGCAATTTCCAGATGTCATCATTGGCCTCTTGGGGAAGGTTGTGTCTGGGTCTGTGGCTGGATTGATGCATCGGAGAAAGGTAGGGGGCATGGCGAGCATGTCATAGCAGTGGAAGAATACTATATCTTGGGTGGGGAAGTCATGTGAGACAAACGCATATTCCCCTCACAAAACATGATCCTCTCTGTAGTGCACTCACCCTGAGAGGCTCCCTGCTGACTCCCAAGCTTTGTGGTCATTGGAATGAACTCTATTTCCTACCTCCCATCTCTCCTGTTAGATTTGTGATGCTGGTGACCCCTGACTTGACATGGAAGGGTCTCTGATTTACTCTCTCATCACAACTTATTCTTTTCAAAAGTGGGTCACCTCCTTGCACCTTGTTGGTTCCCCTTAGTCATTAGCATGTATTAAGGTCTGTTAACTCCAAATCTGGTTCCCTTTCTATGCCATATAATTATAATAACTATCATATCTATAGCACTCTAAGGTTTGTGAAGCACTTTATAAACATCTCACTTTCACAACAACACTGAGGAGATAAACTATTATTATCATTTTTATGAATGAAGAAATTGAGGCAGACAGTGACTAAATGACTTACCCAGGACCACCCTATTACTAAGTATGAGACTGGAGTTGAACTTAGGTCTTCCTGACTCTAGATCCAGTGTTCTGTTCACCTCACCTCCTAGATGCCTATGATGGACTGTTCCCTTTCTCTAGGATGTGTGGGGATGAGAGATTTGGATATCCTGAAATTAATTACATATAAAAAATATCCTTTAGCTGGATGAGAACTAATTTACTCCTATATGCTCTAGTCCTCATTGTGGATGGGGTAGAAAATTCAAATTCAAATCACGTTAGTATCTTTGCCAAGAAAATCTAAAATGGGTTCACAAAGAGTCAACAAAATTGAAAAATGACTGAACAACAACAAAGGAGTAGGAAAGCTAAGATTACAGGTAAATGTTTTCCCTTCCTCAGCCCCCCAATCCTAATATTCTCTAACCTTCAGAGCTAGGTCCAAGGGGTCCATTTTTATCTTCCAAATATAAATGTGAAGGGATTTTGAAATACTTAAGTTATTAAGTACCCCGAAATTATTAATCTCCATTGCCATCACTGCCTCTGCAGCCACACCACCTTCTGATGGGAGTCAACAGCCAACTCATTATATGTATTTCTGATAGGTGGCACTAGTTATGTGATCTATGGCAACTTACTTCCTTTTTCAGAACCTTAGTTTCCTCACCTGTAAAATGGGAATAATCATATTTCTACTGTCTATATCACAGAAGTGTTGTAAAGCAAACAATATTGTAAATGCTATATCCCTGTAGACTTGAGAACTGATATTTACTTAGTATAGACTATATTTTATGTCATTGTTCCATTATTGCTTGTTCCCCACATGGGTATGTGCTTGAATGGGAAGGAAATCAGTAGCAGCAGTAATCATCTGGTGAACTGGACCTGTCATTGACGCTTCTGTGACTATGTTTCATACATCACAAGGAACATGGAAGACACAGGAGGAGTAATTCAAGAAAAACAAAGTGCCCTCCCAATCTCTACTAGTCTCTTTTCCACAGCACTCTGGTGATGACTGTGCAATCTGTCAGATTAACCAAGTCTCCAGAACACTCCATGTCACCCAATTACCTTTCCTGCTGCAAAGATTTGGGACAGGAAGGGAACTTTGCAATCACCAACTCTATTGGTTGTGGAAGTGAATGCTTGTAATCCTTGCCATCAGTTAGGCTGAGGGTGGTGTATTTCTTGAGCTTGAGAGATCTGAGCTTCAATAAATTATGCTGAAAGGGTGTCTTCACTAAATTTAGCATCAATATGGTGAATCTCTGGAAATGAAACATGGGACAGGGTTGCCAAAGTAGGGGATGAAGCAATCCAGGGAGGAAATGAAGCAGGTCAGACTTCCCAAGTGATTAGAGTGGGATTGGTCCTATGAGTAATTTTTGCTTTTTCAGGCTGAACAAGAAGGGGAAACTCAGTCTTTAAAAAAAATTAGAGCTCAAATTTTTCAAATCCCTCATTTTGCATATGGTGAAGCTAGAGAAAGGACTGGTCCCAGTTAGGGGCAGAACCAGGAACTAAACATACAGGGACTCTAGTTGGAGAAATCAGAAGGGTCTATTGGACCAAAATCATCTCCTCCACTTTGAAATCCTGGTGTCAGAAATGACTATTATTAAAACTACTCCTCATGATTATGATTTTGGAGTCTTCTATAATGGGAAGGGCAAAAGGAACATCCTATAGGAATGGGCATATACTGGGGATCAACATTTCTAAAATTTATAAAAGGCAATAGAAAACAATATCAATATTAAAACTATATAAAATTTCTTTCACAAGTAGAGGGGAGGGGAGGACAGAAGAGAAGTTGGAACTCAAAATTTTAAAAAATAGTTAAAAAATTTTGCTTGAATGCAAATAAAATTAAAATGTAAAGATAAACATTTTTTAAATTAAAAAATAATTATTATGTATTATGTATTGCCTTTAGATTGGGTAAGTAATGAAACCCTTTGAGGAAGATATTATTATTCCTATTTCACAGATTAGTAAACTGAAGCTAAGAGAGGTTTAGGTGACTTGCTCAGAGTCAACCAGCTAGATATCTTCTGAGGCAGCATTTGAACATTGGTACAGTCATATATCCATTGTGCCATTCATCTCCTTCAATAATACCCTGGCTAATTCTTGGTATGAGCCAGACTCTAGCTACCACACAACACACACAGCAATCAAACAGTAAGGATTAGTTGAGGCCCACTATGTGTCCAGGTTGGGGCTAGAGGGGAGATAAAGATAAGCCCCTGAGTTCTCTGACCTCAGAGAACTCTCAGTGGTTGGGAAGTGTGTGTGTGTGTGTTGTGTGTATGTGAGACCATGAGTGAAAATGTACAAGAGTGCATGTGAACATGTGAATGTGAAAGTTTATTATGTATAAGCATAAGAAAGAAATGAGGGTCTATGTATGAGCCCATGTAAATGAAATCATTTGTCAAAGTGTGTGCAGATGTGAATGGGAGGCTAACAGATGTCCCTGAGTGTGAATGAATGTGCAGAAATGAATGTTTCAGTGTGAATGCTTATGTAAGTGTGTAGAATAATAATTTTGTTGTTGTTGAATCATTCAATCATGTCCAACTCTTCTTGATGCTGTTTGAGTTTCTTGGCAGAGTCATTGAAGTGGTTTGCCATTTTCTTCCCTAATTCATTTTGCAGATGGAAAAAACTGAGACAAACAGGGTTAAATGACTTTCCCAGGGTCACATAGCTAGTATGTATCTGAAGCTCGATTTGAACTCAGGTCCTCCTGACTCCAGGGCCAACATTCTATCTATTGTTCCACCTAGTTGCAACACTTTGTGAACTCATTTAAGGTCTTCTTAGCAAAGAAATTAGAGTGATTTGCCATGTCCGTCTCCAGCTCACTTTAAACATGAGGAAACTGAAGCAGTGATCTGCTCAAGGTCACACAGCTGGTAAGTATATGAGGTCACATTTGAACTCAGGTCTTCTTGACTAAAGTCCTGGTACTCTATCTGCTGGGCCACCTAGCTGCACAAAATAATAATAACTAACATTAATGATAATCAATATTAATATATAATCACACTAATTCACATATACAAACACATTTATGCAAACATTATATAATCTTCCATACAAACTCATAGGATCATGGCATTTAAAGTAGCATTGCATCTTAGAGATCATCTATTAATTAATCAATCAATAAACATTGATTTAGCAAAGTGCTGGGGGCACAAAGAAAGGCAAGCAAATTCCGGTCCTCAAGAAGCTTACATGGAGGAGACAACATGTGAATAATTAGGTACATACAAGATGCATATGTACAGAATATATGGAAGGTAAACATGGAGGGGAAGACTCACTTTAACATTTTCCAGGTGTTTTACAAATAATATCTCATTGACCACCTGGCCTCACATTAAGTGCTTGTCATTTAATTTTATAGGTGAGGAAACTAAGACACAAATAGGCTAAAGACCTGCCCCAAATTAAGAGCTAGTGTTTGACGCAGGTTGGGAGATCAAGTCTTTCTGACACCAAATCTAGTGCTTCCTCCCTACTAAAGTGGAAAGATTCATAGACTGAGACCTGAATCTGAATCCCATCTTTGCTTCCTACTAGCTATGTCTTCCTGTTTAAGCCATATCTTATTTCAGGGTCTCAGTTTCCTACTCTGTAAAACAAGGGTGTTGGACCACAAGGTCTCTAAGTGTATAAATCTGTGATCTGTGCTAGAGTCTTCCCTGTTTTCAAGATGTCAGATGTCCAAAATATGACATTCTGCAATTCTAGGAGTAATTATTCTCAAAGAAAACAAATAGGAGTAAGTTGAAGAAAAAATGGTACAAAGGGTTGGGGAACCACCCCTCCCCCAGCCACTGGAGGACCACCTTCAAGCATCCAGGCCTGTGGGGCATGTTGCCCAGACTGCTCAGGCAGCAGGAAGTGCTCCCCCCTCCCACACCTCCCACCCAAAGCCCTATAGCCTTGTAGCCTTGGCACCCTTCATCAGCATCCATGGGACGGAAGTACAGACTGATGTAAATTTCCTCTACCCAGAGAAAACAATTGGGCCCTTTGAGTGAAGGTCCAGCCCTGTCTGAGGTCAGGGAGGTGGGGAACAGGGTCTTCCGCCCTCCTGTCATTAATCTGTCCATTTGGTTTCCCCATCCCTACACCCTTCTAGCTAAGCCCTAGTGATAAATGGAAGCCCCCGGGGGTGAAACCTAACAGGAAAACAGTTAGACCTAGGCCAGAATTTTCAGTAGTCTATATTATTCCTGCCATTTTTTTCCTCCCTTACCTCTCTATACTTTCTGCCTTTTTCCTTTCCTGGTTTAGACCTCAGTTTCATTGGTATTGGAAATCACCCTCTTCTAATGCCGATTGTCACATGCTGAACAACTTAAATTCTTGGAGAATCACCCAGGGACTTGAAAGTTAAGTGGTTTGTCCAGGGTCACACACCCAATATGTGCTGGAGTCAGAACTCGAATCTAAATCTTCCTAACTCCAAGACTAGTTTTCTATCTACTACTCTACCTCTTAATGATACACTAACGTGGTACAATAAATGATGTGACTACAGAGAGATAGAGTTTAAAATATATTTCTGTGAACATGGACAGAAAAAATGGCATCTTTATTTTTATTAATCTCTAACTGTATATTAGAGTCAGAGTAGATAGAATACTGGGCTTGGAGTCAGGAAGATTCATCTTCCTGAGTTCAAATGTGACCTCAGACATTTACTAGGTATGTGACCCTGGGCAAGTCACTTAACCCTATTTGCCTCAGTTCCCTCAACTGTAAAATGAACTGGAGAAAGAAATGGCAAGCCAATCCTGTATCTTTACCAAGAAAACTACAAATGGGGTCAGAGAGAGGTAGATATGCCTGAAAAATGACTGAACAATAACAACTGAAGTTTAGCATTTCTTTCAATTATTTAAAAATGTTATTTTGAGAAATAGAATCTCCTTAGGTTTCACCAGACTATCAAAGGAATCCATGACATAAAAAGGGTCAAGAAACCCTGGTCTACAGATATGGTAGCAATCTACTCCCCATTAATAGGACTGATCCAGGAGTAAGGATGCCTCACATAAAGTCATCTACACTTTCTTACTCCATCCCCACTTTCAATAATATCCTGCCTTTTGTACAAAAACCATCAGGGTTATATGGTTTCTGGGGTCATTCTGGGGTCCAGATCAACTTAGGTCCTAAGTTTAGGCTTCAAAATAGGGCTAGTCAGGACTTACCATATTTCCCTATGTATAAGATGCACCCTTTTTCAAAAAAATTGGGGTCTAAAAACTGGGGGTGTCTTATATAGTGGTTGTAGATTTTTTATACTTGCATTTCCTGTTTTTTCACACTAGTCTTTGCGCTCATTGTTTCACATTTATTACCAGTATATTAGGTTATGTTTTGTCACATTCTGCCCAGAAATGACTCAGAAAGGATTTTCGTACGGTGATAAATTCAAGTTCAAAGTGATCCAGTTTGCAAAAGTGAATGGAAATCATTCTGCTGAAAGTCAATTTGGTCCTCCTCTAACTGAAACAATCCAAGACTGACTATGGAAGAAGAAACCCTACTGAAAACACAGAAGAAGGCCATGAGAGACCAGGCAGACAAATGGCCTGATGTAGAGAGGGAATTGAAGAGATAGATTGAAGAGCAAAGGTCAAGTGGAATTCCTATGTCCACAAAGATAGTTCAGCTGGAGGCAAGAAGAATTGCTGATGAAAAAGACGTGACTGATTTCAAAGGAGGACACAACTGGTGCTTCAGGTTCATGAACCAGAATGCGTCCACACACCAGACTTGCCCAAAAAATGCCTGAAAACTATGAGCAGAAAGTCCTTGAATTTCTTGATGAATAAAACTTGAGTTCAATAACTTTATGTAAAATATATTATTTTTCACATTTCAGGCCCCCAAATGAAGGTATTTCTTATTCATGGGAGCATTTTATTCATGGGGAAATAAGGTAGTCTGGGGCTGGAATACAGCATTTATTCTTTCTAGTAAGACCAACTAGCCCATGTAGAAATCAAATCTTCCCCTCCCGCCTATCCCCTTCACCTCCCTGGGTCTTATTTGGGATTCCCCTGTTCTGGCCTTTACTAAATTCTCCCACACCTGGGCCTGGCACCTTCTTTATCTAGGGAGAGGAAGAAGAGATTCTCTTGAGACTAAAAAATGCAGTACTGGTCTCCCCTAGACCCCAAAGTTTTGTCTTCAATTGCACCATTGCTTTTCTGTTTAAACTAAGACTGAGCCTTCTTAGGGGAGCATTTGGAGTTATTGGCTCTGGAAGATTCTACAAGACTATCTCTTCTGAATTGGAAATTGAGGGAATGCCCAACAATCAGGGAATGGCTGAACAAGTCATGGTATATGAATGTAATGGAATATTATTACTCTAAAAGAAATTATGAGCAGGCAGATTTCAGAAAAACTTTGAAAGACTTTCATCAACTGATGCTGAATGAAGTGAGCAGAACCAGAAGAACATTGCACACAGTAACAGCAACTTTGTGCAGTGATCATCTTTGATGGACTTAGCTCTTGGCAATACAATGATCAAAGATAATTCTGAAAGACCTACCATGGAAAATGCCATCCACATCCAGAAAAAGAACTGAATCTGACTGCAGATCAAAGCATTCTATCTTCACCTTTGTAATTTTATTTATTGCTTTTTCTTCTCATGGTTTTTTCCCTTTTTGTTCTGATTCTTCTTTCACAGTGTGACCAACATAGAAATATGTAGAACAAATTGTACATGAATAAACTATATCAGATTATTTGCTATCTTAGGATGGGAAGAGGGAAGGGTGGGAGAAAACGTTACAAAAATTAGTATTGAAAAGTATCTTTACATGTAATTGGGAAAATAAATAAGTAAATAAAAAGAAAAAAGATTACCTCTTCTCCAAATCCCATTTATCTTTCTAGGTCTAGCTCAGATGCCACCTCCCCCAGGAGCTTTTCTTCACCAACACAGTCCACAGTGATTCCTCCTTTCTCTAAACCTCCTTGGGATTTTTTTTTAACATTTTTATTTCATTTATCTCAAACTATAATCTATGGTGAATTAATTCTTGATCCTACTGGTTAGTGAGCTCCCTGAGGTCAAAGTTTAGAACTGCAATTAAAATTCAAGAAACATTTATCACGCAAACTGCTACTGTGTGAGTCCCCTGTGAGCAACACTGGGGTGGTAGATGCCCATGTGGAATTTATAGTCTAAGAGAACCAAATAAGACAAAATAAGTAACTATGAGTCCTGTAAAGTGTGCTAGAGATGCCAACTAGAAGTTATGTGGAGGGATTGAGCATGAAGGGATTCTTAGCAACTGGATGGAGAGGGTAAAATCATGACAACTTTCCTGGAGGAGATGGGTAGAAATTCAGTAGATAAAGAGATTGATAAAGGATATTCTAAGTATAAAGGATAAAACCACACTTTCCTGGCCACAGTCATTCAGGCCTTGGAAGAACCCACCAACTCCCACTGCTAAGCCCCCATTCTCACCCTGGTTTGATATCCATGGGCTTAGGCAGGTCTTTTGGGAAACCTGCTTTCCCGACCAACCAATAGGTTTCTTCTATACCTTTGCCCTGGAAGAAAAAGGAAACTACTTAATTTCATCAGTAAAATAAAGAAAAACATCTCTCATAACCTATTAGAATTTGAGAGCTATTTAAAAATTTAAAATCATAAAATTTAGATTTTTAGAATCATAGACTCAGATACCCTCCTCCCTATCCTTTCTAGTCAACTTTTCCTATTTTTATCAAATTTTTTCAGAGGAACCCACATATACATCAAGTATCTGAGGTTTTATTAATGTGAAAATTTCATCCACCAATCATTAAAGAAAGTAGGGACTCCTCAGCCATGGACCTTTGTAATAAATATGATCAGTTTGGTATCAATAAATCTATGAGACTCTCCAGGTGCTCCTGACCTCTAGAATTGTACTAACTATAAGACACTAGAGGTCTCCACAAAGGAAGCCCCTGGCCATTCAGAAGATCAGTTTTATAATTTACACAGGAAAAACAAAGTAGATGAAGAATATATTTCTTAGGTATATGGACAATTTGGGATTGAAAGTTGCCAATTTGTCAATAATTCTGTGGTTGAGTATAGAGAATTATTCACTGAGATAAATGGTATGTGAAAGAAAACAGTGGTCTTAGTTTTAATTATATATATTTACATATTGTGGATAACCAAGTGACTCAATGGATAAAGAATGGGACCTGGAGTCAGGATGACTCTTCTCCCTGAGTTCAATTCCAGCCTCAGAGACTTATTAGCTGACTCTGGGCAAATCACTCACCTTGTTTACATCATTTTCCTCAACTGTAAAAATGAGCTGGAAAAGGAAATGGCAAACCACACTGGTATCTTTGCCAAGAAAAAAGAAGAGTCAGAAATGACTGAAACAACTGAACTAATATATGGAAGTATGTATTATATGGTTTTGTGTGTGTGTGTGTGTGTGTGTGTGTGTGTGTGTGTGAAATGTTGGCTTTCTCTAATGCGTGGTTGAGAGAAAAATAACCTGTAACTCAAACATAACATAACCATTTTTTAAAAACTCAATAGAACAAAGTAGATCCTTATTTGTAACATGTGCCAACTTCCAAGGTGTAAATGCTCATACTAAAAATTTAACAATTGCCCTGACTCTCATGAGCCAATATATTTGTCTCTAGATCTCCCTAGAAGAATCTTTTTACCTTTAGCTCAGTCTGACCCCTCACTTCAATTTTGTAGCCTTCATTCAGGTTGACCAAGGCCTGGACAGTACTTTGGTTAACATGGATCCTATAAGCTGACAGAGGAGAATAGAAAACAGTCAAGACATGGGTAAGCTTTGTTTTCAAAAGATGTTCATTCATATTGATAAAACTTTGACCAATGGAGAGAACCTTGAATTTGAGATCAGAGAGCCTGTTTTCACTTTACTGTGTGACCTTGGCTAAATCTCGTCAAACCTTTGGGTTCTACCTTATGGTGCAGTGAATTTGATATAGGACCTAGATTCCAATCAAAACTATTTAATTTATTACCATCTTGGACAAATCCATTTGTCTCTCTCTAATCCTCAGTTTCCTCATCTAGAAATTGAGGAAGTTGAGCTAGATGATCACTGAGGGCCCTTCCAGATTTAATCTATGAACCTACACCTCCAAAAAATGGGTGAAAATAACCATTTTGCTTCATACTTCATAGGGTTATTGTGAGGATCAGGTTAAATTGTGCCTTAAACATTATGGGATTAATTTCTCTATTAGCTGTCATAAGCAACCTGTAGCTGATGTTGACCCCTTTTGAACTCTCAGGCTACATCTTCTCTGCCACAGCTGTTTCTGATCCTTCTGGGGAAAGATTTGGCATGGTTACTCTTCCCACTTTTTCCATTCAAGATCATTAAAACAATCCTAGAACCAAGGGTACTTGGAGGACACTAGGTAATATCTGAACAGCCGGTAGGTATATACCCTAGAGTACCAAAGTCTTTGGAAGAAGAGGCAGGCCCTGACCTCTAGCACATTTATAATATTATGCTGCTTTAGTGTTTAATTCAACCTCTTCATTTTATAGGGAAGAAAACTGAGGCCCAAGCAAGAATAAATTACTTTCCCAAAGTCACACAGTCAATCTATAGCAGAGCCAGGATTTTAATTTGGTTTTTCTATCTCTAAATCTTTATTTACTCTTCTCTAAGCCTCTTAGGAGAGATAGAATTACTTAACATGGAGTCCAGAGAAGCCCAATTCTGCAGGTCAACTGACAGATTGAAACCAGTTGAGTGTTGGCTGAGTGAGAGTAGACTACCATGTATAGTATTGCATACAAAAACATGATCTGTGCCCTTTGGGGGAGCCTTGGAAGACTTTGTCTGAGCAGTTAAATTCCGTTAACACCTCTTTAAGTATCTTTGGTTTTTGCTCTCAGGAAGCTAAGGTCCTTCACACCCCTTCAATTGCTCTGGCTAAGCCAGTAGAGAGACTCCAGCTGATGACAATCAGAGCAACCCCCAAGATGGTAATAATGTTTGGAAACAAAATGGCTTTCCCTATTGACTGGAAAACAGACCACCATAGAATGTATACATGTATATATGTATGTGTGTATGTAGGACATACCCCTAAAATGAGTTCTATTTTCAGGGGAAAATGTGTAGCGGTAGATAATGGACAATATAAAATCATTATAGGACACACTCAGGCTTTATACAAAAATGATACTAGCAGCGATGTCTCCATCAGATTCAAGTCATCCCAGACTAACTTCCTTTTTATGACAGGGTTTCTAGATTGGGAGTAGATCAGGAGAATGCTGTGGAGGCAATTTACCTAGATTTTAGTAAAGCAGTTAATAAAAGTCTTTCTTTCAATTCTTAAGGAAAAGAAGGAGAGATGGATTCACTCAAAGGCTTGCTGTGTGGCCTGAACCAGATTAAACTCTAATTGAAAAATATTTAACAAAATAAGTAAAAATATAATATAATATAATATAGGCAGTAGTTGGATTTTTAGTTAGTTGGATTTTTTAAGTCAATATATCCAAGTTTGGTGGTCCTCATTTCTTCTAGAATTATAACCCACCAATGGGTTATATAATTAGGTAGCTTTAGAACTGGTTTAAAGAATAGTCATTAATAGTCTTATCATCTAAGAAGAAAGTCTACAAAAATAATGATAATTAGCATTTCATATGGTTCTTTAAGTTTTATAAAGCATTTAACAATATTATCTAATTTTATCCTCACTACAATCCTGGAAGGTTGTTGCTATTATTGTCTATATTTATAGATGAGGAAACTGAGGCAGTTAAAAATTATGAGATTTACTCAGTCATGCTACAAGTAAATGTATGAGATTAGCTTTGAATTCAGTTCTCCCTGACTCCAGGTCCAGCTGTCTACCCCCTGTGCCACATAGATGTCCAGTGGAACATAAAGAGGTCTGTGCAAGGCCCAACATCATTATCCCTGACTCAGGTAAAGTCCTAGATGGGGCATGCTTATCACATTGATAGAAGACATCAAATGAGGAGGCATAGCATTGGATGACAGTGAGGACTCCCAAAGATCTTGGCAAGTCAGAACAGAGAGCTGAATCTAATAAGGTAAAATTTATAGGGAGAAATTTAAAGTCTCACACGGGCTCCAAAAAATCAACTTCATGAGTACCAGATAAGTCAGGCATAGCTAAATAGCAGCAATTCTGAAAAAAGACAGCGGTTTGAACCCAGATATTCTAAGCCCATATCCAGTCCTCTTGATGATGAGAAAGCTCCAGAATGAGAGTCAGGAGACATGGGCAGCTGGGTGGCACAGTAGATAGAGTACTGGGTCTAGAGTCAGAATGATTCATATCTGTTACTTCAAATACAACCTCATATAACTGCTAACTGTTGACCTTGAGCAAGTCACTTCACCCTGTTTGCCTCAGTTTCCTCATCTGTCAAATGAATTGGAGAAGAAAATGGCAAGCCACTCCAGTATCTCAGTCAAGAAAAACTCAAATGGGGTAACAAAGAATCAGACACAATTGAAGTGACCAAACGACAAGACATATGTTGTCGCCAAGAATGGCTTTGTTACAGCCTAAAGAACTGCTAGACATGAGTATGTTTAATTAAGAAAAAGAATGAATTAACCTGGCTTTCTGTATAAGGAATGATTTTCATGATCTTTTTTTCCATTGAATCCCTCCTTCCACTCATTCTTCTGGGCTCCCCAAGGGTCTGCTAATGGCTCCAAGCTCAAAAAGGAGCTTCAAATATTAATCTGTCAGTGAACTGTCTACCTCCTGAGGCTCAGTGTGGCTGTTCAGGGTGTTTGGAAACAAAGAAAATTTTCAATACTTAAATAAATAGATAGGTAGATAGATAAATGAATGAATGAATGAATAATGTGAACCATGTCAATGGAAGAAAGAGTTATGCTGATGAAACCATAGGGTTTTTAAAGTATTGATATATTGTTTTCATTCACATCATTACTCACGCATTCCTGTAGACTCCATCCGGGAGGCAGTGTTTACTGTGTCTCCAAAGAGGCAGTAGCGAGGCATGGTAAGACCTACAACTCCTGCCACACATGGACCTGAAACCCCAAATCCCACCCCAGTGATCACAGGAATTAAAAATAGAAGGGACCTTAAAGACCACCTTAGATTTACTGAATAGGTCAAAGATTTGCCTAAGGTCAAAAAGATGACAAACAGCAATGTGGCAATCTGAACCTAGATCAAAACATTAGCTCTGCAGTCATTAAGACTTGAATTCAAATATGATCTTAGATACATATTGGCTACGTGATACTGAGTAAATCACTTGATCTTTGTATGCCTCAGTTTCTTCATCTGTAAAATGGAGATAATAATGACATCTACCTTGCAGGGCTGTTGTGAGAATCACATAAAACAATATTTTTTAAAAAAGGTTCTTAGCCATTCCCCAATTGACAAATGGTCAAAGGATATGCAAAGGAAATTTACAGATGAGGAGATCAAAGCAATCCATAGCCATATGAAAAATGCTCTAAATCATTAATTATTAGAGAAAAGCAAATTAAAGCTTCTCTGAGGTACCACCTCACACCTCTCAGATTGGCCAATATGACCAGAAAGGATAATTATCATTGCTGGAAGGGTTGTGGGAAATCTAGGACACTATTACACTGTTGGTGGAGCTGTGAACTCATCTAACCCTTCTGGAGAGCTATTTGGAACTATGCCCAAAGGGCAACAAAAACGTTGCATACCCTTTGACCCAGCAATACCACTACTGGGTCTATACCCTGAAGAGATGATGAAAAAAGGGTAAAAACATTACTTGTACAAAAATATTTATAGCAGCCCTGTTTGTGGTGTCAAAGAATTGGAAATCAAGTAAATGTCCTTCAGTTAGGGAATGGCTTAGCAAACTGTGGTATATGTATGTCATGGAACATTATTGTTCTATTAGAAACCAGGAGGGATGGGCTTTCAGGGAAGCCTGGAGGGATTTGCATGAACTGATGCTGAGTGAGATGAGCAGAACCAGAAAAACACTGTACACCCTAACAGCAACATGGGGGTGATGATCAACCTTGAAGGACTCGCTCATTCCATCAGTGCAACAATCGGGAGCAATTTTGGGCTGTCTGCAAAGGAGAGTGCCATCTGTATCCAGATAAGGAGCTGTGGAGTTTGAACAAAGTTCAAGGACTATTCCCTTTAATTTAGAAAAAAAAACAGATATCTTTTTGTCTGATCTTGTTCCCTCTTAGACTTCTCTTCTTTAAGGATATGATTTCTCTCATATCACACACAATTTGTATTAAAGTACAACATGGAAACAAAATAAAGACTGACAGATTGCTTTCCGTGTGTGTGGGGGGGGGGAGTAAGATGGGGGGGAATTGTAAAACTCAAATAATATCTTTAATAAAAATTAATTTAAAAAAATTCTTAGCCATGTAACCAGAGTAAAATAAAATACTAAGTAAAAATAAAATAAAATAAAATAAAATAAAATAAAAGCTCTTAGGCCAGTATCTGGTTCAGAGTAGGTACTTTATAAATCCTTCTTCTAGTCTCCTTGGTCTCAGGATATAGGAAGATGAGACTAGGGTCTCCCTCCTGTTCATCTGGTGCTTAAGACAGTGGGTGGAGAGACAGTGAGTTACTGTCATTTTGAGGCTAAATAAGGAATATCATCTTGGTATTCTGATCAGTCCAAGTCTTCCAAACCTGGACTCTTTACTGGATGCTCAGCACAAGACTGCTTCCTACCTTCTCCCTCTTCCAGCCCTCTGCCATTTTTCCTACTTTCACCCATCTTCAGTTGTCTTGATTCATATCTGGTCACAACTGAGATGGCTCTGGAGGAGAAAGTGAGGCTAATGACTTAGCACAGCCCCCCCACACTCAAATCCAGTTCACATACATGTCATGGCATCACCTCCCTGAAGTCATAATCTCCTTCAAGAACAAAGGACAAACATCAACACTTGGGAGAACTCAACAATTGAAAGAGGATTGGATATGATATTAGGAAAATTAGGCTGCAATTTCAGTTCTGATAGTCACTAAGTATGAGCTATAAGTGATAAGGAGCAAGGCACTTAATTTGGGGGCACTACTATTTTCTCTTCTGTAAATTGTAAAAAGTTTGGGAGATGCCCTCAAGACAATGGGAAGAGCGCTGAAAATGGATCCAGGAGACAGGTTAGAATCTAAACTCTAACCCTTTCTGCTGGGTGGCCTTGGACTATGATACCTTTCTGAACTTTATTAAAAAAATAAAGTAGTCATATTTATATTGTGCTTTTAGGTTTGCAAAGTACTTTACAAACATTATACCATTTGATCTTTGCTATGACCCTGAGAGACAGGTGCTATGATTATCCACATTTTACATTTGAGGAAACTGAGGGTTTAGTGATTGATCCAGAGACATATACCTAGAAAGTATTTGAGGCAGGTTTTGAACTCCAGAACCCATGGGATACACTTCAAAATCTTGTTCCCTCATCTGTCAAAGGGGAATAACCATCTTTATACAAACCATATCACAGGAACTTGGTACATTGGATAGAAGCCTAGGCAGGAAGATCTGAGTTCAGATCCAGTCTCAAACATTAACTATGTGACCTAAGACATTCAACCTTTGTCTCAGTTTCCTCATCTGTAAAATGGGAATAATAATTGCACCCACCTCCCAAAGTGATTGTGAGGATCAAATAAGATAATGTTTGTAAAGTGCTTCACATATAATAGACAATTAGTCTTTGTTTTCTTCCTTCCTTCTTTATTGTCCCCCCCCCCCAAAACATTATGACTCCTACCACCTCCACCCATCCCCACCCACATTCAGTTCTGGGCCTAGACTCTCCTGGGTCCACTCACCAGCATCTACTTACCTGAATGCAGGCCAGCCCGGATACGGATAGGCACCTCAGGTACATGTCTCATACGGAAGTCCCCCACAGAGCTGAGGATATCTAGTGCCAGATTGGCAATTTCAGCTGCATGTCGGGTACCATTCCGTCTGGGCAGCCCGGAGACCACCATATAGGCATCGCCAATGGTCTCCACCTGCATGACAATCGGGGTATCATCTAAGAGACTGTGGTCAGAAAGCCCCTCTCTCCTTCAGTCTGCTTCTTCTTTACCCTACAGCTTAAGACCACCTCCTCCAGGAAGCCCTCTCCAAAGAGCTCCACTCAATTTCCTGATCCACCCTTGACTGGGCCCATCTTCAAGGATGTGCAGAAGTGTATTTGCAGATGTCTAACTTCCTAATGTTCAGCTGATCATGTTTTCCAGTTTCATCTCTCTTTTTTATAGCATTGATTCTTCATTATCAGTACTACATACATTTTATTTGTTGTTCATCCTTTGTTTTCAAAGAGGATCAGTGATAACACGGAGTGATGAATTGGCATCTATCAATTAGATTTAAGTGAGGTAGAGTTGAGCAAAATCATCAGCCTCCCTCTCTCTTTCTAAGTCATCAAAGTCCAGTGACAGAACAAAAGTCAGGAAAACTGATAATACCCAGGGTTGCAGGGTGTGACCTTGGTGTCTTCAATGTCTGATCATACTCTCAGCTCTTCACAGAGTTTGAAACAAATTGTTTTCATCCATTCATTCCCCTAGGGGAAGTCTTCACATGTTCCCTAACCCATAGGTTGGTTTGAGGCTTGTTAGTTACTCTCACCTGATTTAACCTGTCTTCCAAGGTTTGCCAAGTGTGGCCCCTGCAAGCTACCACTTCTTGGAGCCACAGGTAAGAGTTGATGAAGGTAGATACCAAAGATGGATGAGCCTTGAAAAGGGCACAAGCCCTCACAGCATATACATATACATATACATATACATATACATATACATATACATATACATATACATATACATATACATGTACATGTACATATACACATACATACACACATACACATACATATACACATACACATACACACGCGCACATACATATACACATACACATACACATACACGTGCATGTGCATGTGCACACGCACACACACATACACATGCAATACACATACACATACACATACATATACATGTACATATACATATACATATACATATACATATACATATACATATACATATACATATACATATACATATACATATACATATACATATACATATACTTTCTTCCTCTCTTTTTTGATTTCTGTTACTCATGACCCCTGGGTAGGTAAAGGGGAAATCACATATTTGGAAATGAAGGTGACAAAAATAAAAGTTATTAATAACTTTTAAAAAGCCACAGATCTAGGAGTTTAAAATAACAGCATTTTAGCTTCTTAGAACCACAGAAACACAGGACCCAGGAAAATTTGTGCTAGCAGGGACCATGAAGGTCAACTGGCAGAACTTCATTCTCAGAGCTAAAATTCCCCTTATAGATGGATATAGCATCCAGCCAGCCTCAGCTCGAGTGTTTCCAGTGAAGCTGAAAGTTCGCCGCCTCCTGAGGTAGCCCATTCTGTTCTTGGACAGCTGTGATAGAAAATTCTTTCTTCTATTAAATTGAAATCTGCCTCCGTGGAATTTCTACTCTTTTTGCCTGATTCTACCCTTTGAGGTCAAACTGAACGATTTTAATCTCTCTCCTCTGTGATGACAGCTGTCATGCTTACCCACCTTCAACTCTGCCTCTCTCCTCACCTCCCCCCCCAAGGAAAAAAATCTTCCTATAGAGCAGGCACTTCTCTGGCTATATTCCAATTTATCAGTGTCCCACACAGTTGTGTTTGCCAGAGCAGGCTTGCCCAGCTGTCTTTAGAGTTCTATCTGTTTTCCATTAGCATCCCTTGAGGCATCTCAAAGGGGCTAGGTATTGTGATTCTTAACCAGTGTGGAGCAAGACTCCTAACTGCTAACTTTCACCTTCAGCTACTTTGAAGTCAAACTTGACTCACTCCTTTCACTAAATGACTTGAGAAACAAGAATGCACATGACTGCAGCCCAAGAACCTTGTGGCTGCCCACAGTCTCATGGTTGAGAGGGTGAGACTCAACTACTACAGTTTAATGAAAAGAACTCCAGATTTGAGTTAGAAATACAGAGTTTTAACATTTACAAAGTTGTGTGGTCTTGGACAGGTTGCTTTCCCTCTCTAGTACTCTTTTGTAAAAATGAAGTAGCAGAATGGATGATCTCTAATGTTCCTATCAGCAGTAACATTCTCTGTTTTAAAGTCCAAGTCATAAAATAATTCTGTTCTTTGTTCAAAAGACTTCCAGTTGCGACATTCTGTGTTCTAAAGTCCCTTTTAGCTATAACATACTATAATTCTTTGTGGTAAAGCCCTTTCTAGCTGTAACGTTCTTCTTTTCTTAAGTCCCTTCCAGCTGTGACATTCTGTATTCTAAAGTTCCTTCCAGCTAGAGATCCTCTGTTCTATGTTCTGAAGTCGTACCCAGTAATATCAGACTTTCCATTCCAGTGTAAGAATCTTCCACCCTCAGGGGCAGCTAGGTGGTGCAGTGGATAAAAGCACTGGCCTTCCAGTCAGGAGTACCTGGGTTCAAATCTGGTCTTAGACACTTAATAATTACCTAGCTGTGTGGCCTTGGGCAAGCCACTTAAACCCCATTGCCTTGTAAAAACCTTAAAAAAAAAGAATCTTCCACCCTCTACCCTTCACTGAAGGTCTTGAGGGAAACCAAAGGACTATGTGTCAGGCTGAAGAAAAATATTTTTTTCAGGTTTATAAAGTCCTTTTTTATCTCTAACATTGTGTTTTCCAAAAGAATGGATAGCCTCTGAGATTCCCAACTCAGTCAATTAATCAGTCAATAAGAATTTAAGTGCCTACCCTCTAGTAGCCAGGATGCTAAATCTCTAGGATGTAAAGAGACAAAAGACTCTGCCCTCACAGAGTTTACAATTGAATGGGGAGGCTTCATGTAAACAGATATATACAAAGCAAGATATAGATATGTGTATATTTTCAAGATAAAAAGTAATTAGCATAAGGGAAGCACTGGAATTAATGGGGGTTGAAAAAGACTTCTTTTTTCTCTTCTAAATCTGAGATTCTAATCCCACATAAACAGCAGAACTGTGGAGAGAACCACTTAAGACAGTGATGTAAAGTACATTGGAATCAAAAGGTGGTATAGTCAAAGAACAGAAGAAACATGGGTTGTAATTTTAGCATTGCAACAAACCAGCCACGTGACCTTGATCAAGGTCCTTCACTCGCTGAGACTCAATTTCTTCTTCTATAAAATAGGAATAATAACATTTGTCCTCTCTACTTCCCAGAACTGCTTTGAGTAAGGTTTATAAACTTTAAAAATACCATAAAAGTAGAAGTTTGTAACTGTTATTATGCCTTATTATAACAATAGTTATCATATATAGTAATAATTGAGAGATAAAGACAAAGGAGAAAAAGAATGGATTATAGAGTTCTAGAAAATTGACTGTGCAGTTTGCAGGATGACCAGAGTTCTAATTTTATCTTGGTAATAAATGTGCTATGTGACTCTGGTCAAAGTGCCAAGTCTCTCTGTGTTCATTCCACTCCATTTTGGTTACAAAAACTCATATTTAATGGAGTTATTCATCCTACACTCTCCCATTAGAACTACTGTGGGGATTAACACTTGAAAATGGTTTCCAGCCTGCTTTGCAAACAGTACCAGATAAACAGTAACAAGATCCCGATGGAGAGCAAGTCCAGCCCTGAGGCATGAGCTGTGAAGGAAGGTTTCTCATGCTGGAAGGAATGGGCCTCTGGACATCTGGAAAATGGTGTACATTCTTTGGCAGAAAGCTACAGAGTGATTGGAGAGAGATCAGAGAAGGGCAGCAGGAGGGATGATTCAGGAAAAGAGGAGTTCTTTGTGGAAGAAAAGATTAACACAAAAAGAATGAACTGACCCCAGACTGGCTAAGGGTGGGGGTAGGAATGACTCAGTACTGCATCAAAGTCTGGAGGGCATGACTGGGGAAGTTGAGGAATGGTGCCATAGGATCCAGGGAAAGTCTTTTTCCTTCTGCAGGACTCACTGCTATCAGCTATAAAAGGAGAGAGGGAAGTTCTTGTTCTCTAAGTCTCTTTCAGTATTCTCTATTCTCTCTACTAAAACTCATTTTTACCCTTACATTATCTATTTAAAGATCCTCTCCCCACCCCAATATTCTCTGTTCTAAAGTCTCTTCCATTTCTTATATTTTCTGTTCTAAGATTCCTTCCAGTTCTGATATTTTCAATTCTAGATTTCTTTTCTGTTCTTTTGTTCTATATCCTAAAAAAGAATTTCTCAGTTCTGACATTCTACATCCCAGTATTTTTCTGCTTTACCATTCTATATTCTTTCTGTCTCCAAAATTCTATTTTTTCAATTTCTACTCCTGTACAAATCCATTTGGAAGAGGGAGTCGATTGAACTGTTTGTGTTTATTGCAGTTTATTGCAATCAAAACCTACAACATGGTTTTTCCATGAAAGTTCTTCTAATATCATATAGCGGTATAGAAAGGATCTTGAGTTCCTCTTGGAGGTTATGTTAGCATAGCATAAGGTTGGGCAGGTCCATCCAGTTTGGAAAGACTTGGCAAGCAGGCTTGTGATGGCAGACAGGTGTAGATTTATCATCAAGGTCCAGCCTTCCTATACTCCTAGAATTCTCAACTTTGAGGATTTGCTGACCCAGGGATGATTTGTTTTAAAAGCAACTAAAGGTTATCTTTTCAGTCATTGTAGAAACCTCTGTAGGTTGTCTTCTACTAAAGAAGGGAGGTTTGAAAATCTATACAGATGAAATGAGAGGTCTAAAAATATTCAAGGACTTGGTATCATAGATATTTGAATCTTATCCTTCTACTAGATTGTAAAATCCTTGAAGGTAGGCACCACATCTTACAAGTCACATAGAACCTTATAAATAAAGCATGGCCCAAAGAGGGTGACCAGGAAAATGGTGCTGTTTAGCAAAGAGTTGAAAGAATTAGGGACATTTATTTAGCTTGGAGAAAAGAAGGTATAGTACAAACATTTGGCTGTCTTCAAATATTTGAAGGTCTGTCATGTGGAAGAGAGATTAGATTTATTATTCTTATCCATGAGAGTAGAAGTGGGAAGTTGCGGAATGACAGATTTAGGTTTTGTAAGAGGAAAGATTTCCCTATATACAAGTGGAATCAGCTGCCTAGTGGGGAGGAGAGGAATGGGGGGAGGTGTTCCCCCTCACTAACCGTCTCCAAGAAAAGGATCAGCAAGCAATAAAGAGTTATACCATAGAGAGGATTCTTGGCTGGGTGTGGATCAGCTTAGAAAGCTTTTAAGTTTCCTTCCTACTTTGAGATTCTATGATGTTTTCAAAATTTGTGGCTAAGGGCCTAATGGCAGCTAGGTATTACAGCGAATAAAATACCAGGTCTGAAATCAGGAAGACTTGAGTTCAAATCCAGCCTCAAATATTCACTAGTTGTGTGATCTTGGGCAAGTCACTCAATCCTGTTTGCCTCAATGCTCTCATCTGTAAAATGAGCTGGAGAAGGAAGTAGCAAACCACTCCAGTATTTTTTGCCAAGAAAACTCCAAAGGAGTAGTGAAGAATTGAAAATGACTGAAAAACGATTGAACAAAAAGGGTCTAATGGGAGATAGAATAGTGTAATAGAAATATATTAGATTTAAAGAAGTCCTGGGTTAGAAATCTGTCTCTGTACATATTAACTCTGTGACTTGAGCAAGACTCTCTACTTTAATTTTCTAATATGTAAAGCAGGGATAATTAGTATCTGTGTTATTTACCTTATGGCAAAAGCACTATATTAGGGTTATCAGTAACTAAAATATATGACTCAGAAAGTGATGACTTTTCTCTCATTGAGGTCTATAAGCAGTGGTTTGGACAACCATTAGGTAGATATATGCAGTGGGAATTGCTTTGAGGAATGATTTGGAAAAGTGTGATAGGTGGTATGGTCTACTGGCTAGATACAGACTTTTAGACAAGTAGATCTGGATTTGAATCCTGCCTCAGCCACTTACTAGCTACACCAGGCAACCATTTCTTAAGTACTTTCTATAACCAGGCTGGAGGATAAAAAGAAAGGTCCTGTCCCACTCCCAAGAAGTCCAATAGGAGAGGCAGTATGCAAACAACATTCTATTAATAACTAATTATTAATTTGTGATTCAGGTTTTCTTCCTTACTTTCTGCTTGAAGTCCTAGCTCTTAGAAGAAGGAAAAAAACCACCAAAAGACAGAGTTCTGGGTAATTAATAATTCATTTATTAAGCTAGCCAGAAGACAATAAATTGATGGTCAGTGATTTCTTTCAATAATCATAGATGCCAAGGGAGACCCTGAGATGCCTTAAGTACTTTCTGAAAGGGAACTCCTCTGATAAGTGAAACTCAGCCCTGATTGGAGGACATTTAATGAGGAGGTAGGCTACTTCTGCTGAGAAAATGGCTTGTTCATGAGTCTCCAGAGGTCAAGAGGGGCCTCTTGTAGAAGGTGAAGTTTTATCTGGGACTTGAGATGGCCAATGAGGCCAGGAAGCAGAGATGAGAAGAGAACAGCAATCTAGGCATTGGAAGAGGGCAGAGAAAATTTCTAGAGTCAGATGATGAATTGTCTTGTTGTAGGAACAAGAGGAGAACACTGTCATTGGGTTACAGAGTCAGGGGTTTGGGGAATTGGATGTAAGAAGACTGGGAAGGTGTGGAGGGAATGTAATTAAGAATTTTGAATTGAGGGAGCAGCTAGAGCCTACTGAATGGGATAGTGATATGGGAGGAAATCAGGATAAAGCCAGAGAAAAGAAGAGGATATACAAGAGTTGTTATAAAGGTGAAATGATTGGGTTTTTCAAGAGATAAAACATAGGAAGTGAGAGGAACTGAGGATGGCACCTGGATTGTCAGCCTGAATGACAGAAAAGATGATGATATCCTCAACAGTAATAGGGAAGTTTGGAAGAAGAGAAAATTTGGGGGGAAAGATAATGAAATTCAGAATGGCATATGTTGAGTTTAATGCATCCATGGGACTTCTGTTTTGAGATGTCCAATAGGCAGTTAGAAATATGATTAGGAGAAAGTTAGGGTTGGATAATGAGACTCATTAGTATTGTGATGATAATTAAATCCTTGGAAGGGATTAGGGAAATAGGACAGAGAGATAAGAAAGAGATCTCAAGACAGAACTCTGTGGAACTTTCAATATTGATGGGCATGATCTGGTTGAAGAGTCAGCAAAGGAGACTGAGAAGGAGTAGTCTGATGGATTCGGAGGAGAATCTGAGTAAAGTAGTGACACAGAAACCTACTGAAAAGAGACCATCAAGGAGAAAAGGGAGATCCACAGTGTCAGAGGCTACAGAGAGGTCAAGAAGAATGAGGACTAAGAAAGGGCATTAGATTTGGCAATTAAGATAATTTTGGGAAGAGTAATTTCACTTGAAAGTTAGATCATAGAGACTTTAAAAAGAGTAAGGAAAGAAAGCTATGTGATCTTAGGCAAGTCTCAAGAATTTCTGTGTCTCACTTTCCTCATCTGTAAAATGAGGAGGTTTAATTCAGTGATCTCTAAGGTCCCTTCCATCTCTAAAATTCTGTGACTCTTTGATGAACAACCACCATACTTTACTGATAGCCTGTGATTTGAGGAGAAAGTGAAGCAAGTCTTTAGCACACTGGGTGGGCATTTTAGGGTGAACTTTTGGGACAGCATGGGCAAAAGCAGCATAAGAGAAGCAGGTATGGAGGGATGGGTTACAACTTGCATCTTTGGAGGGAATTCCCAAATGGATAAAATCACAAATCCACTTGGCTATTTGAAGGTTGTTTTGCTGTTGTTGGGGTTTTTTTAATTGGCACATAAATTCTGTCTTGTAGTTGTGGTTTGATTATTACTGATTATTTGCTGTGTCATCTTAGATTAGTCACTTTCTTTCTTGGATCCTGTTTCATCATTTTTCTTTTTTGCAAGGCAATGGGGTTAAGTGACTTGTCCAAGGCCACACAGCTAGGTAATTATTAAGTGTATGAGGTCAAATTTGAGCTCAGGTCCTCCTGACTCAAGGGCCGGTTCTCTATCCACTGCGCCACCTAGCTGCCCTTATTTCATCATTCTTTTTTTTTTTTTAGGTTTTTTGCAAGGCAAATGGGGTTAAGTGGCTTGCCCAAGACCACACAGCTAGGTAACTATTAAGTGTCTGAGACCGGATTTGAACCCAGGTACTCCTGACTCCAGGGCCGGTGCTTTATCCACTGCACCACCTAGCTGCCCCTATTTCATCATTCTTAAAACAGATATACTAATCCCTTTGTTACCTCCTTCCCTCACAGAGCAGTTATGAGGAAATTGCTTTGTAAATTTAAAGTATCAGAGAAGTAGGTAACCTTTGTATACTTAGATGACAAACAAGCATTTGTTGAATTAAATGATCGAATTGACTATGCTCAGCTCACCTTATACACATCATGGTTGTTCAGCACAGCATCAAACAGTGTGTAGAGGTCATTTAGCAGGTCTACCACCTCAATGGGTTCACTCAGAGCTGAGATGGTGGTAAAGCCAACGATATCACTGAAGTAGATGGTTACCTGATCAAAGTACTCTGGGACCACAGTGGTCCCAGCCTTTAGAGCTTCTGCCACAGACCTGGAAGAAGAAGAGGGTGAATCAAACCAAGTCTAGGGGAAAACTGGCTTTGCTTTAAAGTAGTCTGTGAATGGGGAGGTTGTATTACATATCTCCCCATAGCATCTTTCATACATTTGTTTCCTTCTCTCCTTTGGACAGTTATAATAACTTCCTAATTAGTCTCCCAACCTCAAACTTCTCTCTTCTCCAATCCATACCTGCCTAAGTAATTTTCCTAAAGTACAAGTCTGACCATGTCACAATACTGCTCAAAAAAATCCAAGGTCTCTTTATTGATTTTAGGACAAAATAGAAACATCTCCATTTGGTATTTAAAGTCCCTTCCTTTCTAATTCCAGCCAATCTTTCAAGATTTGTTATACATTATTCCTTTTCTTGAACCCAGTTACAATCCACTTCCTGGTCCTCTTAGATTCTATTATGTCTCCAGTACTCTACTTTTAAATTGGCTGATCTCTCCGTGTTTGGAATGTATTTACTCTTTATTTCAGCCTCATAGACTCTTTACTTTTCCTGAAAGATCAATTTTGGTATCAAGTCCTATGGGAAGCCTTTCCTAAGACCCCCTGTTACTGGTGGGCCCCCCAATTATTTTGTATATTTTTCATATTTTCAAGAGCCTATTTATTTATATGAATCCATATTTGTCTTGTAACTCCCCCTACATACACCTATCATAGTATATGACCCACAATAGGCACTTACTAAAAGCTTATGGATTGCTTATTTGACTATTCAGTGTCAGAGTTTGCATGAGGGAAGCCAATTTTTCTGACTCTGAATCAAACCAAGTCTAGGGGAAAACTGGCTTTGCTTTAAAGTAGTCTGTGAATGGGGAGGTTGTATTACATATCTCCCCATAGCATCTTTCATACATTAGACAGTTATAATAACTTCCTAATTAGTCTCCCAACCTCAAATTTCTCTATGCTTTATGCTCCATCCTACCTCCTCCTCCGAGCTCCAGGGGCTTCCCAGATCAAGACCCCCAGGAGCCCTCTGGGGGCGGGGCTTATTTGGGAGACCCTGGATCTGGAGTTAGGAACCTTGAATCCTCATTTTGCTTCATATTAGCCATGTAACCACAAACCTCTGGAGTCATTTTTCTTCTGCTCATCTATAAAATGGATACAATATGTGCACTACCTGCCTCACACAGAGAAGTTGGAAGGAGAGTACTTTGGAAACAAAGCAAATAGAAGAAAGTTATTTAATTTATTTCAGTTATTGTTTAGCTGTTTTTCAGTTGTGTCTGATGGTATCATTTGAGGTTTTCTTGGCAAAGATACTGGAGTGGTTTGTCATTTCCTTCTCCAGCTCATTCACAGATGAGGAAACTGAGGTAAGCAGCATTAAGTGAGAGGGCCACACTAGTAAGAGTTTGAGGTTGGATTTGAACTGAGGAAGTTGAGTCTTTCTTACTCCAGCCCAGTACTGTGTGCATTCTGGCATTATCTAGCTGCCCCAATTAATTAACAGAAGTTGTTACAAGTAATAATAATGAATTTACCTAGAGTCTCACAAGTAAATAGCCATGGAGGGATGGGTTCCAGTCTTGCTGATTGCTAAGGACAAAGATTTGATTAAACCTTCCTACTTACTGGGGGAGCATCTGCGAGAGCAGCCTTTCTGTCTTCTGTTTCTCCAGCTCCAGTTCTTCCGTCCGCGCCTGGACCAGATCCTCCAGGTCATGGGAGTATTTCTCCAACAGCCGCAACATTGAGTCGGCCACACTGCTCTTCTTGCCTTGGTTGATGCTTTTAAACTAAGGATGGGAAGGAGATGGAGATCAGTTCCCCCAATGAAAAAGCAGGACCCCTTCCTTGGGGATTGGCCTGGGCTCTCCAGCTTGGAAAAGGTTTTACAGAGTCCCAAAGTTGTTTCACAAGTAGCAAAGCATTTGCATTTTGCAGTTTATGTAGCAATGCTGTATTATAATAATCACCATAACATTTATTAAGCATTTTAACACTTTTGAAGAGTTATGTATAAATGATCTTATTTGGTCTGTGCAATAATCCTGAAATGTAAGTAATTACATATATTGGGGAATGAGGGTGGAAGAGAGAATGAGAGAGACAAAGAGACAGAGACAGAGAAATAGAGACAAAAACAGAGAGACAGAGAAAGAAACATAAAGAGACAGAGAGACAGAGACAGCCAGAGACAAAGACAGAGACAGAGTAACAGAGACACAGAGACAGAGAGAAAAAGAAACAGATAAAAGAAACAGAAAAAGAACCAGAGTCAGACAAAACACAGATACAGAATCAATAGTCACCGACAGAACCCAGAGATTATAAAGATAATAGAGATACATAACACAGAATCAAATATAGACAGAACCAGGAGAGACCTAGGAACACATTTTCAGTTAGAACAGAAAATGGTAGAATTGAGAACAACCTTAGGATGCAGTGACAGAGTTAAAAGGGATCTTAGAGCATTAGATTTCAGAACTAAAAGGGACCTTAGGATCAGAATGTCAGAGCTAAGAGGGAGCTTTAGATCACTGATGGTTGGAGCTGGGAGGGATCTTGAAATTTATTTTGTCTGGGAACTCTGAACAATTTTTAGTCATATACCTTTTGGCAGCAGTTTTCACAAGCCTATGGACCCCATTTCAAAACCATATTTTCAAACAAAATACACAGGAAATATTTATATTTCCAATCAACCAGTCATTAAGCACCTACTATGTGCTGGGGTACAAAAAGGCAAATAAACAAACAAAAACAGTCTCTGTCTTCAAAGAGTTTTAAAAAATATAATGGGAGGACAACATGTAACAACCATATACAAAGCAAAGTCAATTAAACAGCATATAGAAAACCAACCATATTGAAACAATCATTAAAATATTAAAATTTCCAAGTTCATAGACACCCCCCCACACACACACACAAACACACCTTGAAATTATAACCTCAGGTTAAGAACTCTTTCCTGCTTGTAGTCCAACCCCCTCATTTTATGGAAAATAAAACAGGTTCAAAGAAAGAAAATTAATTGCCCGAGGTCACACAGGGAGTCGGTGGCAGAGCTGGGACTACTCTCCCTCCTCTAGCCCAGGCCTCTGACTGCATTCCTTCTCTCACTTGGTTAACCTGCTTTCATCAATTTTCCTAAGGCCAGGTGGGGTTGAGAGAGAGGAGGAGGGAGGGGGTTGAGAAGGGGAATCATGGGAGGATGTCATACTGAATGTAATCAGCCAATCCCCCAGGAATCATTACCCTGCTCAGTCAGTCTCACACCATCCATCACCATGAGGAATAGAACATGCTCAAACTTGTTGGGTCCCCTCCCCGCCTAATCTCTGCCCTCCTGAGGCTGCTCCATCATAGACTACAACATTAAGGTCTCACTAGGATTAGAATTAAAGAATGTTAGCACTCGGAGAAACTTCAGAGACCAAGCTGTCCAAGCCCCTTATTTTATAAAAGAAGGAATGGAGGTCCAGAGAGTGGAAGGGATGGGGGAGATAGTATGGCATAATGGAAAGAGCATTGGTGCTGCCATCAAATGATCTGGGTTCAAACATCACCTTGGATATTTAACAATCTGCGTGTGACCTTGAGTCATTTAAATTCTGTGGGACTCAGTTTCCTCATCTATAAAATGAGGTGTACGAAATAAATAACCTCGGAGGTCTCTTTTGGCTTCAGAGCTATGATCCTAAGGTCACAGAGGGAGTCACTCAATGGAAGAGACTGGACCAGATCCAGACTAGGGCTGTCTCCATCACCCAGGAATGTCTCGAAGGACAGAGATCATGTGACCACCCTTCACCATGGCAGCTATAGAAGTTTGAGCCAGAAAGGCAGCCTGTGGTAGTGGATAGAAGTGAACTGAAATTAAGAAGATCTGGGATCAAATGCTGTCTCTGAAAATGTTAGCCATGTGACCATGGAGAAGCCACTTATTCTCTTAAAAGACATACATTTAAGACTTGGTGGCTGATCTATAGCCAATTCTGTGTATCAAGAGCTCCCTACACAGATGGCTCTTAAAAGACATACATTCTAGGGGCGGCTAGGTGGCGCAGTGGATAAAGCATCGGCCCTAGAGTCAGGAGTACCTGGGTTCAAATCTGGTCTCAGACACTTAATAATTACCTAGCTGTGTGGCCTTGGGCAAGCCACTTAACCCCATTTGCCTCGCAAAAAAAAGAAACCCTAAAAAAAAAAAAGACATACATTCAAGACTTGGTGACTGATCCATAGCCAAGAGAGGAGGAGAGTTTCTGTATATCAGGAGCTCCCTACACAGATGGCACTACAAGTCCAGAATGAATAAATGTGAGTTACTATTCTTGTTATTGTACACTACTTGTAGCCTTATAAATAACACTGTGAGATAAGCATAAATATTATATTCATTTTTTTTATCACAGTTTAGCAAAAAGAACACAGAGGACCAGAGTTTCAATCTTGACCTGTTCTTTATGACCCATGTGACCTTGGGAAAATTACAGACCTACTATGAACTTGTATCTTCATCTGTAAGATGGGGGGATATTTTTGCATAGAAGGGATCTAAGATGATGAAAAAGGGCAAAAACATCACTTACACAAAAATATTCATAGCAGCCCTGTTTGTGGTGGCAAAGAATTGGAAATCAAGTAAATGTCCTTCAATTGAGGAATGGCTTAGCAAAATGTGGTATATGTATGTCATGGAAAACTATTGTTCTATTAGAAATCAGAAAGAATGGGAATTCAGGGAAGCCTGGAAGGATTTGCATGAACTGATGCTGAGTGAGATGAGAAGAACCAGAAAAACATTGTACACCCTAACAGCAACTTGGGAGTGATGATCAAACTCAATGAACTTGCTCACTACATCAGTACAACAATCAGGGACAATTTGGGGCTGTCTGCGATGGAGAATACCATCTGTATCCAGGGAAGGAACTGTGGAGTTTGAACAAAGACCAAGGACTACTACCTTTAATTTAGAAAAAAATGGCATCTTATTGTCTGATCTTGCTATCTCTTTTACTTTATGTTTCTTAAGGATATGGTTTCTCTCTCATTACATTCAATTTGGAGCAATGTATACCATGAAAGCAATGTAAGGACTGGCAAATTGCCTTCTGTGGGGAATGGGGGGAGGGAAGTAAGTTTAGGGGGAAAATTGTAAAACTCAAAATAAATAAAATCTTCGTTTTTTTTAAAGGTTTTTGCAAGGCAATGGGGTTAAGTGGCTTGCTCAAAGCCACACAGCCAGTTAATTATTAAATGTCTGAGGCCGGATTTGAACCCAGGTACTCCTGACTCCAGGGCCGGTGCTTTATCCACTACGCCACCTAGATGCCCCAATAAAATCTTTTTTTTTTAAAAGAAGAGACCTTAAGACCTAAATCACCGATCACATGATTGGCCCAGGGTCACACATCTATTAAGAACCATTCTTCAAAACACAGCCTCTTAATTCTAAACCCAATTCTCTTTTCCCTTCATCATAGTGCTATGGAGAAGAGAAGGCAGAACAGGTTGCTAATAAAAGGCAGTAGAGGGATGAGAGGAGGGACTGGTGACTTACCTGACTGAAGATGTCATCCAGGTTAGGTCTATCTTCTGGATTTTCACTCCAGCACAGTTTCATCAGTTTGATGCACTCAGGTGGCCCCTGATCTGGAGACACCATTGGACGGTAGAGGGGAGGAGGAGATACCACCTTCCTGATGATTTCTGCAGGAGAGATGCATAGGGATATCTCTTCTGAATTTTCATGTGGATGACCCTCCCCAACCCATGTTTGGAATGGATTCACTCATCATTGACACATTAAAATCTTTCTTATCCTTTAAGGTCTAGCTTGGATGATACCTACTCCACAAAGCATTCCTGATTCTTCTCCTCCCTCCTTAGTTCAAGGTTATCTCTCCTTACTCATGTGATTCACATGGATCTCTTTAGTCCTCAATACATTCTATTTTGTGTCATATTTATTTGTGTGCATATCCATACATGTACCCCCTCCCCTCCCCTCCCCTAACATTCAATTAGATTATAATAGAGGGAAGGCAAATGGTCACCAAGACTTAGACTTTAAGAGACCAGAATATGAATCCCCATCTTAAACTCTTATTGGTGGTATAACCTAGGGTATTATCTAAGTCTCTCTAAGAGCTTATCTAAGTCTCAGTTTCTTCACTCCATCTGTAAAGTAGAGCTCCTCTACTAAGGTCTTCATCAGATTCCACTTGTGGCAGAAATGATCCTGAATTTTTTAACGCTATGCCATCACCCTCCTTCATTTTTTCAGAGAAGGACAGTGAAATGTAGGACATCAGAACCAGAAGGGACCTCAAAATAATAAGTTACAGCTAGACAAGACCTAGGAGTTTGTTACATCCATTTACCTCATTTCACAGATGGGGAAACCAAGGCTTAGGGAGAAAAAATACTTGTACAAGGTTACACAACCCTCCAGATCTAGTATAGACAACAGTTGCTTAATATAATAAGGAACTCTTTGAACATTTATGTTATCACTATTGTGTCTCCATTGCTCAAGAATAGGACACAAGACAGACGCTTAAGAAATGTTGTTTGAATTTATTTGTTGTCTTCAGCATCTTGGGGATTTCATTGCTATGGGCAGCTATCTCAAGAATCTACCAGCTCAGGGGTGGCTAGGTGGCGTAGTGGATAAAGCACCGGCCTTGGAGTCAGGAGTACCTGGGTTCAAATCCGGTCTCAGACACTTAATAATTACCTAGCTGTGTGGCCTTGGGCAAGCCACTTAACCCCATTTGCCTTGCAAAAAAACCTAAAAAAAAAAAAAAGAATCTACCAGCTCAGGGGTGGCTAGGTGGCAAAGTGGATAGAGTACCGGCCCTGGAGTCAGGAGTACCTGAGTTCAAATCTGGCCTCAGACACTTGATAATGACCTAGCTGTGTGGCCTTGGGCAAGCCACTTAACCCCACTGCCTTGCAAAAACCTTAAAAAAAAAAAATCTACCAGCTCAAATGCTAAAACCTTAGTGGAAGGTCTTTTTGTTTCCTGTGGTGGAAAAATTCATTCCTGGTAGTCTGCCCTCTGGTGGTGAACCTCTCCATACTTAGCTAAGCCAGGTTTCAAATAGTAAACACAGTCTACTGATGGGCCAGTCCTTGAACCCTTTCCAGTTTGGTAGGACCTGCTAATACTTGTATACATCTAGCATAGTCTTTGGGAAAATGGAGAATTCCCTTCATGTCAGAAGTAAACACCAGAGGGAACTTTAATGAAGAATTAATCTTTTGAATTTATTTAATTAGTATTTTAAAAAGCTAATACCCAATTTTATTGAATATATTTCCAGTCAGAAAATTTCATTATGAATAAAATAAAAATAATTAATGACAAAAGAAATAACTCTTAAAATGTATATAGTTAATATCTGTCTAATAATAATGACAAAATATAAAAAATATAGAGACAATACCTATGATCACAGTATAAAGAGTAAATAGTTAATCATTTCTTGATTAAAATAAGAGATCAAAATAATTATACCCTGCTAAGGTAATTTTTTAAAGAATCATATGTAAATATGAATATATATGTGTATGTATGTACACACAGATAGATGAATAGAGAGATAGAGATAGCTAGCTAGATGATAGACAGATGATGAATAGATGATGGAATGATGGTGGACGAATGGATGGATGAATGGATGGATAGATGGAAGATAGATAGATGATAGATAAATGTATAGAAAGATGGATGGATGGATAGATAGATTAGATAGAAGTTTTATTTGATATATTTGCTTACTCCAGAGATAAATCTCTGATCCTGGAGTCAGGAAAACCTGAATTTCAAATCTGCCATCAGATACTTACTAGCTGTGTGACCTTGGGCAAGTCACTTAACCTCTGTTTGTTTTAGTTCCCTCAGCTGTTAACTGGAATAATGACAGCACCTACCCACAAGATTATATAGCAAGGATCAAATGAGATAAAATTTGTAAAGTGTTTGGTACAATTACTGTCATATAGTAGGTACTAAATAAATTTGAATGCTCTGAGCCTCAATTTCCTCATCTATAAAATGAATGTAATTTCATTTATATTGCTTGTATTACACAGTTATGAGCGAAGTGTTTCATCAACTTTAATGTACTATAGAAATGGGTGTTGTTATTATTGTGATGACTGGTTTTGTGCCTCACCTCACTTCTGCAAGCATCATTTCTGCTCTATAAAATGGGCACAATAATACTTGAGTTACCTAGAGTATTGTAAGGAATCACTTCCTAAGGCAAGCCTTTTCTGTTCCCTCCAATTTTTAGTGTTCTCTCCTACTTTAAATTGCCATTCTTCTGGCTTATCTGTAGTCATGCTATATTCCTCCATCCCAAAAGAATATCAACTACTTGGAAGCAAAGTCTGTTGCATTTTTGCCTTTGCAGCAGCTGCAGCTAGCACAAAGCCCCCATCACAAACATTAAATTGCTCCTGGCCCTTACATTCCATTTCCCATGTTTTAAGCACATAGTTGGTGCTTAATAATGACTGTTGAGTTGACTTTGCAAATGACATTTTCCTTATTTTCCTAATTTAATGATAAGTAGTTCAGTTTTATGTGAACTTCCAAGGAGTGATGTCTGGCCTCCTTTCTAAGTCTTTGGGATTGACCTCTGGAGGCCTAATGGGGGTTGTTGGACAAATGACTGCTTAAAATCCCTTCCTCCTTCCTTCTCTTCCACCTCATAAATATTTGGCAAGAGACACAGCACCTGGAACACACATTCTTGCCTCTGGGTGAGTGTTTGTGGATGGGAGAGGGAAGTCCAAGCGGCTGAGGGGTGACCAGAGCTCATTGCCCCAGCCTAGGGGATGGATGTACAAATCTGAAAGGTGGCAAACATAACTCTGCTTTCCCCCCTGTGCTGGGTGAGGAGAGGTTAACATCTGCCTGGGGAAAATTCTCTGCTGGGGGGTGGGACAGGAGAAGAGGAGTAGGGTAACATCTGGAAAAGTAGGTTGTGGACCCAAGCAGGGGGTAGAGATCATGCTGAGCTTAGTCTATGGGGATTCCTTGACAATATAACTGCCATGATGGATAAGATGAAAGAGGATGTAGTGTTTCATTCAGCCTGTTCCCCAAGCATCCAGGTCAGAGGTTGACATCTGAGGCTAATAGAGAGAAGAATGTTTAAAGACCAGGAAACCGCAGCAAAGTAGTTCATTATTTTCTCATAATGTCAAGACTATAGTGTAATAGAAACTTGGATCAAGAGTCATCAGACCCTGGATCTCACTTACCTACCGTGTGAACTTGGACAAGTCACTTCCCTTCTCTGGGCCACAGTTTTCCCATCTATTAGTGGAGAAGGGTTGCAGGCAATCAATTCGGAATATAGAATGGAATTTTGGCCAAAATCAATTTATTTTATTTTATTTCACTGTGTATATTGGTTGCAAGAGTTTAGTTTCTTTTTTCTTTTTCATTGCAGGAGGTAGGGAAGTAATAGGGAGAGAAAACCAATGCTTATTAATTGAAAAATGTAAGAAAAAAATTTAAAAGATGAAGAAAATTGACTCAGATCATTTCTAAGGGATCTTCCAGCCTCTGTATTTTATTTTGAAGGGTCCTTTCCAATTTATGTTTTATATTGCAATAGTCAACATTGTAAGTTCTCTTCCAATTCTACCTGCCATTTTATGTTCTATTATTTGAGGACCTTGCCAGACATGAAATGCTGTATTCTCTCACATTCAAGCTCTAACATTCTGTGCTCTCTGATCCCTTCCAAAGCTGAGATTCCTTGCTCCATGTGCTAAGATGCTCCCCAGCTCTGACATTCTATCTTCTATGGTCACAGGTCCCCAAAGCAGAAGATAGAACTATAGAGTCCCTTGATCTAGACACGAGACTTAATACATTAGATTTTTCAAGTTGTTTAAGTTCTATTGGATTCTAAACTCTATTTAGAGTGGAACTATGAGTATTACCACAATTCTAATTTGGAAGTCTTTCCAGGGGACTATAAAATTGTTCCAACTATACCATGAATAAGTCTGTATCCCAAAGAGATCAAAGGAAAAGGATACATATATTAAAATGTTTATAGCAGTTATTTCTGTGGTGTCAAAGAACTGGAAATTGAAGGGGCAGTTGGTGAATGAATGAACAAGTTGTAGTATATATTTATGATGGAATATAATTATACTGTAAGAAATAATGAAATAGATGGTTTCAAAAATATGGGAAGATTTATATGAAGTGATGCAATATGAAATGAGCAGAATCAGGAAAATGCTGCATACTGAAGCAGCAATATTGTAATGATAATCATCTGTGAAGGACTTGGCAAACCTGATCCATACAATGATCCATGACAATTCCAAAGGACTTAGTTCCAGCAAGAGAACAGTTGAACTCTGAGTGCAGATTGAAGCACATTTTTAAACTTAATTTTTATTGCTTTTTTTCTGCAACACAACTAATATAGCAATATAATTTGCATGATTTCACATGTACAATGGATTTTATATTGTTTACCTTTTTAGTGGATGGTAGGAAAGGGGCTAGAGGAAGGAAGAACAATTTGGAAATGAAAGTTTAAAAAATTATGTTGAAAGTAAAATTTTGAAAATAAAAAGTTGAGCACAATTCTTTGTGAGCAGCCAATACTTAATAAATATTTATTTAATTGAATTTGAATTTAATTTGACAAGGGTTTGATTCATGTTGAGTTTGTAGTCCTCTGGAGTTGGTAGTGAGGCTATACCCCTAAGGAGAGTGTGAACCTTCACAGCAAACATAAGCAAGGAGGAGTCAGGATTACATGCTACTGTTTGACAGCCACCTCTCAGAGTCCTTCAGTAGTAGGAGATGGAGAGAGAAGTCAGGTGAGAATCTGTTATAGTGGGACTGAGAGTTCGTGTGTGGTCAGTGGTTTATTGATTCTCTTTCCTTACTGTTGGCTTGTTTCCTTTCTCTGTGAGTTTCTCTGAAGAATTATGTATCCTCTTCTATGTTGCTGAGGTGCACAAGTCTTTGGTCATGAATGATGAAGCTTTAATAAATAAGGTGAATGAATCTTTAATATTCCTTTCTTGTTTCTTAGAACTTGTCAGTGTCAGATTCAGAGGAGCTTTATAGTCAGAGGTTGAAGGACCTTGACAGACACTGATAAACACCACCTCCATGAGATATCATTTACTGAGATCTCACAATTATCTGATACCCTATCAGCACAGAATAGTACAAGAAACACTACATCTAATTAGGTTCAGGAAATCTCAGTTTGAGGACTATTTTTCTAACACTTATTACCTAAAATAAAAAGTCCTTGAGAACAAGGACTATTTCTTTTGGCCTTTGTGTCCCCTAGCTTCTAGCACATTATCTGTCATTTACTGAGTGTTAAATAAAGGCTCGTTGAATGAATGAAAGAATGAATGAATGTGTGACCATGGGAAAAATCATTTAACCTACTTAGGCCTCTATTCCCCATAAAATGGAGATATTGTTGTTCAGCTATTTCTGACCCTGTGTGACCACATAGACCATAGCACACCAATAGCTTCCATAAAGGTTTTCTTGGCAAACATACCAGAGTGGTTTGTCATTTTCTTCTCCAGTAGATTAAAACAGAGATCAAGGGACTTACCTGTGATCACAAAACTAACACATGTCTGAAGCCAGATTTTAACACAGGTCTTCCTCACTCTAGTTCCAGGACTCAATCCACTAAACTGTCTATCTGTCCCTGAAAATGGGGATAATAACCTTTAATTTCCTTTGTTCATAGAATTGTTAGGGGAGAAAAGAATTTGTGAATAGTAAGGAATTATGGGAATGGAATTTCTTATCATGAGTCAAAGTGGCTTGTATATGACTGAATAAATATAATTTCCTTTTAAAAATAATTTATCTATAATTTCCCCCCAATTACATGCAAACATTTGTTTTTTTAAACATTTAACATTTTAAACAATTTTTTTAAAACTTTGAATTCCAAATTCTCTTCTTCCCTCCCCTTTCCCCTCATTGAGAAGGAAAGCAAAGAGATATAAGTTATGCATGTGTTGTCATGAAAAATATTTTCACATTATCCATGTTGTGAGAGAAAATATAGAACTTTCCCCCAAAATCCTAAGAAAAATAAAATAAAAAGTATGTTTTTATCTATATTCAGATTCCACCAGTTCTTTTTTAAGGAGATGGATAACATTTTTGAATGATTATAATTTCTCTGACTTTATAATTTTGGAACCCTTGCTTTGCATTGTTATATATATACCAGGGTTCTTCAAGACCTCCACATTATGTGAGGATGCCAATGGAAACTCAAAGACTATGTCAGGAGAGCAAAAAAAAAAAACAATCTCTAGGAATTCCTTCCTACTAAATTATAAAGACTTTGTGTTCAGGTCCAGCTGTAATAAGACTAGTTATTTATCATCTGCAAACCTGCCTATTTGTGGCTAGAGAAGGCTTCTTCACTAGCAAGATCCTGGTCAGTGGAGGGAAAGCATCCTCTTTGAAAAACTCTCATGGTACCTTGAATAGAGAATTGCCAGGGAAACAAAGAGAAATGATGTGTCTGGCCAAGAAGCCAACCCAATGTCTTCTAGGCTACACTGCTTCTCTAATCTGTATTACAATAGAATCACTGGACAATACAATGATTACAATCAACATCTGCAGTTCCTAACAATTTTATGGAGAGGGACATTTCTTCATGAATGACCTCCAACTGAAATGACTAAGTATGTGTTAAACACCAAAATGACAGGTCAATTCTCAGTGGTAGTTAGCTCTTTTCAGCACAATGGACAGAGGCCACCAAGGTCAGGATTAATTCCAGAGAAGAGCTTTCTAATGGTGGCATTTGAGGTATTAGTGGGAAAAATCATTTTGAGTCTGTGAGAGGTGGCAAGTGTCCTCTCCCCAGATACACAAGGCCAATCTAACAGGAAAACAGGTAAGAAAATGGCAGAGGATAAATTAGGTCCTACCTTCTTTTTTAAAAAAAAGTTTTATTTATTTAAGGCAATGGGGTTATGGGTGACTTGTCCAAGCTCACACAGCTAGGCCAGATTTGAACCTAGGTCCTCCTAATTCCAGGATTGTGCTTTATTCACTGTGCCACCTAGCTGCCTTGAGATCCTACCTTCTGCAGAAAGTCCTGAAGTGTAGTAGGGGGGCCCCCGAGTCAATACTTCTTGCAAAATGATGGCAAAACTGTAGACATCACCTTTGAAAGTGCCTCTCCATGGTCCTTCAGACCCTCTGAGCAACTCCGGTGCAGTCCATAACAACTCTGCAAAGAAAGCAGAAGTCCAATAGGAAAGGGTAAAAAGATAATTGGACCCAGGCATCAGGAAAATTTTGTTCAAGTCCAGGCTCTGACACTAACTAGTTGATCTACCTTGTGAAACTCATTTCCTCTCTCCGAGTCTGCTCTATAAAATGAAAGATTTGTTCTATGGAATGAATCTAGCTTTTCCATGGAATGAACTAGTTTTCCAATATTCTAAACCACTGTATATTTCCAACTTTCTATAATTCCAAGGAAGTGAGAAAGGTATTCCCTAAGCTTATTTCAAGTTGTAGATAATAAACTCTTTATGATCAGGGACTCAGTATGGGGTAATGAAAACAATATGAATTTAGAATCATAAGACCTGAATTCAAATTTCACTACTCACTACTTCTTTGAGGTGACACATATGCAATCATCTCTGGTCCTCGCTTTTTTTCTCATTAAAAATGAGGAGATTGAACTAGGTATTTTCTTTTCTTTCTTTTTTTTTAGGTCTTTGCAAGGCAAATGGGGTTAAGTGGCTTGCCCAAGGCCACACAGCTAGGTAATTATTAAGTATCTGAGACTGGATTTGAACCCAGGCTCCAGGGCCAGTGCTTTATCCACTGCACCACCTAGCCGCCCCTGAACTAGGTATTTTCAAAGGTTCCTCATCACTCTAACACTATAGATCAAAAGATTAGTATTTGTTTCTTGACAGAATAATAATAGTTAGCATTTGTAGACCACTTCAAGGTTAACAAAGCACTTTTAAAATATCTCTTTTTATCCTCATGACAACTCTGGAAGAAATGCCCCTTTTACAGATGAGGAGGGTCACAGATTTGTTAGAGGCAAGATTTGAACTCCTTACTCCATGTCCATTGCTCTATCCACTTGATTCACAGTATTTAGTTATGATGAAAATCAGTAGGTCACCTAAGAGGAGAGTGGAACTAGACATAAACATTAAAGAAACCAGGTTTTTAGAGGGCTCCCACAATCTCCTTTGGGAAGTCTTCCGGATCCCTTCTTTCTAGTAGCATGCACTGTATTCTTGTTATACATTACAGTTATTTGGGCTATGTTGTCTCCCTATAGAGACTTTGAATTAAATATGGGGTGCTCACTTCAGCAGTACATGTACAAAAATTGGAACTATATAGAGAAGATCAGCAAGTCCCCTGTGCAAGTATGACACAAATTTGTGAAGAATTAAATATGGGAAGGGAGAGTCTAATCTAAACAAGCACTTGATGCTTGTTAGATTAAATTACAGAACACTTTTTCATTGGGTCTTCCAATATATTCACTAAATGATTTGAAGAGTGAAATTTCAAGGAATTATATGAAATGATTGAAAGAGAAACTTTGATAGAAGGGGTATGCTTACTGCCCTATATCACTTCATGAATTAGAACAGATCACCTGTAATTCCTAAGGACAGACCCTAACCACCAGATTAAAAAGAAATACATACCTGGTCAAAGTTCTCTACGAAATAGAATTTCAGTCTTCTGTTTATCAAGATATTACCTACTATAAATAAGAGAATTGAAGGGAAAGGGAGCTACAAATGGCCCCTTGTAGACACTGACCTTCTGGCAGGAACTTGGAACAAGGAACCCGCTGCCTCTCCAAGAGGGCCAAATAACCATGGTCTGTGACCTTCAACACAAAGCGCCCATCCACAACACAGTTGCGAGACTTGAGGGAACCATGAGCAAACCCCCGATGGTGAAGATACCGGACACCCTAAAAGATGAGGAGAATATGCTCCCCTGTAATATGCTGTAGAGCTAACAAGGGATCTTCAAGTCCAGCATGTTTCATATCCTCATTGAATGACAGAGCCTCAAGGAGAGGATAGAGTTTAGAGTAATAATATTTGTGATTGTTTTAATCATACAGTATAGAATATCAGAACTCAAAGGATCCTTAGAACCAATAATGTCAGAACTAGAAGGAAACTTCAAACATAGACTGTCAAAGCCTAAAGGGACTTTGGAAACTAGAATGTTAGAGAAAACCTTAGAAAAGAGACACTCAGAGCTGGAAGAGATCTTAGAACAGAATGTCAGAGCTAGAAAAGGATCTGTGAACCTAGAATGTTAGAGGTGAAAGAACCTTCTAGACATCCAGAACAACCTCCTCTCTTTACAGATGAAGAAACTGATTCACAGAGGATAAGTAATTCATCCAAGTTTAATGCCAGAGCCCTGACTAGAACAGATCTTCTGACTCCCATTCTGACTAAGGCCCTCCCAATTAGAATATGCTCTCTACTGAGAGGATTATGCTTGTGGAAAAATGCATTGGATTTGCAATAAAAGAACCTGGTTTTGGACTTGTCTGTAATATATACTAGCCACAAAGATGTGTGGCTCACGCCTCTAAGATTGGCCAATATGATCAGAAAGGACAATGATCAATGTTGGAAGGGATGTGGGAAATCTGGGACACTAATACATTGCTGGTGGAGCTGTGAACTGATCCAACTTTTCTGGGGAGCAATTTGGAATCATGCCCAAAGGGTAACAAAAATATGCATATCCTTTGATCCAGCAATACCTATACTGTTCTGTACCCTGAAGAGACCATGAAAAAGTGTAAAAATATCACTTGTACAAAAATATTCAAAGCAGCTCTGTTTTTAGTGGCAAAGAATTGGAAATTGAGGGGATGACCATCAATTGGGGAATGGCTGAACAAATTGTGGTATATGTATATGATGGAACACTGCTGTTCTATTAGAAACCAGGAGGGAAGGGATTTCAGAGAAGCCTGGAAAGACTTGCATGAACTGCTGCTTGAACGAGATGAGCAAAACCAGAAGAACATTTCATACCCTGACAACAACATGAAGGTAATGATCAACCTTAATGGATTTGCTCATTCCATCAGTGCAATAATCAGGGACAATTTTAGGGGATCTGTGATGAAGAATACCATCTATATCCAGGGAAAGAACTGTGGAGTTTAAACAAATACCAAAGATCATCTTCAATTTTTTTTAAAAAGCTGTCTTATATATATATATACTACATAATTTTGCTATCTCTATTATTTTATTTCTTCCTCAAGGATATGTTTTATCTCTCAACACATTCAATTTTGATCAGTGCATAGCATGGAAATAATGTAAAGATTATCAAATTGCCTTCTATGTGGGGTAAGGGAGGGAAAGGAGAATAGGGGAAAATTATAAAATACAAAACCTTACCAAATAATGATAGGTAGAAACTATTGTATATAATTGGAAAACAAATAAAATATTTAAATAAAAATTTAAAAAAGAAAAAATGTGAACTCAAAATCTTGCAGAAAGATGAATGTTGAAAATTATTTTTGCATGTAATTGAAAAAATAAAATATAATTAAAAAAAAGATGTGTGGCAAATTACAATCCCCAAAAGGGATTAAGAATTTAGGGTTGATTATTCAGGATTTCTATGTTAATACACAAACTCTGTCCTTTGGACCTATAGACCATAAAGATCTCAGATAAGTTATCTGCTGTCTTGTCAAAATAAGATCTGCTTAAATACTGAATTTCAATGAAATCCCAAAGTGTACTCCTGATGAATTGCTAGGGATACAACATTTTCAAGGGTACAAACTCTATATGCTCATATTGACTTTGATTGCCAATATGCAAAATAAAGCAACACATAAGGATTCAATAAAATAGTCTTACATATAAAGAAAACTTACTGGAAACGAGACTGTGATCACAGAAAAAGAAAACAGTAGATTCTGGCAAAATTAGTGTATTCAAGAAGAAAAGTTCTGGATGAAAATTGTCTCCAATGAGTCTCAGCAAATGCATAGAGCACCTCAAAACTATTTTGAATAAGCCTCTACAATGTAGCTACCAGCTAGAAATCTTTCCCTCACTCATAAGTGCTGAATTTTTCTTAGGGTGGCCTAGCCATTTAAATCCTTTAGATATGTGACTAATTAATTTGCTCAGACCTTTGACATTGTTCCCTTATTGACTCAGTAAGAGTTTCTGTTAGTATTCACAAAGGGATCAAAGAAGTAGTGTGTCCTTTTTCAGTTTAATATATTATTAATACTCTATGTTTACATTCTGGACCTTTCCTTTCTATTTTAACTTGAGGGAGAGGTATAGAAGAAAATCCCCTCCTATATTAAATAAATGGCCACACATGACCATTGTCCACCATACTATTTTCTTCTTCTCAATTTCAACCATTGACATGGGGCCATGACCACAGACATCTAAATGATTGTTTCCCTTACTTTAATCAAATCCATCAGGAGGGATGACTTGAAAGTCCAGTCAAGCCGAAGGGCCTCATTTTTCAGCAGGTCCTCCAAACTGCCCCGGCAACAGTGCTCAAACACAATGGCAGAAACACCAAGATCAATAAAGAAGCCCAAGCAGAGATTTACATTCTCGTGTCTTAGGTCCCTCATCTGTAGAGGCAAGAGAGGAGGAAACATGGAAGTATCTTAGAATGTGAGAGTTGGAATGATTTTAAGAGACATCATAAGACCTAGAGTTGTAAAGCACCTTAGAAATGGTCTAATCCAATCCTATCCTATCTTCTCCATCAGATTACCTTCTCTTTCAATCCCATTCTCTCAATTATCTTCAATTTCTCCCTGTCTACTGGATGCCTCCCTACTGCCCACACACACATATCTATGTCTCTTTTGCTCAAAAAACCCTCTTGATCCATCCAGCCCAATTAGCTATCTCTCACATATCTTCTCCCTTTTATAGTTAAACTCTTTAAAAAGACTGTCTACAATATGCATCTCTACCTTTTACCCCTCTCATTTTTTTTCTTAACTCCTTACAGATTGGCTTTCCACCTTATTATTCAATTGAAACTTCTTTCTCCAAAGTTACTAAGATCTATTATTACTTGTCAAAAGCCCTTAGTTCTAATTTCTCACGTTACAGGAAGCAATTGAGAACTCCAAATGAAAAATAACTTCCCAAAGTCTCATAGCAAATTCACAACAGAGTCAAGACTCCCTTGACATTTAAGCCCTTTCCATTATACCACACTGTTACTCAAGAATGGGATTCGCCTTTGGTTGGGTTGGGAACACAGAAAGACTGTCTCCAATTCTTGCTGATGGGTCCATTGTTATGCATGTAGAGAGTAGACCTACAATGTCTTTGAAGTACAACACCAATTTCAGTCGAACCCCTCATCCACATCCAAAAATTTCCCATTCACTTATATCTAAAACCTATTATTAATGATTTGTAATTTGATGTAATCATTTATTTCTCTGAAAAATCTATTTTAAAGATAAAATTCTCCTCTGAATAAAAATACTTTTCTCCTATGAAAAGAGAAATGGGACAGTAGATGAATGAACTTGAAGATCCCAAGTATGGACATGGGTTAATGGGAGGAAAGCTAGATGAAAAGGGGAAGTGGAGTCACTGATGAGAGTATATAGCCACATCATTTTCCTAATGACTAGTTTTCCTTGTTGACTATATTGGCTTCTTTTCTCAGCACTTTTCTGGCTTATAATTCCCCATGATCCTCATGGCCCTAGTGGAGAGAGGGCTCTGAAAACTCCATTGTTCAGTGCACAGAGGACGCAATTTATATTTTGTTCCAATGCAACAGCACTCACTAAGTATTTACTTTCCCTTTTCATTCTCTTATTCTCCCATTCATTCACACACACACCAGGGACCTTCATCTCTATCTTCAGCTACCAGTCCAGTTCATGGACACCTTTAATAGGTGCTCATTAAATCGATGTTGAATTGAAACAAAACATGTATTGTGAACACTGAGATGGGATCATTACTGGAGATATAGAGAGGAAAAATCCATGATCCTTGCCTTCAAGGAACTTACAGTAGAAGAGATTAATTATTAAATACAAAAGAGATTGTGTTTAAGTGTAGAGTTCCAAAATGCTATCATGAGGGAGACAGTTGATGATGGTGATGTTAGTAATAATGTCGATGATGGTAAAGGCAACCATAATGGCAGTGGTGATTGTAATGGTGTTTATGGTGCTTTTGATGATGATTTTTGTGGTCAGTTGTGATTGTGCTAATGACATTGGTGATAGTTATATGTGTTATGTTTATATTATTGATGATGGTCATCATATTGGTAAAGTACTGACAATGATGTTGATATCAGTGTCTAGCATGCTACAGTTTTTTACCCTCAGACTTTCCTTATTAACTGGGTCTTTTCAACCTGGAATATCCTTCTGCCAAGCCTACCCTCTTCTCCCATTACTGAACTCTTTTGGGAGCCACCATTTTAGAGATGAGCCCAGGCTGGTTGTGCTTCATTTCCTTTGCTCTCTTTTTGTCTATGGATCTTTAAGTTTAACTACCATTCCCTCATATGTATATTTTCTCCCTCAACGTCCAACTTTCCAGATCCCTTTTTGTGTGTTATTTTCCCCTATTTGAATGAAAACTCCTTTCTTTTTGTTGTATTTATATTCCCAGTGCTTAGTACAGTGCCTGCCATCATGAGCACTTATTAATAGCTTGATGCCCATTTGCTTTGCCTATTGCCTAATAAAAACACTGGTAATGATGATGGGAGTGATGTTGACCATAAAATATATAATGGCAGAGATGAGGATATTGGACTCAAGTTAATAAGATGAAAGTTTTTAGGGATGAATGTATATAGTCCAATATTTGGATTTTTTAAAAATCAACTGAGGCAGCTGGTAACGCAGTAGATAGAATGAGGGGTCTAGAGTCGGGAATACAAGACTTTAAATTCCACCTAAGATACTTGTTTTCTTAATGATAAATTGGGGACAAATTATAGCACCTACCTTCCAGGGTAGTTGTAAAATCTAAATGAGGGATTTGTGAAAGTGTTTATCGTAGTGTTTGGCATATAGTAGGTTTATTTACACCTATATACATACACACACATACATGTATTTATATGCACACATGTATATGCATTCATACATACACATAGTTATGGATATAGAAACATATACACATATGTGTATATGTACACATATATTTCAGTAGGAGATACAAGCAGAAAGCAGTTTATGTGAAAAAACCAACACATGACTAGCTAGCAAAGCTTAATATGTGAATAGCATCCAGAGAATAGCAGAGCATTCAGAACTAGAAAGTGACTGGCCTGGTGTTCTTTGTTTTGATTACCCTACCTTTGACCCACTGCATCCTGGACCATAACCAAATACCTTGAATTTTGTCTTGTCACTGGACTTTAAATGACTCTGGAGGAGAGAGTAAGACTGATAACTTACACAGCTTTGCCTCACTTAAATCAAATTTACACGTAAATCAAGACTTCTCCCCATGATAGCACTGGTCCTCTTTAAGAACAAAGAATGAATAACCCTACCTTTAGGGAGTATAGGGCCACATTTTATGAGAGACACTGACATACTAAAACATTGCTGAAGAGAGCATAATGAAAGACTAGATCATGAATGACTTTGAGAGAATGTCATAATAGAATCAATTTAAAAACTAAGAACAATTAGACTGTAGAAGGGAAGACTTTAGGGATATGGAGTCAATTCAAGTTTTTGAATTGCTGCCTTGTGGGAAAGGAATTTGATTTTTGTTTGTTGGCTCCCAATGGTAGATTTAGGAACAATAGGTGAATGGGAAGCTTTAGTGAGGTGGATTTTGACTGAATATAGAGAACAGGTTTAGGAAACTTTAAAATGGAGGCTGGTTAAGCATTTGTCTGGGATGTTATAGCTGAGATAACTGCTTAGGCACCTTCTTTATCCCTAGGGTTCCTTCTAGCTCTGCGTTGCTCTGAGTTTTTGATTCTCAAAGGTAACAATGAGGATGAGATTAACAATGTTGTTGATGATGAAGTCAGTGATGATTATTACAATTGCAATGCTGTTGATGCTAATTTAAGGAATGGTTATGAAGGTAATGATGAGGGTGCCACAGGATCACAGACATAGAATATTCATGTTCATTGACATCTTAGAGGTTACTTAATCCAAATCTCATTTTATAGACTTATAAAGATGAACTGACTTGTTTAATTTCACAAAAGTTGTATTTCATAGTTAGGATCCAAACCCAGATACTCTGACTTAAAATAGAACACCCTATGATGGTGATGCTTATAGAAATACTGTTGTTCACAGAGATAGGGCTAGAGACTGGATCTGTAATTCTTTTATACAAAGAATTCTCAAATGAGGAAACTCCCTCTACTAATACAGGTTGTTGCCTTTTTTTTAAACTTATACTCTTAAAAAGCTGTCTAGATATATTCTAAGGATGCCATTGATAAGAAGACAGTCTTAATTTTCACTAACATTATATAGTGGCACTTTTTGTAGTAGCAAAGAACTGGGAACAAAGTAGATGCTCACCCACTGGGAAATAGCCGAACAAATTGTGATAATGAATGTAATGCAATATTACTATGGTGTAAGAAATGATTTATGTAATGAATACAGAGCAGAGGGATGGAGGGTGGGAATGGGTGGGGCACAAGAAAAGGTCTATATGAACTGATGAACAGAGTGAAGTAAGCAGAGCCAAGAAAACAGCATACACAATAACTACAATTAGGTAAATGGAAAGAACAGCTACAAAATGAACACCATAGAATACTGCAAAACTATAATGAACAAACTTGACTATATAAAATTAAAGCTCCCTCATTTCTTTGCAAAAGTACTATACTCACAGAATAGAATGTTATGTATATTTACAGACTTTTTTGCTAAGTCTGGGTCTCCTTATCTCAACCAGGCTAGAAGTTTAGGAGTTATTCATAGTCTTGATCAAATTCTGATAAGTACAGGATCCTTGACCTTTTTTTTGTTTCCTATTGAACTAGTTCACTCCTCCTTAGACAATTTAGTGTCCCACCATTCTTGGGTATTCACCATATTGATGCCATGCTTAGTGTGGGCACCTAATTGGCTAAGCCCACTGGAGCTCAGTAATTGAACCTAAGTAATTCACTAGCCTCAGCTTCTGGATTGCAAAGAATACATACCTAGCTTTTCAGATTTTTTCAATGTATTGCTTGGCTTTGCTGATTTCTCCTTTTTCTTTTCCATTTTTTAAAAAATATTTGTTCTAAGGGATGGCTTTCTGGGTGAGAAGAAAGGGAGGAACCCTAGGAGAATTTTTTTGATATTTAAAAAACCAAAAATAAAATTAAAATTTATTTTAAAAAAGAGAAATGAAAGTTGTCTATAGCACTGAGAAGTTAATTGCTCAAGCTCCCACAGACAGGATGTGTCAGAAGTGAGACCTGATCCTGTGCCTTCCTGACTTCAAGACTAGAGCTATGACCTTTATTTACATACTGGTAGTAATGATGAAGAGAGTTATAATTTATAGACAGACTTTCCTATCATGAACAGGACTTTCTTAGAGAAAAGAAAGTTAGAAAGTAATTGAAGCTAGCCTTGTCTCTCATCAGAAGTTCCTTCAACGCACAGGGTTCCCCAAACACACACACACACACACACACACACACACACACCCCAAAGGCAAATCCATGATATGACCAGGACTTTAGGCTTTCCTGAGCATTCTTTCCCCATACCTGCTCCATTCACTCCCACCTTCAGCCCCTCCACAGTTGTACCTTTTTCAGTAGCTTCACAGAATTCTGACGGAGTTCAGGAGATGTTCCAGCCTTGAACTTCTTCAGCCAAACCCAGTCTCCCTGTTGATGGATAGCAGCAGGGTTCATGAGGCCCAACCTTCCCAAAGATATGTCCTGCCTGGGCACTCAGGACTCTTATCATTCAAAGACCTATGTAATCATCACCTGGGATGGCTATCTTGAGAATCATCCTCCCTTTTTCAATCTCCTTCACCCCACCTATGCCATCTGAGACCAGATCTTAGCATTTGTACTTTCACAAAATCTCTTCTTTCTACTCACCCTTGAACTCCCTAGGAATTACAAGGAGGTAATGGAGCTCATTAAAAGGATTGGAAAGTAACATGAACAAGCCTTTATATTAGGAAAATCCCTTTGACAGACAAGTGAAAATATGGAGAATTCTGAGACTGGCAAACTATCTAGTAAGTCACTGTAATAGAACAGGAATGAGGTGACAATGTCCTGAACTAGGTCATTCTTAAGAAGGACCATGACATCAGGGAGGTGATGCCATGGCAGGCACATGAATTGGATTTAAGTGAGGGGTGCTGTGCTAAGTCACCAGCCTCACTGTCTCCTCCAGAGCCTTCTGGGTTCAGCAGTTAGAAAGAGTTCAGGATAATTGTAGAAGGCCCTGGATGTGGTAGAAGACCTTGGCCTTTTGAAGCTAAAGTCTTGTTTTATGAGGCAATGCTCATTCCATGATTAAGGAAGGTGAAAGAAAAATGAAACAGAGAATGTTAAGTGGAGAGAAGGGAATGCTCAATGAATAGAGGATAACCCCAAGGATCATCCCCAGAGAGTTGGACACCACATCAGATGGAGTTTCTTAGCCATAGCAACTTGAAGTCTGATCTGAATCAGTGGATTAAGGAATCATATTGACAGGATCATTGATTCTTGAAGTATTATTATCCTAATATTAATGTAGCCAGGTGGTTTAGTGGCTAAAGTGCTGATGCTGGAGTCAAGAAGGTATGAGTTCAAATCCAGATTTAGATATATATATATAAGCTGTATGACCCTTAAAGTCACTTAATTTCTGTATATCTCAGTTCCCTCAGCTGCAAAATGGGGATAAGAACAATTCTTACCTCATAGGGTTATGAGACAATATTTGTAGAACACTTGATTACTTAGCTTAGTGCCTTTCACATAGTGGAAACTTAATAAATATCTATTTATTTACTTTTTTCTCCTTAATGATTAATACTTAAAAGCTTTATGATAAACCATTTCACCTGACTGAGCTTCCTTATTTGTGAAATGGCAATAATATGTCTATAGTACCTACCTCCACAAACTATTGCAAGTGTCTTGCTTACAAATGCTCACCCTGAAGGATTGGGAATGTGTGAGGCCTCACCTGGTACAAGGCCATGTTGGAAGTCTCTGGGGTGACTGGGAGAGCCCTCCCTGGAGACTGGATCTCCGAGCTGAGGCTTTTGCCATCTGTGGGGCTTCGGGAGTTGCTGAGAGTGTCCAGAGTGAGTTTCTGGGGAGGCCAGATCAAAGGTCAGAACCAGCTCCTCAGGACAACTAGACAGCCACGACTGCCTCCCCATCCTTCACCCCAGAGTCCCTGTGTGAGTTTCTGAGTTTACCCGCTGGTTCAGTCGAGGATGGGTGAAGGTGAGGTCTACCAAGGTCAGTATAATCTTGTTGGGGCCTCCTCCAGGCTGGAACTGAAGCATCCTGATTGGAGGAGAGACATTCCAGCTCGAATACTCTGTGTTCTATACCTTCCAGTTCTGATCTTTTGTGTTCTGCAGTCCTCTACTATGTTCTGAATTTCTTTCCAGCTCTAACATTCTATGTCCTATGATCCATTTCAGATCTAAGATTCTATGTTCTAAGGCTGCTTTTAGCTTTAACATCCTATGTTCTGTATTCTAAAATCAAACTCTGACATTTCTTATTCTATATTCTGAGATGCTACATTCTCTTGTGTTCTAAGGTCCCTCTCAATTTTAACATTGCATGTTCAGGGCATCTAGGTGGCCCTGTGGATAGTGCACTGGCCCTGGAGTCAGAAGGACCTGAGTTCAAATCCAGCCTCAGATACTTAATAATTACCTAGCTGTGTGACCTTGGGCAAGTCACTTACCCCACTGTCTTGCAAAAAAACAAAAGCAAACCATTGTAAGTTCTCAGGTGTATTCTAGTTCTGAAATTCTCTGATTTAGGCTCTTATAAATCCCTAAGATTCCTTCCAGTTCTGACATTATATAAATCAATGAGACAAATGTTGAAGAGGATGAAAAGGGATCTTTAAAGGGGATAAAGAAATAATCTTCACATGTAAGGTTTTAATTTTTTTCTGAGAATTCTTACCTGATGAGGTAAATGAGACCCAGGCCTCCAAGCACTATGGTAGACACTGATATCAGAGTCAGAAGGGGAACCAAGGACCATTCCTCTGCAGAGGGACCAGAGAACAGAGTTGTCATTTGTCATGAATATCCATAGAGAGCTCAAAGAAAGTGAGACTGGGGTAGGACTATTTGGACCTGCATCTGAGGGTAAGTTGCTGCCCTCGTGATAGTAGCTATGATGCACATTGACTTGGGAGTCAAGAGATAATGGATTCTAGGTTCAGTTCTCCCACTAATTTAATGTGTGTCCTTGGATAAATCACCTCCTCTCTCTATGCTTCAATTTCCTCTTCTGTAAAAGAAGAATTTTGGATTGGATGATTTTGCTAACATTCTATTATTTTGGTCCCTGGAGGGGGGGAATGTGAGGAGAATCTTAGTAATGCAGTTTCTACTGCACTATGGGTAAGATGCTCTTTCCTGGCTCTGGGAACAGAAAGTAGAGCAAAGAGAACCTGTTTCTTTCAGACCCTGTTTCACTGTGCAGACTCTTCCTTCCTGCACTAACCCAGCTGTCCCTCAGGATTTTCTAAAAAGTTATTTAGAGCTGTGAGTTGCATTGAGGCTATCACTGAAGAAATGAGACTTTTGTTCCATTCACCAATTTTCTTACATCTTGAGGGTAATAAGGTCTGCTCAGGACTACTCCCACATAAGGTAACACCCAGAACCCATAGAAGAGAAGTGGGACCATTCAACCAAGACCACAAGATTAAAAATCCCTGTTTTGTCATAATAACCAAAGGATCAGAGAAGAAGTAAGTGCATAAAGTGTAGGTGGGTCTTGGAGTTAGGATGATCGTGGGTTCAAATCCCTCCTTTGACGCTTATTAGGTATATAATCATGAATAAGTCACACAGCCTCAGGAAACTCCCTAAGACCGTAAGTGACCAACAAGATAGGTCCTTGATTTTTTGATATAGTTGACTGGTGTTATAGAAGTAACCAAGGGAAAGGTGGGTAAAAGCCCAGACTGAATTAGTGAAGGTATCTGTGGTCCAGTGAGAAAAGTTCAGAACTTGGTGTCAGAAGACTTGTATTCAAATTCTCCCAACCCTTCACTTGCAAGCTGTGTGACTTGGGCTAGTCACTTACTCTCTGTGAACTCTACTTTTTTTTAATCTTTAGAATGTCAATAGCTTTCAACTTAAAAATGTAAATTAAAAACTAATATTAAGCCTTTTTGTTAATCCCCCATCAATGACTAGGACTATTCTTGACAGACTTGTCTACAATTCAGCTAGCCTGTTATCAGTCAAAAGTCATATGCCTTTAGGAAACATTCTTTGACTAAGAGTTATCTCAAGGTTGGGAGCACTTTACTAGAAAGATATGGGGCTGCAAGGGGGTTGTGTCAATAATGGAGACAAGTAACCATTTAAGCAGAAAGAGTTGTCCTTTTCCCATTGAAGAATTCATGGAAGTTACCTGGGAGAGTTTGAAAGAATCAGAATACATTAATATGTTTTAATATGGTATAATGAGCCTATGGCATGCCTTGGAGGAAAGGGGAAAGAAGAGTAAGCAATTTTGTAAAGTAGAAAGTTTTAACCCTTAGGGAACCTTATGTTAATAAAAAGCTATACAGAATTTAACCCCCAAAGGATCTGATTATTTCTGGAGATTTCTTCCACCGTAACCATGTGCAAATGCCAAAAATAAGTATTCTGTTCAATAGACATCTTGTATTAATATAATAATGAATAGGAAAATTATTTAGAACAGACTATGGCATGCCAAAGCTAGTAGGCAACTTGGAAAAATAAAACACTATGTCTGAAAAGGACCTTAGAATGTAAAATATAAAATGTCAGGACTCAAAAGAACCTAAAAACATAAAGAGAATTATGAAAAGAAGGATGAAATTGTCATCAGGAAGAACTGAGTTGGAATCGTATCTCAGATACTTACTAGCTATAAGACCCTGGGCAAGTCATTTAACTCAGTTTGCTAATCTGCAAAATGTAAATAAAATATTTCCCAAACCTTAAATAGTAGCTGTATATCTTATTCTTTGGAGAATATAAAATATCAAAGGTGGCTGGCATCTGAGAGATCACGTTTTAAAGATGAGAAAACTTACATTCAAAGATAATATTATCTAAAGCACTTTGAAAACATCATGAAAACAACATGCCAGTTGCTATTGCTGTTATTATTGCAGTTATTGTTATGTCATTCTCATCTTTTTCAAGGAATTCAGAGAAAAACAGCCCAGGGACCAATTACTATCGTACTATTATGCTTTTATAGTTAATGTTCTATGAATTATTGTTCAGGAGGATAAAGTAAATGCTTTTTTGTAAAAACAAAGATTTTAGTCCATCCTGTCCTTGGTACACTCCAATAGCCCACAAGATTACAGGAATGACAAACATCTCATCATTTTCCTATGTGATTTTGATTTCTTCTTTTAGGTTTGTTTATTTCCTCTCCTGCTGCCATGAAGCTTAGACTTTAAACCCATTTTTTAAAAAATTTGTTTTATTTTTCTGGTTAATGATATCTACTATTATGGGCAACAGTTAAATTGGTAAGGATTATTAGTAAATGAGGAGGATGACTTGTCCAAGGTCACATAGCTAATAATTAGCCAAAACTTGAATCTTGGTTTTCTGATACCTGGACCAGGATTCTTTTCCTTATATTCCACATTCCAGGATTCAGATAAAAGCCTTTAACAGCCTAAAAAAGTGCCCTTAAGAGAATTTTACTCTTAATTTTCCCCTGATCCCTTTCTTGTTCTCCAGACAGTCTTTCCAATTTCCCCAAGTCCAGAAGAGAGAATTTCTAGTCTGAACTTCAAACCTCTTTTTCAAGACCTTCTCTTTGGTCCTTATCATACTCTTCCTTATAAAGTAGTTATCTGTCATTATATAATGTATTCCATAAAGGCAGGACCTTTGTCTTAGTTAACTATGCCTCCTACACAAAGAGAACCAAGCTTATGACCCTGCAGAAAGCATGTTCTCAGAGAATATCTATTGAATAAATTCACTCAATACTCAACTCTCCAGTCAGACCATGTCAAATATGAAGAAAGGAAGAATCTTTGAGAGTCTATCCAATGCAATCATCTGCCTGTGGTCTTCTTCTAGCATCAACCATTCTAATGGTTAGGTCCCAGGAAGGGTCTTCTAAACCTTAGAAATCCTAGTATTTATTATTCCCATATTATAGCTTCGACCTATTTTCTCTTTCTTTTATCTCTTTGAGATATAGATCTAGGGGTCAAAAGCTTTATCATTAAGTCACTATTTAGTAACTTTTAAAGCATAATTCCAAATTGCTTTCTAGAATGGTCAGATCCACTCACAGTTCTATCAATAGTGCATTAATATTCCTGTGTGCTTGTTTTCCTACATTTTTGACAATCTGATGGTCAAGATGGTCATAATTGCTCTAATTTACATTTCTCTAATTATTACTTATTTGAAACATTTTCTTTATTCTGCATTTCTTCCCTTGAGAAGTGTCTTCATTTGGACCATTTATCATTGAGGAATGGATGGATCTTTGATCTTGAAGGCCTATATTATGCCAATGACCCTGGTAAAGGTTATAGTCTGGAGTTCATCATAATCAATTAACTTATTGAAGTTCAGTTGAAACTATCAAAGCACAGAAACAAAACTCAGGAGTAGGGTCAAAGGGTAGAAAGAAAGAGAGGAAAGTAACTCTACCCATGCAACTTTTTAGAAGATAGCATATATCTCTCATCTTTTGCAGAGGTTGAAGAGGTGATATAAAAACAAAAACCAATAAAAACAACATTTAAAAAAAGATCTAACAATTCGCTCATTTCTTCCTGATAATGTTTCTATATGACTCCTAATTAATAATGTTATTGAGTATATACCTCTAGGTTTTTTTTATACTTTAAAGGATTAGACTATGACCTACATTCAGATGTGGCCTATATTTAAGACTGATACAGCTTTTTTCTTCTTCCTCAAAATTCTCAATAATTCTCTAAGAAATTGCTAATCTTATAGAACTTCTCACACTCTCTCCCTTCTTAATGACTTAAATATATCCCCCCAAGCCCTTTGCTTATGTTTCCCTCTTCCTGAAATGAACTTTCCTAATCATGTCTCTCTGCTTAATCAAATTCTTCTTTAAGGTCTAACCCAGTCATTTCCTTCTCTAGAAAGCTTTGTTTAACTATTCTAATCCTCAATGAGCTTTCCCTCTTCTGAGGCTCCCTAGAACTTAGAATCTGAATCCTTCTAGATGAGTTTCTTGTATGTGATTCTTGTATGTGTTGATTTTGGGTCCCCTATTTAAAATGCAAATTCCCCAAAGGCAAGGATTGTGTTTTTTCTTTCCTGTTTCCTCTTCAGTATGATAAAGCATAGGGTTGTGCATACAGAAAACATTTTAATAAACACTGGTTGAGAGAATAATGGAATCATTGAATCAATAAATGAATTACCTGTGCAAAGGGTGTCTGGATCAAACCAACAGTTGGAGTCAGGAGGAAGTGGTTCTCCTCGTGGAAAGTGAATAGGTCTGCCCAGTGATTGTATTAAGTGAGTGGATGTGTCCAGCAAATGGGTTGGAATAAGCTGGCTCTTCTGACCATCTGTGTCTAAGATCACATATCTGGCCAACCTATTTCCCCTCTCATCTGTTTGGATCCTCTGGCTAAAGCCAGCCAGGTCCAGACACATAATATGATCCTGAAGATGGTTTTCTGAGAGTTGACCCCCTTGTTTCTTGGAGTCATTAAGAGCATTCACCAGAAGAAAGATGGCATCATAGATAGTCCCAAAGAGTGGGGACACCTGGGAGATCAAAGGCAGTATTACTAGTCCAACAGACAACAACAAAAAATTTCCTGCCTTAGGTTGCTTAAATATCTAGGGATTCAAGTCATTTGCATTCATTATCATCAGCTTTACCTTCATTGCTCTCTCTAAGTATTCTTTTTGGTTGGTTTGACCTGATCTCATCATAAGAATCATTAGGACTATTAGGTCTATTCTCCAAATCTACAACATTATTATTGCCTTTACAATAACAATCCCCATTGCCACCATCCCTGCCATCATTGCTATCATCAGTACCACTGTCATCAACATTACCCACTATGACTACCACCATAACTATTACCATCATCAATAATACCCATCGTTATCACCAACATCACTAATACCTGTAGACATTTCCATCATCACCAGTTGCAGAATCATTATCATCATCACCACCAACATCATCACTATTACATCTTACAAATGCCATAATCACCACCATCACTGTAATCAATAGCCATTATTATTACCACCACTGCCACCATCATCATTATTGCCACCATCACTATCATCACATTATAGTCATTTTCAGCCATCACTATCACACCCTTATTGCCATCCAATGATGATCACTGCCACCATTCTTATCTTTATCATATTATCATTATTACCACTTCTACCCCATCATTAAATTTTTACCAGTGAGATAATTGTAAATAATACTTAGCTCAGTGCCTTATATATAGTAGATAGGAAATAAATTTTTATTCTTTTCTTTTCCCCCTTTTTGCCTTCCAAACCCATTCTCAAGCCCCTGCCCTTAAATCCCAGTTCTGATCTCTGTTATGAAAAAGATACATGGAATTAAATGAATGGGGTTAGCAATTGTTTCATGAATGTGATTAAAGGCAAAACAAGTAAAAACATTTAGGATGAAAGAAAAATCCCTCTCTTCTTTTCAGAAATAATATTAGAAACCTCACTCCTCATTCCCCTGCTCCCATTTCATTCTCTTCCTTCCTTTCCCAAAAATCTGATAAGAGAGAGACAGAAGCAAGTAGAGACAAACAGGGAAAAGGAGAGAGAGAGAGAGAGACAGAGAGAGAGAGAGAGAGAGAGAGAGAGAGAGAGAGAGAGACAGAGAGACAGAGACAGAGACAGAGACACACAGAGAGAGTTGAAACCAAGAGCCTCTTTCTCTGGCTTTAGAAAGAGATAGAAAGGGGAAGAAAGCAGACCTAAAGAAAAAAAATACATGCTCCTACCAAAAATGATGATTTATTTATTATATACCTGTTTTATTGGTATAGGGACCCCCTCCACCAATACATATAACCACCATTTCTGCAGTTTATATTTTTAAGGAATCACTTAGTCTTAGAACATTGAGAAGTTAAGTTATTTGCCCCAGATAACAAAAGCAAAATGTATGAGACAGGTCTTGAACCCAGGTCTCACTGGTTTTAAGGTGAGTTCTCTATCAAAGAAAAAAGAAAAAAAACTACTCCCAGAAGGGAAGAAGAGAAAGAGAGAGAGAGAGAGAGAGAGAGAGAGAGAGAGAGAGAGAGAGAGAGAGAAGAAGAAGAAGAAGAAGAAGAAGAAGAAGAAGAAGAAGAAGAAGGAGGAGGAGGAGGAGGAGGAGAAGGAGAAGAGGAGGAGGAGGAGGAGGAGGAGGAGGGGAGTTAACATACCAAATAGCATATACACTGACTTGCAAGACACATATAGGTGTACTCAAACACATACATGCACAGAGTAAGATTTAGGGTTTTGGAGTCTGGAAAGCCTAGTGTTGTCTAGACGGTGGGGAACTTGCCCCCCCCACTTGCTATTAGTTTACCCCATGAATTGGGACTGACTTGCTCAGGCTCTGTGTCAGCAGTGATTTCCCCACTCTTCCTCGCAGCTGAGAAGGCTCCATCGAAGTCAGTTGTATCAGACTGCAGACTGATGGTCAGCACGGCATCATATGCTTCCTGCAGGCCACCACCATCCCTCAGCACTGGGTAGGACCGGTTGCGATAGGGTATCCCATAAAGTAGTGCATCATAGGGGATGAAGACATACCTGCCATCAGTCAGGCCAAGTGCATGAGCTTGGGCAAGCAGGACTGCCTGCTCAGAACCACCAACAAGAACTGAATGCATGCACATCACCACCACTGCAAAACAGAGGCCAAAGAGTGTCAGGCCCAATGTTCATCCCCATCCCCAACTCCTAGACCCAAGTTAGTAAAAGAATCTTAGAGGAGATTCTTTGTATTAAACCAAAAAATAGAGTTTGTAGACTTCATATCCAGTCCTGGTCATACAACCAATGTGCTGTACAATTTTAGGAAAGTTTTTTGTCTCTTTGGTCTAAATTTTCTACTCTATAAGATAATAAGATTGCCACTTTCCTTTTTTAAGACACAATTCTTATCTTTCTTAATATAGCCTTTTGGTGTCCATCTTACATTATTGGTTCAGCACACTAAAAATAAGTCTTTTCCTCATTGACTGACTGATGTTTCCTCCATCTAGTACTTGTGTAGTTGCTTTTTTTTTTAAACTCAAGTACAAGGCTTTACATTTATTCCCTTTAAATTTCATACAATTAGATTCAGTCTGTCACTTTTAGCTATTGACATTTTTAAAAATTGTGATTCTGTTATCCTACATATTAACTATCCTTCCAAGTTTCTCATACATCCACAAATCTGATACGTAGGCCATTTATGTCTTTATCTAAATCATTGATTTATATGCTGATTGAAGAAACAAGGATAAGTCATTGGGTCATTATTATATGGTCTCTGGGTTTAGTCATTCATTATATTTTGCATTCACTTAATTATATTTTCATCTAGCTTATATCAGAATATTGAGAGACAATCCACATCTGATTAAATTGGATGATATCTGACCCCGCCTCAAAATAAAAACAGCTTTCACCATAGTTGAGGGAACAGGCCATAAACTTACTTACCTTTCAACCTATCTGTGTCTTGAAGCTGCTTTAAGGCTCCTATAGCTCCCTGACCTTCAGGCCCCAGAAAGATTACAGGCCCAACAGGTAGTCCATGTGTTCTAAGTGCTGAGGTAACCTGCTGGGCTGTGTCCATCCAGACACTCTGGTGAGAGGAGATGACAGCCACATGAGCCCAACCAAAGTGTTTCAGGACAGCCAACAGGATATGGATGGTGGAAGGCAAAGTTGGGACTAATGTTCCTCCTGACTCTGGGGCCCCACATGCCCAGGAAAAAAGGGTCTTGCCCCAGCTCTGGCCCAGGAGTGCTGCTGCTGGGCAGTAGCCAGGATTGGAAGGCCCCACAAAGGTGGACACAGCACCTCTATAGGAGAGAAAAGCAGCCAGGGCCTGGGCAGTATTGCAACCCTCTTCAAGGATCACATAATTTAATTGGGCGCCCAGTTCCAACAAAAAGTCTCTTTTGGCTCTCATGATAGCTAGCTGGGCAGCTACATGGGGGAGGGCTTTGGTGAAAAGGGGGTCACACTCCCATGGACCCAGTACCCCCACAATGAAAGAGTTATCATCCTGTGTTGAGTTAGGGCTCAGAGGAGCACTTAGGAGAAGACAGCATAGCATAATACAAAGTAACATTAGCCATGGGGCCCTCAAAAAGCTGAAGGGAAAATCCCATAAGGGTCTGAGATGCCATAACCACAGTCCCTGGTGGTCCACACAAAGAAGGTTCAGGGTCTTTACATTCAGACAGCCCCAGAGAGAAGCTTCAGGTGTCTTGGGTCCCCATGGTCCTAAGAAAGATAACAAAAAGCAAGGTCAAAGTCATTCTCCTATTCATAATCCTACCCATACTCAACTCAGACTAAAGTAGGAAGGAGGAGATTGCCATCAAATTTTAGGAATTTTGATGGAGAATTTCAAAATAACTAGTCAAGTTCATACTTAGGCAGAAATTCCTTACATCATTCATTCATGTAAGTCTTTCTATGCTTCTATTTTCATGTTTGTCATTTGTTACAACACCATAAAATTCCCTTAAATTCACATACTTCAATTTATGTGGCCATTTCTCAATTGATGGGCATCAAATTTGTTTCAAATGTCTTGCTATCACAAAAGTACTACTATTTAAAATTGGTATCTAGAGTTTCTCTTTATCAGTGGGCAATAATACTCTCACTTTTCTAATCTCTTCACTAGATCCTATTCTGGTACATTGTGTGGCTATGAACCTAAATTATCAAAGACTAGGCCAAAGAGTCATAACCTCTGGGTGATACTAAGTTAGAACTATATGGCCCCAGTATGGTCACAGAAAAATACCATCTACTTTCCAAGTGACAACCTAGCCAAATACATGTTTATCAATACTTGGTGATTTTATTCTTTGACCATATTTCTAACTCACAAAACAAGGAATGGCTTATAAAGCCATCTTTTGATTTGACAGTCATCACAGTAGAATGGAGGATCAGTTTGTCATCAATAAATGTATTTTTAACATCTACTCTGTACCAGTCATTATGATAAGTGTTGGAGTTGCCAAGAACAGAAGTTTTTTAAGATTTCTATAAGCATTAACTTCATTATTATTAGTCCTCTAAGAATCTTTTCCCAATGGACAACAAGTGAATATAATCCTAGAGGAAAAGAATCATATCAATCTTGGTATAACTATAAATAAAGACAAAAGACAAAAGAATATTGCAATTGAATGCAAGGATTATTTCCCAAGCTTTCCTGCAGAAGGAGGTGGATAAAGAAATTGGTTTTATATTGCAATCAACAAGGCAACATTTCACAGGTCATTCAGTAATCTTGTATTGCAATATTTAAATAAAATTTTGCAAAAAGACCACCAAGAAAATAATCTCACTTTATGTGTTGACATATATTTTAGATGATGGAGAGCTAAAGAAATTCTAGGAAAACCCTCTAAATGAAACCAACATTTATTTTTAATTCTCAGTTGTCCATTGTCCTTTCCTCTGGAAGAGGACCAAAGACATCAGGAAGGTGACTTTTTGACTTGCAAACGATTAGATCTAAGTAAGGCAGAGTTATGTAGAGTCATCAGCTTCACTCTCTCTTCCAGCGTCATAGGAATCTATGGGTAAGACATAGGTCAAGACCTGGATGAAATGGGAAACCTTGGTTTTCTTATACTAAGGTATTTCCTAGATCTTAGTTTGTCTGAGGGAACACCTATTCAGTAGCTAAAGAATGGAGGCAAAAAATGACCTAGTCTGCCTTCACAAAAATATCTGGGGAGGGAAGTCTGGGGAGGGAAGACCCTCAGAATTTCTAGTCAGAACAAAATCAATTGCTATTTACACTTACTCTGAGTCATCAAAAGTCAAACAATGAGCAAGTGAGACTTGGACTGGGACCTATATATTGGCAGATCAGTGAGAACCAGAGTAATTTGGGTTTTAAGGCATTGTCAAGTAGCTCTATTTGAATCCCAATGGGTTTTACCAAAGCCTGATGTTCCAGAGATTATATTTCTCTAGGAATCGTAAATTAAAACTACATGAAATAAAAGAGTTAAGTAGGGAAGATAAAATAATCTAACTCCCAAACTCCAACATCCCTTGCTAAGTTTAAGTAATCAAAATTTATATTCCTTTGGATAAAGCACCCACTTGTAAGGATTATGACTCCCCAAGTGGACAGAGGTAGAAACTGATATTCAGTGACCTCAATACAAAGGCAAGACTAGGGAAAGATGGCAAATAAATGTTGAAAAACATGAGTAAAGAGAGAATGAGGACTGATATACTATCCAGAAACCTCCTGCCTATATGTTATGAATACTTTCTTAAAGAAAAGAATCAGAAGATGGTAAACATGAAAAGTACTTGAAAACACTGTAAAATGTTACTGATTATATTTTAAAAGGAGACAGCATGTTTCTAATATGGGAAACTTACCCAAATACAGTCAAAGCACCTTCACATTAGGAAAAAATCTTCAAACTATTACAATGCTAGAAATAATAAAACTGAGAAAAGGATGGTGTGCTATTAAAAGAACTGAATCCTGGCCTATTTAAGCAAGTAAGTGATGCCAAGAAAATGGGAAGTGGATGGAGGAAAAGACACTGACAATGATTACAATTTCATACAGATGTTTAACTCATGTAAATCAATTCCCCATAATTTAGAAATCAAAAGAGCCTAAATATCACCATAGTCAGCAAATGTTTGGTTTACTTTCCAAGAAGAAAGATGGATTCCAGCCAAAGAATATAAATTGTTTCATAAAATTTTTCACAGAAGAATGATAGAAGACCTTGAATAACATTGTAAGAAGCTGCAAAGAGATCTGCTCTGGTGAGAAAGTTAGATGAAAGAATGCACTAATGAAAGATAACCCAAAAGAATTTAAGGATGAAACTTAAACAAATAGACAAACTAAGGAAACCATTTTCAAAGATTTTGATTTCAAATTCTTATTATCAAGGATAGTGGCTCTCCCTGGCCTCTCTTCTGGGCTCTCACAGGGTGCACCACCTCATTTAGACTCTTATTTCCCAGTCTCAGATATTTATGGAGGAAATGGAAATTGAACTAAAGAAAAACAAAGATGAAAAAAGCAGCTGGACTGAGTCAGTAAGACTCCGAAGACAGTTTCTGCATCTGTGAAGGGAGAAGCCACACTTAGATAATCACATGTCTTTGAAGGATTGAAGTAACTTGGGATACATTAACCAAGAAACAGCCTTCCCTATTGCATTGGATATAGGGGGTTTTCTTAGCTTCCAATGATCTTTGGAAGCATTTCTTTTCCTAATCTATAAACTGTATTTTAATACTATTTCTAACTAGAAAAATAATTGAACTTGGTTTTCTCCAAACATACCTGTACTTTATAGCTTTCATACCTTTGTCTATTGAGTTCCCTATTCACTGGAATGAACTATCCCTTCATCTCATATCTATCCTTACCTCTTGAAATCCTACTCATTCTACAAGACCAAATTCAAGTGCCATCTCCTCTTGGAACCCTCCTCTGAATACTATTCTTGTTTTTTTTTTTTAAGATTTTTCAAGGCAATGGGGTTAAGTGGCTTGCCCAAGGCCACATGGCTAGGTAATTATTAAGTGTCTGAGGTCAGATTTCAACCCAGGTACTCCTGACTTGAATACTATTCTTTTAAAAAAAGTTCTCTTTTTACTAAATAGCAATGACAATGAGATTCAACATCTTTATAGTATTTTACAGATTAACAAAAGGTTTTTCTTAGATGGTCTCATTGAGTCCACCAGCCAGAATACATCTGCCTTGCACTTACCACATCCAATCTTATATTGCAATTATCTTATTTCCACATCTGTTTTATCATAATCTCCATGAGGGTAAAGCCTTATCACCTGGGAATGGGATCATATACACAAATGGTCCTTAATAAGTGTCTATTGAATGACCAAATGATCAACAATTTGTTGAGCACCTTCAATAAGTAAGGTATCCATATCTCTGGTGATGTAGGAGAAAAGATGTGGTGTGTGCAGTTTAAGTCAATTAAATATGATCATATCCCCACTATATACTAACTGCCAGACCCTAAGCTAGGCCAATTGAATCAAGAAATAAAACTATGTTGACACTAGAAACTTAAAATTTTCCTGGGAGGATGAGTAGTGGGGTGGAATATTTATACAGAGTTAAAGTGGAAGAAAATTTGAGATAAGGAGACCAATTCAGGGGAAATTATGGAGACAGAATAGATCATCTGTTTGGGGACATTAATTATAAACATATAGAAAGATAGCTAATCACACAACATAGGACAGAAGTACCAAGTGGATAAGATTATGTAATTCTGAATGATTTTGAATCATAACAACAATAGAAGGAACCTCAGAGACATCTTAGGTCAACTTTTTGTATTCAAGAAGTTAAAGATTCTCAGAATCTCCCATTGGCTTCAGAGGAAACTTAGAAATCAACTAATCTAATCTATTCCTGAACAAGAGTACCCTTTAAAACATCTCCAACAAGTGGTCACATAGCCTACAGATGGCTAGGTGGATAGAGCAGCAAGCTTGAAATCAGGAAGACTTGAATTCAAATCTAGCCTCTAACATTTGCTAGTTGTGTGTGACTTTAGGCAAATCAATTACTTATATCTGTCTCACTTTTTTTTTACTCTAAAAATACAGATAGTAACTGTAACTACTTCCAAGAATTATTGTGAGGATCAAATGAACTAATATTTATAAAGCAATAAGTATAGTGCCTAACATATAGTTAGTGCTTTATAAATGCTCTTTCCTTCTTTCTCTGTTGAAAGACCTCTTATGATAGGAAACTCCCCACCTCCAGGCCCATGACATTTTTTATCCCAACTATTATTGTTAAGAAATTGTTCAAACTATTAAGGCAAAGTCTGTCTCCGACCATTCATTCTGATTTCAAACAAAGGAGATCTTGGACTGTGCTTCCATGAAGGAAATACATGATATCTGATCATTTTTTAAAGATTTGGATTGGCATAGGAAAGAATCTAATTTCATTGATATGTTTTCAAGAGCTGGTTTTTTATTTTTTTATGGTTCATTTTTATTTATTTTGAATTTTACAATTTTTCCCCTAATCTCACTTCCCTCCCCCCCACCCCCCACAGAAGGCAGTCTGTTAGTCTTTACATTGGTATACATTGATCTTAGTTGAATGAAATCATATCCTTAAGGGGAAAAAAATAAAGTATCAGAGATAGCAAAATTACATAATAAGATAATAGTTTTTTTAATTAAAAGTTTTATTCTAAGTTAAAAGTAATAATCTTTGGTCTTTGTTTAAACTCCACAATTCTTTCTCTGAATAAAGATGGTATTCTCCATAATAGATACCCCAAAATTGTGCCTGATTGTTGCACTGATGGAATGAGCAAGTTCAATAAGGTTGACCATCATCCCCATGTTGCTGTTAGGGTGTACAATGAGGAACTGTTTTTTTTTTTTTAATGGAAATTAGCCTGAGTTTTTTTTCCTGAATAAATAAACCTTCTTAGGACTATAAATTTAAAACTGAAAGGGATCTTATAGTCCACTCTCCTCACTTTACACATAAAAAAACATCAGTCCAGATGGGTAAGAAGTGACTCACCCAGTTTCATATAGGGAAGTAAGTACAGTGTCTAGTGCATAATGGGCTTAGCAAATTTTTATTGATTTATTGATTGAAGTAGATGACAAAACTGGGATTTGAACCCACATCCCTGGTTCTGAATCTATTGTCCTTTACAAATGTAGACCATTCTGCAGTGTGAAATCTTGAACAAGGATTGGACTAAGAGACTTGAGTTTTGGATTAAGTTTCTAACTAATACATCAAGTGATCTAAAACATGTCATTTCTCATTTTGAAATATGTCTCATTTGTCTCAACTGTAAAATGAAAGAACTAGACTGGATAAGCTCTAAGGTGCTTCCTTCCTTTAATATTCCATTTTCTAAGAACCTTTCCGGCTCTGACTTTCCATGTTCTAATATCCCTTCCAGCTCTCATATATTTCATATGCTATGTTTTTATTTTCTCCAGTGTCTAAAGCCTCCCCTGATAATGCCTTAGGATTTACAAAAATGTAGTCATAGTGGAACTAGATAATATTCATCAGTAGTATTGTACTGACTGGTATCCTAGAAACCTGGAAGAGTAATTGAGTTCCACAGGTTACCTCAAAGATGGATTCAGGAATAGAATAGTTGTCTCACTTTCTTTCCCATTGTCTATGTTTTGGGATATTTAGAACTCGAAGGGGCCTTCAAATATAGAAGATAAATGTTTAAAACTGGAAGGGTTATTAGAACATGTAATTTAGAGATGGAGGGGATATCAAAATATAAAATCATAGGTCAAGAAAGGACCTTAAGGGGCAGCTAGGTGGCACAGTGGATAAAGCACAGGCCCTGGAGTCAGGAGTACCTGAGTTCAAATCCGGTCTCAAACACTTAATAATTACCTAGCCTGTGTGGCCTTGGGCAAGCCACTTAACCCCATTTGCCTTGCAAAACAAAAATCTAAAAAAAAAAAAGGACCTTAAAATATAAGATATAGAATATCTGACTTGAAAAGAACTCATTGATAATCTAGATACTGAGACAGCATGGAATTAGAGAGGAGTATGCAAGTGGAGACTTACTAGCTATATAGATAAGTAACTTTTTAATTTAATTTATAAAAATATTAATTTTCCAATTAACAAGAATGTATTTTTTCCTTCCCATCCAGCCACTACTCCATTTTAGAAGAAAAAAATAAAATAACACTTGCAACAAATATGCATAGTCAAACAAAACATATTCCCACATTGTACAGTTGCAAAAATATATCATTCTTCTCCTCTCTGTCAGGAAGAGGGTAGCACTCTTTTTTATTTTTTATTTTTATTTTATTTTTATTTTCCCCCTCATTTATGTGTAAACAAGGTAGCATTCTTTATCATTGGTCCCCATCATTCATGATGGGATATTAAAGTGCTCAGAATTCTTAAGTCTTTTAAAGTTGCTTGCCTTTACAATGTTGTTGATATCCTATAAATTGTTCTCTTGATTCTACTCAATCCATTTTATATCCATTCATACAAGGCTTCTCACTTCTCTGAAAACATCCCTTCCATTATTTTTAATGGCACAATAGTAGTCCATTACATGTAATATCTTGTGCAGTCATTCACCAAATAATGAGTATCTCCTTAGATTCCAGTTCTTTGCCATCACAAAAAGAGCTACTACAAATATTTTCATGCATCTGGGTCCTTTCCCTTTTTCTTTGATCCCTTCAGGGTATAAACCTAATAGTGAAAACCCAAGAATATCCAGTTTAGGGGCTTTGTCCCACCAACAAGGCATTCATGTGCCTGGGCAAGTCCACTTAACTTCTCTAATCCTTAATTTCCTCATTTATAAAGTAAAAACAATGGATTTGATGGTCTCTGAGGTCCCTTCTAATTCTAAATATAGAATTCAGTGATCCTATATTTAGGAAACCATTGCTAAAGGAACCTAACTCTCTCCATTGCTAATCTGGGCTAGTTCACCACTCCTTGGACAACTTGACCCCCCCCTTCATTAGGGGGCTCGTTATATTGCTGCTGAACCCTATTATAGCTTAGAACTCCAGAACTCAAGGGATCTACCATCCTCAGGCAAGCCAACGACAGGGGGCTTACTGACATACACCACCAGACCTCGCTATTTTATTCATTGCTATAAAAGATAGTTCTCTGATATTGGGGGGAGTATAGATTGGGAAATTAAGGAAATATAAAAAAATTCAATTAAAAATTAAAGGAAGAAAAGGTTGGAACAGAAGTCATAACACTAGGATTCCAATTAAACTAAGCATGTACTCTTTTTTTTATTTTTAATTTATTTTTTATTCTCATTTTGTATAAATTTTTTTTACATTAATAAAATATTCTTGTTTACAAGTAAACAAAATTCCCCTCCCCCCATGAATATAGATAGACTTGCTTGGGTGAAAAAAAGTAAAGGGGAGAGAAAAAAAATTAAAATTAAAAAAATAATAGTAATAATTGTAGGTATGGCCAGGTGGTGCAATGGACGAAGCACCAGCCCTGGAGCCACGAGCACCCGAGTCCATATCCAGCCTCGTAAACCCAATAATCACCCAGCCATGTGACATGCAAGCCACCCGAAACCCACTGCCCTGCAAAAACCAAAAAGAAGGAAAAAAAAGACCCAAAATAAAATAAAATAGTAATAATAGGGGTGGCTGGGTGGCAGACAGAGCATTGGCCCTTGAGCCAGGAGCACATGGGTCCGAATCCGGCCCCAGACACCCAAAGATCACCCTGCTATGTGGCCCCAGGCAGGCCACCCAGCCCCACTTGCCCTGCACCCTGCCCCAAATAATAATAACAAAAAATGTGCTTCAGTCTTTGTTCCAACACCAACAACTCTGTCATGGGTGGATCACATTCTTTATGATAAATGCATCACAAAAGTTACCTCCATATTTTTCCAACATTGCTATTGCTGATCACAACTCCCTCCTTTCTTATTTCTCCACTACCATGTACTATATTTTCTCTCTCCTTTCACTCTGACTCTGCTGTAGGGTCGCTGAGTGGCTCAGCAGACAGATCCCTGGTCCTGGGGCCAAGAAGCCCTGAGCCCCCATACCACCCCTTAGGCCCAGAATCCACCTGGCCCTATGGTCCCGGACAGGCCTTCCAATCCCAGCCCCTTGCAAGAAGTAAAAAAGAAAATGTGTTATATCAGACCACTCTCCCCCCATGGTCCATCCTCTCCTCCTTTTCACATCCCCACCCCTTCCCCCTGCTCCCCCCTCCTTCTTACTCAAGATGTCTATACCCCATTGAGCATATTTCCTCTCCTAGCCATCTCTGATGAGAGCAAAGGTTCCCTCATTCCCCCTTGCCTCCCCCCTTCCATATCATTGCAATAGCTCATTGTAATAAAAAAAATCTTATTATGTGAAATATCTTGGACTATTCCCCCTCTCCTTTTTCTTTCTCCCATTCCGTTTCCCTTTTTTCCTATTGACTCCATTTTTACACCATATTTTATCTTCGAATTCAGCTTTCTCCTGTGTTTCAACTATAAAAGCTCCCTCTACCTGCTCTATTAACTGAGATGGTTCATATGAATATTATCAGTATCATTTTTCTATACATGCAGTTCCTCCTCATTAAGTCCCTCACATTTCCCCCCTCTCCTCCAATCTCCATGCTTCACCTGAGTCTTGTATTTGAAGATCAAACCTTCTGTTCAGCTCTGGCCATTCCAAAAGGAACATTTGAAATTCCCCTGGTTCATTGAGAGTCCATCTTTTTCCCTGGAAGAGGACATTCAGCCTTGCTGGGTAGTTCATTCTTGGCTGCATTCTAAGCTCTTTTGCCTTCCGGTATATTGTATTCCAAGCCCTACGAGCTTCCAGTGTAGCTGCTGCTAAGTCCTGTGTGATCCTGACTGCAGCTCCACGATATTTGAACTGTGTCCTTCTGGCTGCTTGTAATATTTTCTCTTTGACTTGGGAGTTCTGGAACTTGGCTATAATATTCCTGGGGGTTGGTTTTTTGGGATCTCTTTCTGGGGGGGATCAGTGGATTCTCTCCATTTCTATCTTGCCCTCTGCTTCTAGAATATCAGGGCAATTTTCCTGTAGTAATTCTTTGAAAATGATGTCAAGGCTCTTTTCCTGATCATGACTTTCAGGTATTCCAATAATTTTCAAATTATCTTTCCTAAGGCTGTTTTCCATATCAGTTGTTTTTTCAATGAGATATTTCACATTTTCTTCTAATTTTTCATTTTTTTGGTCTTGAAGTATTGATTCCTGATTTCTGGTAAATTCATCAATCTCCCTGAATTCTATTCTTTGTCTGAAGGATTTGTTCTCCTCAGAGAGTTTTCTTATCTCTTTTTCCATCTGGCCAATTTTGCTTTTTTAAAGCATTCTTCTCCTCAATAACTTTTTGAACTGTTTTACCTATTTGACATAAGCTGGTTTTTAGCATGCTATTTTCTTCAGCATTTTTTTTTTTTGGATTTCCTTGACTAAGCTGCTGACTTCATTTTCATGTTTTTCCTGCATCTCTCTCCTTTCTTTTCCCAGTTTTTCTTCCAACTCCCTCATTTGATTTTCAAAGTCTTTTTTTGAGCTCTATCATAGCCTGAGCCCAATTTCTGTTTTTCTTGGAGTCTTTAGCTGCAGGAGCTTGTGCTTCCTCATCTTCAGACTGAGTATTTTGATCATTCTTGGGCTCATTTGCAAAATATTTCTCAATGGTCTTCCTCTTGTTTCTTTGCTTGTTCATTTTCCCAGCCTAAGCCTGTTTTTTGGGGTGCTTCCTGAGCTTTTAGGACACTCCCACAAGGGTCTCAGTGTGTGAGGTTCTGTCCTCCCTCCTGGTCTGTGAATGAACATAAGCGCCCCCCTCTGCCATGGGCCGAGGTGGGGGGGGGGGGCTGTTGTTCTATGGGGCAGCCCTGTTGTTCTATGGGGGGGCCTAGACTAGGATCAGGATCTGAATGTGGTCAGAGCCCTAGAGTCCTGTTCCAGGGGCAGAGGACAGAGCTGTGCAGTCTCTCTCTCTCTTCACTCCCCTCCCTCAGCTCAATGGGCTCATGCCCTGGGGGCTCCTGCTTACCGGCTCCGCCTGCTTCTGTTTCCTGGATCAGGGCTGGGGAAAGATCAAGCTGCTTGCTGTGTGCCCTGAGGGCTGGGCTCCACGTGCTCACTCTGGCAGAGGTCCCCCACTTTGTGCCGGTGCTCCCCGGGGTGCAGCTCAGGAGACTCCCCCGCTGCCGTGGCTCCCAGCGCCCTGGGGCTGCCTCCAGGAGGCTGAAGTTCTTTCGCTGTAGCGGGCCACCCATCTGGTGGGCCGCCCCTCTGACCCCGGGGAGCAGAGCCTTTCTGCTCTTTTCCAGGTTACCTTGAGTAGGAGAACTGCCTCACTGGGTCCCTTTGTGGGTTCTGTCTCTTGAAAGTTTAGAGTCCTTAGTTTATGAGTTTTTATCAGAGAGCTCCTAATGTCGCCATCTTGGCTCCTCCCCAGCATGTACTCTTGATGAGTCTCCCCATTGGTCAAGTGGAAATAGTAATCCCTACTTGGCCGTGTTTTCCTTTCAAGGGAGGACCCAAAGTGAAGATGAGCTTTGTACTTTTCATCTCATCCCCATAATTTCTTTCATTTATTTGAACACTAGTAATTCAGTTCCTACTATATGCTCATCTCTGTTCTCCATGCTGAGAATAGAAAGCAAAAAAACCAATGATCTCTAATTTCAAAGGGGTTGAAATCTATTAAAGAAAATGAAACATGCTCAAATCAGCACAATACAGTCTAGGATATACTTAAGGATATAAGAAATAATGGACTGGTCAAAGGGATTTGGAAAAGAAGAATTCAGTTATAGCTGAGAACAATCAAGGTAGACTTCATGAAAGAGAAAGACTTTGAACTGCATATTGAAAAAAGGAAAAGTTCAATAGATGAAGGAGGATGCAATGTAGAGAATCTATTTCAGGCATGTGAAGCCTTGTGTGCTAAGGTATACTGGTAAAGATAGAAGGAGAAGATTGGAAATTAGTTCAATTTGTCTGGAACGCTGAATAAATGTGAAGTTGAATACCAAGAGATAAGGCTGGAGGGATAGGTTGAGGACTGATTATAATAAAGCATTAAATGTCAGGCTAAGTTTGAAATCTATCTTAAATGCCTTAGTTGGTGCCCTTCCTCCTCAAATTACCTATATTCATTTTGAGTAGATTATTTCTATATTTATATTTATTTATATTCATATTGACATTTATATTTATATTCATGCATGTTGTCTCCCTTATTAAAATATAAGCTCCTTGAGAGCAGGCATTATTTCCTTTTGTATTTCTCTTAACAATTAGTACAATACCTAGCACATAATAAGCCTGAATGAATTCTTGAGGAATGACTGTTTGATCCCTATGAGGGAGTCTAAACTAGAATTATTATGCTCATTTTACAACTAAGGAAACTGAGTCCTAGAAAGAGAAAGTGCCTTGCATAGGTTCTCAGAGTCAGTTAATATTAAAGTTATAATAGGAATTCAAGTCCTTTTTTTGAGAGCACAATATGGATATTAATTATGATTATTTGCCCGTGAATATATGTTCATACATGCCCAAGATTAATTGGCAATTATTTCACTTATTCTAATCATCTGGGACCATGTGTAGGACTGATTGGAGGGAAAATTGTGAAATAGGTGAAATAATTTTTAAAATTCCCTCTGCTACCCTGTTTTCTTCCAGGGCTCTAGGGTCTTCATACCAGTTCTTGGTTATAATCCAATTTGGCATAGTGACTAGTGTGTTGGATTGAGTTCAGTAAGAGTCAGATAAGTTTGATCCTACCTTTAATCTACTAACTAGATGAGACCCTGAGCAAAGGACTATCTCTGTGTCTTATTTTCCTTACCTATAAAAATGGAAAACAATAATAAAAATTATAATAAAAATAGTAGTACTTTATAGGGTGGTTGTGAAGTTCAAAGGATACAACATATGTAAAATAAAGTTGTTGTGGTTATTGTCAGTTGGTGACAACTCTTCCTCCCCATCCCCACCCCCGTCTTATGGTTAAAGCTGGCCCTGCCCCTTTCCTGTCCTTCCCAATGGTGTCAAAAATAATTAATATCATTACTATCAACAACATAAGGTCAAATGGAAAGAATACTGGACTCAGAGTTGAGTGACCTGATTTTGCAACCTGCCTCTGCTGTAGAAAACTGAGGAAGTTACTTTCCATCTCTGAGCCTCAGTTTCCTTCTCTGAAAAATATATGTAATAATCCAGGAAAGTTCATAGCACTTGAGATAATGAATATGAGGTGCTATATTAATGAAAGCTATGATTATCTTTATAATAGTATATTATAAAGGTAATATACTCTAATTTGGACAGTGTTCTCTTTTTCCTCCCTTGCCCATTAAATTTTCTCTGCCCATCATCCTATTCTGTCAATATCCTGTTTCTTCTTCCTCCACATATTTAGTGGCATTCACTAAATACCTTATTGGGTTTACAAAATTTAAAAACCTTAACAAAAGATAGTCATAATAATAATAATAGCTCACATTTCTGAAGTACTTTAAGGTTTACAAAGTATTTTCCTCATAATCCAGGGGTACCTAGCTGCCTGGAATGAATTTTCAAAGTTCCCTGGGTCAATCATTACCCAAAGGCAAAGTAGACGTGCACTGAATGAAGGGTTCTGGAAAGACTTTTCCTTCTCCCATTTGCTCAGTGATAGAATATATTCCCCCCACTTAGGGCCACAGTATATGAAACTCTACCATTATTGTTCCCTGGGGGCAGTCCTATACCAAGTCAGATTTAGGGCAAAAAAGGAAGAGAATTTGAGAATGCCTTCTTCCTCATGACAACATAATGGCAAGAGCACTGGATTAGACATAAGGAGACCTAGATTCTAGTCTTGGCCCTACCACTTACTAACTGTGTAACTGCAAGGGAGACATGCCTTCATTTCTCCTCTTCTTTATAATGAAGGTGATGATACTTGCACCATTTATCACTCAGGGTTGTCTATAACTCAGTTTATTGAAAAGGGAACTCCTTTCTCTTTCTCCTTCATGTGCTTTCCAGGGCCTGCTATACCACTATTACTGAAGTGTGTTTAATTTCATTCAGTCAATCATTTGTTCATTCATTAAACAACTACCTATTAAACAATTACTGTGAGTAGGAATGTATTGCATATGATACAAAAATGATTAAGATATGATTTCTGGGGGACAACTAGGGGCAAGTGGCTAGAGTACCAGTTCTGTAGTCAGAAGTACCTGAGTTCAAATTTGGCTTCAGACACTTAATACTTAACTATATGACCTTGGGCAAGTCAATTAACCCTGTTGCCTTGCAAAAATTAAAAAAAAAAGATATGGTTTCTGCCCAAATAGATAGGTCAGAGAACAGCCATCTCAAAAAGTAGTGAGCTTCCTGACATTGTATATTACTTTATGAAAAGACTGGATAAACTAGATGGATAAAAAATCAGGGATTAAAATAGCAAAGGTGTCTGAGTCAGACTGAATTGGAAATGAAATTAGTAGGAGGTATACTTATTTATTTCTGTTCAGGAATAAATTGTGTTAGATAACCTCACAAATCCTTTCCCAATTTTGGGTCTTTTATTCTATAACAAGCCCAATGTAAAAAAATGTCCATTAATCTTGGAGTCAGAATATGTGGAGTCTCAGTTCTGATATCTTCCATTTATATTATCTTTGTTTCAGTTTCCTCTTCTATGAAATGGGGAAAATGAAACTTGCACAACTTACTTCAGAGGGTTCTGGAGGGAGAGTGGCTTGTGAATCACAGAGCACTAGAAAATGTGGGTTATTGTTCTGACCATTTCAAAGAATTTGGAATTTCAAGATGCACTAAAGGTGGAGGGTTGCCAAAGGAGAAAAACTCTAATGATAAAATTTCAGCTCTCATGGCATCTGTATGGGTAGAGAGATTTTTATAGTCTAGTGGCTTTGATGAAGGAGGGTCCCACCAGGGTTCCTTATATAGAACCAAATAGACAATCCACTAGTCACCCTACAGGTTAGCTTGGGATTAATTTTCATCTCTTCTTCACTGTGAGGTTAAAAATCATTATCAATAGTATAGGTCCCTTCTTACCGACTACCTCTAGCCCATACCACTTTTAACTTGGTCCCAAAATAAGGTCCAAATTCAACAATTAAAGATGCAAAAATGAAAAAGCACAATAAAACACTGATTTTTTAATGATCAAGAATATACAATACAGAATTCAATAGAAGAAAATAATTCCACAACACCTACAAGTAATGCCTCAAAGAAAATCATAGGTGTGCCAAAAACTCTCCTGGAAGAAATGCAAGATCATCTTAATGAAATGAGGCCTCTACAGAAAATAATGGGAAAGGAAATGAGAACTCATGAGGAAAGAATTGAAAAAATAAACAATTTAGAGAAGAAGGTGCAAAACCTTATTTAGGTAACACTCCTTGAAAATTAACTTAGAGTTAGACCAATGGCAACCTAAATCTAATAGGATGAAATTTAGTAGACACAAAAGAAAAATCCTATACTTGAGTTAAAAAAATATAAGGGCACAAGTAAAATAAAGGGAAGTCATGGCTAAACAATAATATATTAAATGACCTGGAAGTTTTAGTGGCCTGAAAGCTCAATATGAATTAGCAAAGCATCATGGCACACCAAAACACTAATTCATTCCTCAGATGGATATTACATAAAAGAGATATTGGATTTGTTCAGATTGGCTTTCAATAGCAAACCTTGATCTACTGTCTACTTTCTTGCCAAAAGTAAGGGATCATCTCATCTAACATCCTCAACTTACAGATGAAGAAACTAAGGCCCAGAAAGGTAAAGTGTCTTAGTCATTGTCATACAAGTTAGTAAAAAGCAGAACTGGATTTTAAATCCAGTTTTCTTAACTCCAGATTCACTATTCTTAATCTGGAAATTGTATCAAAGCAGGTTTCAATTTAATATAAGGACAAACTTCTTAACAATTAAATCTACCCAAAATTGAAATGAAAAGGAGTCTGGCAATTTCCAGGCAATTTAAACAGAGGCTGTTGATTTAACTTCTTGTCAGAGATGTAGGAAGGATTCATGCCAGAGAGCAAGGAGAAAAAAAAGAGGGAAAAAAAGAAGGAAAAGTGAAGAGGGAGAAAAGTAGAAGAGGTAAAAAAGGAAGAAAATAAGCAGAGTAAGATCTATCAAAGCAATTCCAGTCTTCAACTTAGAATCATCCTTTATTTTGTTCCATATTCTACCATTCACTTGCCCCAAATCTAACACTTAGAAATAGAGCTCAAGTTATTCAGAGACTTTGGAAACATAGGGAGGGTGTGCTGCAGTCAAGAGTGTCCTTCATAGGTCTGAAATAGAGTTATCCCCTTTGCCCCCATTTCAAGACACTTACCTGCCATGTCTGGATCCCAAATCCAAATTTATCTCACCTAGTCTTGGTGACCCTGGTGTTTTGCTTCTGAAAGTACTCCACATCTGAGTCTATGGTCATAGAATGCCAGAGCTGAAAACTTCAAGGTCAATTAGTCCACCTCTTGAAAGAGTAAGAAACTGAGGTCAAAGGAAGGGGAAGGTACTTGCCTAAGGTCATACAGTATGTCAAGGACAGGAGTCAAGACAATTGGGACTACTGCCTAATGACCCCTGGCTATTTCCACTATGCTGCTGCAGGGAATCACAATCAATCTGCAGCTGCAGTTCATTCCTTCCTTTGATTTTCTGTCCAAATGCCTGCACAGTGAGCTGCTGATCCACTCAAATGAAACCTTCTGGCACTAGGTACCACTGAGAAGTTCTTATGCTTTGCTCTCTGCAATATGTTCTTTAAATGAGGTTGATTACCTCATCTCTTCCTTCTTGACCTTGCCTTAAACCTCAGGAGAGCATAAATGATCCAGAAAAATGAACTCCAAAGGCCAAATATTCTTCCAGCAGTTAATGATGGGAATTCTGGTGGGAAAGTGGGGAAAGGACAGGAACAAACTTGAACAGTCTTTCAGCACCATGGACAGCTCTATCCACTGTAGGAGAAGGACAGACAACTTCTTACTGGTAATAGAGAAGAGAGTGAACTGGACCAAGAAAATTGCCCAGGAGAAGAGCTCTTGGCATGTTAACACTTCAGAATTGAAAGGGATATCAGAGGTGGATTTTTTTTTTAGGATTTTGCAAGGCAAATGGCGGTTAAGTGGCTTGCCCAAGGCCACATAGCTAGGTAATTATCAAGTGTCTGAGACCGGATTTGAACCCAAGTACACCTGACTCCAGGGCTGGTGCTTTATCCACATTGCCACCTAGCCACCCTTATCAGAGGTTTTCTAATCCAAACTGTACCCAAATAAAAATCAGTTCTAGACAATCTGTGACAAAGTCATCCAGTCTTTGTTGAAAGGTCTCCAATATGTAGTCCATTTCAAATTTGGACAGCTTTCTTTCTTAAGAATTTTATTTACATCAAGTTGAAATATGCCTTGCTATAATTTCAAGAATCAGGAGCATTGAATTTGGAGTTAGAGAAACTGAACTTGAAACTCAACTCTTTTTTTTAAATTAATCTTATGATAATGACTAAGGTATTCCTTCCTGGGCCTCACTTTCTTCATCTATAGACTTAAGGTGTTAGATGATCTTGTCTTTTACTCTTTTTAGGATGGAAGATGCTATGTCCTGGCTTGGTCTACTGAAAGTCAATGAAAATAAATCAAACACACTTTTCTGATCAACATTTCATTTATTTTTTAACATTGATTTTTTAAAATTTTGAGTTCCAAATTGTCTTCCTCCTGCTTCTTCCCCACCATTGTGAAAGCAAGCAATATGATATAATTATATATGTGAAGTCCTGTAAAACATACTTCCATACCTAACCCTAACCCTAACTTTATCTGGAAAAGATTTGGTGATTTTAGTGAACCACAAGCTCAATTAGATTCATCAGTGTGATATGGAAGCCATTGAATGCTATTATAATCTTGGGCTCAGAATAAAGGTGATTATAGTCCCATTATACTCTGACACAGTCATATCTTGTCTGGAGTATTGTTTAATTATAGGAACCATATTTTAAAACAGATATTGAGCACTTGAAAAGTATCCAGAGGAAGACAACCAGCTACTGAAGGATTTTGCTTCCAGGACATATAAGTTGAAGGAATGAGTGGGGGTGGTGTATCTAGCCTGGAGAAGAAAATATTCAGGGGGATATGATCATTGCTTTCAACACTTAAAACACTGTCATATAGTAAAGGAATTTGACATTTCCTGTTTGACCTTAGAGGGCAGAACTAAGAACAATGGTGGTAGTTGAAGAAATCAGAGAAGTTTCTGAATTAGAATCCAAAAGTGACCTATCCTGCATCAGGAAGCAGCAGAGTTCCCAATTCTAAAGATTTTCAAGAAGAACCTGGATGACTACTTGTAAGACAGGTGGGAGAGGGTCTAGACAAATCACTGAGGTTTTTTTTTAAAATACTGAAATTTTGTGATTCCAAGGGCAGTACTCTAATATTTGAAAGGAATCTTAGAGCAGACTATGGAAGGTCTCAACTGCCAGTCTAAGGAGTTATATGGTTCAATATAACCTATCCTTCTTAAGAGAAAAACAACTTTTTTTCCTGGTGGGCTTTTTTCCAGGTAAAATTTCCCCAGATCCTTTAAATCACATCCCTTGAAATGCTCTCAATTCACTCAATTAACCAAGAGGTTAGAGAACAGAGGAAGGCTCTAGAACTCTCAGAGTAATGGGAGCCACTGATAGAAATATAATGGGGGGAAGGTCAATGGACTCTGAAGTCAGGACTTAAGGTCAAATTTTGCCTTTTGAAATTTATCTGTATGACCTTAGGAAAGTCATGACCTCCCCAAGGTCCATTTTTCTGAATTGTAAAATTAAAAGATTAAACCTGATGATCACTTAGATCTTTCTTTTTTAAAATTTTTTTAAATTTAAGGCAATGGGGTTAAGTGACTTGCCTAAGGTCACTCAGCTAGGTAATTATTAAGTGTCTGAGGTCAAATTTGAACTCAGGTCCTCCTGACTCCAGGGCTGGTTCTCTATCCACTATACCACCTAGCTGCCCCCTTATACCACCTAGCTGGCCCCTCCCTTAGATCTTTCTTAGCCCTAGATCTATATTATGAGTTTTAAGAGATCATTCTATGTCAATTCAATTGAACAGATACTTAAAGAGTACCATCATTGTTCAAGGCCTTATGCACACACTAATGAGATAAAAATGTAATCTGTGCCTCAAAAAAGTTGTAATCTAATTATGTGAAGAAAGGGAGGAAAAAGTACACAAATAATTGCAGAGTGCTGGTAGCAGAGATTCACTATATCAGTGAAATCACAAGTCTTGTCCAACACATACATCAGGAATTGGTGGTGATGGTGGTGGTAATGATGATGATGATAGTAATGATGATGATGATGATGATGATGATGATTAATCAATATTATTCATAATCCTTCATGTCTGCACAGAGTTTTATAATTTGCAAAATCCTTTCCTAACCACAATCTCACTTGAATCCTCATAACAAAGGTGAGAGTGAGGGCAGATATTATTATTCTCATTTTAAATATGTTTAAAAGATGATTGGGGAAAAAAGTGAAAGAACCCATATGTTCTAAACTGTAGCAATACTCTGTCATGGCAAAGAAATGAAAATTGCAGGGATGCCCATCAATTGTGGAATAGCTGAACAAGTTGCGGTATGTGATTGTGATAGAATACTATCATGCTGTAAGAAATGATATATTTGATGATCTTAGAAAAATATGGAAAGACTTGCTGAAAATAATGAAAAGTGAAATGAGCAGAACCAAAATAACATTGTATACAGAAATAGCAATTTTGTTTTAAGAATGACTGAGTGGGGGCGGCTAGGTGGCACAGTGGATAAAGCACCGGCTCTGGAGTCAGGAGTACCTGGGTTCAAATCTGGTCTCAGACACTTAATAATTACCTAGCTGTGTGGCCTTGGGCAAGCCACTTAACCCCATCTGCCTTAAAAAAACCTAAAAAAAAAGAATGGCTGAGTGAACTGGGTTTATACCCTGAAGAGATTATGAAAAAGGGTAAAAACATTACTTGCACAAAAATATTTATAGCAGCCCTTTTTGTGGTGGCAAAAAATTGGAAATTAAGTGAATGTCCTTCAGTTGGGGAATGGCTTAACAAACTGTGGTATATGTATGCCATGGAATACTATTGTTCTATTAGAAACCAGGAGGGATGGGAATTCAGGGAAGCCTGGAAGGATTTGCATGAACTGATGCTGAGTGAGATGAGCAGAACCAGAAAAACACTGTATACCCTAACAGCAACATGGGGGTGATGATCAACCTTGATGAACTTGTTCATCCATCAGTGCAACAACCAGGGACAATTTTGGGCTGTCTGTGATGGAAAATACCATCTGTATCCAGAGAAAGAATTATGGACTTTGAACAAAGGCCAAAGACTATTACCTTCAAATTAGAAAAAAAAAAACATTATCTTATTATGTAATTTTACTATCTCATACTTTATTTTTCTTCCTTAAAGATATGATTTCTCTGTCATCACATTCAACTGAGATCAATGCATATCATGGAAACAATGTAAAGACCAACAGAATGCCTTCTGTGTGGGGTAGGGGTAGGGAAGCAAGAATGGGGGGAAACTGTAAAAACTGTAAAATTCAAAATAAATAAAAATCTTTCTTAAAAAAAGAATGGGGGTGGCTAGGTGGTGCAGTGGATAGAGCACCGGCCCTGGAGTCAGGAGTTCCTGGGTTCAAATCTGGTCTCAGACACTTAATAATTACCTAGCTGTGTGGCCTTGGGCAAGCCACTTAACCCCATTGTCTTATTAAAAAAAAAGAATGTGAATGTCATTTTGGCTATTATAAATACCCAAAATAATTAATTACAAAGGACACATGAAGGAAGACACTATCCACTATCTGCATCCAGAGAAGGAACTGATAAATAGAAATATAGAATGGTGTGTGTGTGTGTGTGTATGTATGTATATATAATAGAATGATTTTACATATATATTTATTTGTGCCTAATAGTAAGCATCTTTAGGATGAAGGGAAGAGGGAAGAAAGAAAGGGAAAAATTCATGATAACTTTGTTCTTTATTTAAATGGAATAGCAACTTATGCAAAATAGACTTGCAGTTTCATGTGCAATCATTTTTTATTGAGCTGTGCTATGGAAATGCTTTTTTTTTGCCACAAATACAAAATGAATAAACATTTCATATAAATATTTTATTTGTTTTCCAATTATATACAATAGTCGTTTCTACCTATCATTTTTTGGTGGGGTTTTGAATTTTACACTTTTTCCTCCTCCCTCTTTTCCCTCTCCCCCCCTCCAACAGAAGGCAATCTGGTAATCTGTACATTATTTCCATGCTATGCATTGATCAAAACTGAATGTGTTGAGAGAAAAAAATATTTTCTTGAAGAAAAAATAAAATATTAGTGATAGCAAAATTACGTAGTACATAAAATGACTCATTTTTTAATTGAAGGTAATAATCTTTGGTCTTTGTTTAAATTCCACAATTCTTTCTCTAGATACAGATAGTATTCTCCATTGCAGATAGCCCAAAATTGCCCCTGGTTATTGCACTGTTGGAATGAGCAAGTCCATCAAGGTTGATCATCACCCCCATGTTGCTGTATAGTATTCTTCTGGTTCTGCTCATCTTGTTCAGCATCAGTTCATGCAAGTCTTTCCAGGCTTCTCTGAAATCCCTTCCCTCCTGGTTTCTAATAGCACAATAGTGTGCTATCACATACATATGCCACAGTTTGTTCAGCCATTCCCCAATTGATGGACATCCCTTCAATTTCCTATTCTTTGCCACCACAAACAGGACTGCTATGAATATTTTTGTACAAGTGATATTTTTACCCTTTTTCATGATCTCTTCAGGGTATAGACTCAGCACATTTTTATTGCTCTTTGGGCATAATTCCACATTGCTCTCCAGAAAGGTTGGATCGGGGGTGGCTAGGTGGCATAGTGGATAAAGCACCAGCCTTGGAGTCAGGAGTACCTGGGTTCAAATCCAGTCTCAGCCACTTAATTACCTAGTTGTGTGGCCTTGGGCAAGCCACTTAACCCCATTTGCCTTGCAAAAACCTAAAAAAACAAACAAACAGAAAGGTTGGATCAGTTCACAGCTCCACCAACAATGCATCAGTGTCCCAGATTTCCCTCATCCCTTCCAACATTGATCATTGTCTTTTCTGGTCATACTGGCCAATTTGAGAGGTGTGAGGAAGTACCTCAGAGGTGCTTTAATTTGCAGTTCTCTAATCAGTAATGATTTAGAGAAATTTTTCATATAGCTATGGATAGCTTTGATTTCCTCATCTGCAAATTGCCTTTGCATAATCCTTTGACCATTTGTCAACAGGGGAATGGCTTTCTTTTTAATAGATTTATTTGACTCAATTCTCTATATATTTTAGAAATGAGTCCTTTGTTAGAAATACTAGATGTAAAAATTGTTTCCCAATTTACTACATTTCTTTTGATTTTGGTTACAATGGTTTTGATTGTGCAAAAAAGCCTTTTAATTTAATGTAATCAAAATTATCTAGTTTGTTTTTAATGATGTTCTCCATCTCTTCCTTGGTCATAAACTGCTTCCCTTTCCATAGATCTGACAGGTAACTATTCCTTATTCTCTTAGTTTGCTTATAATATTGTCTTTTATGTCTAAATCCTGTACCTATTTTGATCTTATATTGGTTTGAATAAAAAGTTTTTAAGAAGAAAAGAAAGATGAGAAAATTGAGGATCACAAAAGTAGTAGTTTGTCCAAGTCTTGCAGCAAGTTTATGGAACAGTTTAATTCTGATCTCCAAACTTCTTAGGAAGAATCATTTTTATTTTGCTCCTTCCTTCTCTCCTTCCATGTTCTCTCAAAATATGCAGATTTGTTTGTGAAAGGCAGCATGAAATGGTCAACAACTAACCTGACAAGCGGAAAACTGTTTGGAGTCACAATTCTTTCACTTACTGTTTCTTTAGGCAAGTCATCTTACCTATAGGCTCCTCAGTTTTCCAGTCTGTAAAATGGGGATAATAATCCTTATACTACCCACCATACAGGAAAGGTGCTTTGCAAACCATGAAATATTGTTGAAATGGAAATTTTCTCTGTCAAGTAGAGCAGTAGGAATTTTTGAGGGGGTATAACATCCCTGTCTCTCTTTTCCTGGTCCTTACTCTACATTGGTTTGCCAAGTCTTATCAGTAGGCTTTATAACTTGTATAACCAAATGAGAAGCTTACTTCTTGTTTCAGTCTTAACCAAAAGGGTAGAAATCTGAGACCTGGGCCTCCTCCTCATTCCTGAAAGGATTCTTGAAGTTTTAGACTCCATTAAAGTTACTCTGGTCTCTAGAAACTGACTGAACTACTGGAAGCCACAGATCCATATGGCAGAAATCTGCCAAGGGCATAAAACTACAGACTAGCCATGTGCTTGACATCTCTGCTTCATGTCTCTTCTCTAATCCAAGTCTTGATTGGTGGAATATTGTATCTTATAGTCTTAGAGTTGCCTGGGACACCTATGTATTTATTAAAAGGCAGAATTTGAACCCAAATCTTCCTCATTTCAAAGTTCACTCTCAATGTGCCTGCTGACAAAAGAAGAAAGAAGAAGGAGGAGGAGGAGGAGGAGGAGGAGGAGGAGAAAGAAAAGAAAAAAAGAGATATTACAGGTATTATAGCCTATGTGACTATGGAGTGTAGCTCCAATCCCCTTTGGCAACTGTAATAATAATTTTAGCACTATAATTTGAAGGAAAAACTACACAGAACAAGATGAGTTTATAAGGGGCCCTGGAAACACAGAGGAAAGAATAATAAAAATAGCATCTAGATCATCCTTTAGGGTTTTCAAGACACTTTACATGTATTATCTCATTTTCTATTATTATTCCTATTTTATAGATGAGGAAACTAAGGCTAGGAGAAATGGAAGTGATTTTCCCAAGATCATATAGCTAATAGGTTTCTGATACAGGATATGAACATAGGTTTTCCTTACTCCAACTTTAATACTCTATTCCCTTTAATAATCAGATGTCTCAATTTGATTATCTTATGAAAATTAATATACTTATTTTACAAATCAAAGCAGAACATTGTATAATTATAATGACCAAGCTTCACCCCAAAGGAGAGATATAAGAATGCATTTTTCTCCTTTGTTTGAAGAGAATCATGGGCGTGGAATACAGTAAACACTATCAGTATTCATTGCTCAGTATAGCTGAATAGCTTTCTTAATTTTTTGTTTTAAGAGATCGCTCTCTGACTGAAAGATATCAGAGGTACACATTGGGGGAAAAAAGATGATATTAAAATGGAAGATGGTAATTTTTTTAAAAATGTACAAAAAGTAGTCATTTTTGAGCAAACTAAATAATGGATTTTTCAATTTCAGTTATGATATTTTAAAATCTTATGTTTGTATATTTGAATTCTTGGTGTATTGGGGGTTCCCCCCCCCCTTGCTACAAGTTACCAAATTTAAAGGCAAATATTTTTTAAAAAGGAAAAAAATGTGACTTACTAAGACAGCTTTTCCAACAGTTTATCTAATCATTCCTCTAGTATGTCTAGTTTTTCTCTCTGGGGCAAAGGGGAATAGGGGGATAATTTCTCTACCTCCTGACCTCCTTAAGATTTTGCTCTCTCAAGGTTTACATTCTGAAGACTATCCAGCAGAGGGCGCACGATCTCCACTCTCTCTGACATTGTGGAGCCAGAAAAGGATGCTGAGGGAAGAAGGTTTTGCTGCCTGAAGATGACAGATTGTACCAAGAAGAGAGGCTGACCCCACCTTTGGATGTTTAAAGCCTAAAGGAATACAAAAAGAATTCACAGTGTATCATTCCAGGGGCAGGATGTTGGAAACCCTAAATAGGCTCTTAAACAATAGAGCTCCAATCCAATCCAATAAGGATTTATTAAGTGTCTGCTATGATATCAGACAGGATCCTAAGTCCTAATAATGCAATTAATAAAAAAGAAAGTTAGCTCCTGCCTTCATGGAGTTTACAATCTGGGGGTGGGGGGAAGCTGGCAATGCACAAAAGGAGGTAGGAAAGCATCTGGAGGAGGGTGGACACTGAAGGGTACCTAGCATAGAGGCATCTTGATCCAAGGAGTTGGAACCCAGCAGATGCAAAGTACAGTGAGCTGAGAGTTCTGTTTCTGCTCCTTAAAAAGGAAAACATTTAGAGGAGTTGAAGGATCAAATATTTAGAGCTGAAAGGTACCCTAGAGGCCATCTAGTCCAACTACCTCAATTTACAGATGAGAAAATCGAGGGCCAAAGAGGTTCAATAACTTGCCCAAGGTTACACAATTAGTTGAACCGCATAGCTAAGATTCAAACTCAGTTCCTCTAACTCTGAATCAGGATCTCTTTTCGTGACATTATGATGTTTCATGGAACCTCAGAACTATATATCAGAGGTAGAAAGAGATCACAGAACACAGATTGTCAGATTTGGGAGATACCTTTGAAATTATCTAGTTCAGTCACCTTCATTTTACCCAGCAGGAAAATACAGCCCAGACACTAATCCAAGATGTACTTTGCTTGAGCATTCCAGGTTCTAGACTCTAAGATTTTCTAAAATTGACTCCTTCAAATGCTAACATGTTCCATACTCAAACACTTTACAAAGAAAACTGCTAGATGACTAAAAATACCAGTAGCCCTCGTTGTGGTGCTTTTTAAGGTTTCAAAGTCTTCTAAAAAATATTCCATGAGATCATTGTGCACTTGTTTTACAAAGAAAATGAGGTTCAGAGAGATGAAATGACCCTAGTAATGTCAGAAATACTATCTTATTAATTAATCATTAATTTTTTTAAAATCATGTTCTAGAATTGTATCTGAATGTATGTCAAAATCAGCAGCCTATGACTGGCAGATTTCCACTCTTGTCCCCTTTTTGAAAAGCAATAGAGAGCAACTAGGTTGTGTAGAACACTGGCCCTGGAGTCAGGAGGACCTCAGGCACTCAGTAATTGCCTACCTGTGTGACCTTGGGCAAGACACTTAACCCCATTGTTTTCAATAAATAAAAAAAAATTTTTTTAGGTTTTTGCAAGGCAAATGGGGTTAAGTGGCTTGCCCAAGGCCACACAGCTAGGTCATTATTAAGTGTCTGAGGGCAGATTTGAACCCACATACTCCTGACTCCAAGGCTGGTGCTTTAACCACTGCGCCACCTAGCCACCCCTAAATAAATTTTTTTTTAAAAAAGAAAAGCAATAGAGTGGGTGCCCTTTTCTAATCCTAAGCATTTCCCCCATGCTTTGCAGTCTTTCAAAAGTCACCAAGTGATTTCTGCTAATCCCATCTCCATTCTCTCAGCAGCCTAGTTCTAATTCTTTTGGACTTAAGTGATTTTTTTTTACTGATCAAGCATACATAAGTTCCCTTAATGATCTTTTGTGTCTTTTCTCCATTATTACTTTTTGTTCTGTCTTTTCTAATCCAAAAACCAGTCACCTTGATAAGGAAAGCAAAACCAAAATAGAAGAGGAGCATATTTACCTTTTCTCTCTCTCACATGTTATTGCCATCTCATCTCTAGGCAATGAAGGCATCCTGTACCTTGTCAATGGAGTATACTTTAGGCCCCCCAAATAGCACAAGGAAATAGATGAGAAGTACAAAAAATAAATCACAGACTGTGAATGGAGGCATGCTATAATAGCAATGGGGATTGTCAGTTATCCAGGTAATCCCTCCCTTTATCTCTTTCTGTTTCCCCTCTCAGACTCTCTCTATTTCATTTTCCCTTTTCTTTTCCTTTCCTTCTCTCCCTCTCCTTTCACTCCCTCCCCTTCCCTTTCTTTCTTTTCTTCATTCCTTCCTTTCTCTATACACCAAAAATAATACTAATTTTTTTGACTTGCCTTAATGATAATTCCATTCTTTAAAAATGGAGGAATCAAAAAGTGAAAATTTTATGCTGGATCTGATTCACACCAGCTAAGAGGAATTGATTTCTACATTCGAAATGTTAGGCAATAAGTACTCTGTCTTGTGAAGGAATTGAAAGAGGGACATGTTTTCTTAATAGAATGGAAGCTCCTTCAGAGCAAGGAATGTTTCATTTATATCATTTTTAGATTCAGTGACTAGCACTAGAAGACACTTTATAAATGTTCATTGAATTGAAATAGCAGACAAGCTTTCCTCAGCACTCCAGTTGCCATCTCTGTCTCTTATAAGGTGGGGAATAGCTGTCAAATGTTTTCTATCATGCTTCCTCTTCCTTGCCCTCATTTTTGGATTTCTTCACATGAATATAACTTCATAACATGAAATCTTCTACTCTCCCTTCTTTTAACAATCTCATCCCACCAAGTCTCAGTGTTACTTATAAGATCCATTTTGCTTCCTTTTTTAAATTTATTTTTACAAGGAAATGGGGTTAAGTGACAAGCCCAAGGTCACACAGCTCATAAGTATCAAATGTCTGAGGCTGAATTTGAACTCAGGACCTCCTGACTCCAGGACCAGTGCTCTTTTCACTGCACCAGTTACCTGTCCCCTGTTTTGCATCCTTTGAGGAGCATACGTGTATCTTAGGGGTAATTACATGGTACAGAGGATGTAGAGTACCAGACTCATCTACCTGAGTTCAAATCTAATCTCAGATACTTACTAGCTGTGTGATCCTGGACAAGTCACCTTACCCTTTTTACTTCAGTTTCCTTAACTGTCAAATGAGGCAGAGAAGAAAAATAAAAATACCACTGTAGGTAATTACTAAACATGATATATTTTAAGGTAAGACATATACTGGTTCGGTTTTTCCTGCCTTCCTCATTCTTATGGAATATTCAGTATGATTATAGAATTGTTATTACAGAAATATCCTCAACATGTCATGGCTGGACAACTGCAATAGTCTGCTGGTTGGCTTATTTCTCCCCACTCTGATTCATCTTCCACTTAGCCGCCAAAGTGATCTTCCTAAAGTGTAAGTCTGACCACATCACTCCCACTATTCAATGAACTCTTCTGGCTCCATATCATCTTCAGAATCAAATATGAAATCCTTTATTTGACTTCATAACCTTAAACCCTCTCTACCTTATCCATTTTTTCACCCCTTACTACTCCTCTCCACTCCATGTATTTTGTAACTCAGTGACACTAGTCTTGTTGTTCCTTAAACAAGACACTCCATCTCCTGTCTCCAGGAATTTTTACTGGCAATCCCCAGTTCTGGTATTTTCTTGCTCCTGATCAACTTCTGATTTCCTTGGCTTCCTTCAAATTCTAGCTAAAATCTCATTTTTAACAAATTACTTTTATGATGCATCTTAATGTGAATACTTTCCCTCTGTATTTTGTATTAATCTCCTATTTATCCTGTATATTTATTGTACATAAATGTTTGAATGTTAAGTCCCCACTAAACTATGAGCTCCTTGAGAGCAAATATTGCCTTTTGCTTTCTTTTTTGGTATTCTCAGCCTTTAGAATAGTGTGGGGGTACATAACAGGTGCTTAAAAATGTTTATTGTCTTAATGTTTATCTGACCTGTTTTTCATAGTAAGCCTTCCACATATCAAATCATATAGACATTTTTATGAAACATAGAAAAGATTTCACAAGAAAGGGAAGATTTAGACTTTCATCTAAAAAGAAATCTCTAGAAAATTCTACAGAGAAAATGCCCAGTTTCCTATGGAGCTATAGAAAGTTCTGCCAAAATGAAAATGGCTTAAAAATTTGGTAAATTCTGTAAGAAAAGGGAAGATTGAGGAGGAAATTCAGAAAGTCTCTGCGGGAATGCAAGAAGCCCCTGGAGACTATAAATGGTTTGAAAAGAAGAATTCAGAGTGATTTGAGGAAGAAAACAAAAATCTATGACATATGGAGGTTCGGGAGACATTTTTAAATTTTCTATAAAAGTTTTGTAAATTCAAAGATAATCTGAAGTTCAATATAATGAAAATTTATTAAGCACTCAAGTCTCTTCTAAAAAAAACAGCAATCTCACTTGACTTTCCCCCTTTCTACAAGCTATCTTCCTATATTTCTCTTTAGTTCATAGCCAGTCTCCTAGAAAAATTTCTACACTGACTGCCTTCACTTTTCCTCTCTCGTCTCAACCCCTCATAATTTGTTTTCTGGCATAAACATTCAATGTATCTTGCTCCCTTCAAAGTCAGAGTTGCCAAATCTGATAGCTTGTTATGAGTCTTCATACTTCTTGACTTCTCTGCAGTATTTGATCCTCTTGACCACTCTCTCCTCCAAGATGCTCTTTATTTTGTGGATTTTTATTCTCTCTTTGTCTGTCTGTCTGTCCCTTCTCCTCCTTTTCCTCCTTCTTTTGTCTCTTTGTCTTTCCTGTCTAGCTCCCCACTTCTTACTCCACTCTGCTAGTTCACCATCCATATCGGACTGCCTGCTGCCTAACAATGAAGGTACTCCATGACTGCCTTCCTTGTCTACAGCCTTCTATTAATGATTTTATCAACTTCCATGCATTAATAATCATCTCTTTGCATAGTATTCCCAGTTCTATGACTGCAGCTTCAGTCTCTCTTGAGCTCCAGTCACATATCCCTAATCACTTAATGGACATTTTGAGTTGGACTTCACGGGGGCCCGGGCAGTGAGACAGGAGATAGAATGCAAATCCAATCCAATCTAATGAACATTTATTAAGGACCTACTATGTGCCACACACTGGACTAGGTATTGGATAAATAATTTTCTAAAAGATAGTCCCTGCTCTCAAAGAACTTACAATCAAATGGGGAAAGATAACACACAAAAGGAGGCAGGAGAAACCAGGGGGTATCTGGTACAAGGGCATCTTGTTCCATGGAATTGTAAAAGCTGCAGAGTGAAATGAGTCAAAATCCAATTTTTGCTTTCCATAAAGGAAGTAACTGGGAGGAATTTGATATTCTACCTTCCAGTCCTTCAATCATAGGAGGTTGAAGGAGACAATATTAGTCAAATTTTGTCTGGTGAAGAGATTAGAGATGATGAGTTTAACTTGGGAGGAGCATCTTGTTCCCTGGAGCAGCAGAGGAGAGAGTGGCGTGACATCAAGCAACAGATAGAAGACCAGTTTAACTAGAACAAAAGAATATAAAGGGCAGAAAAGTAAAATGATGCTGGAAAACTACTCAGCAGCTAGATTGGCTCCTGTTTAAAATATCAGGCTGAGAAACTTAACATTTTGTCCCTGAGATCATAGAGAACCACAGCAGGTGTTTCAGTGAATGTTTTTGTGTGGGGGGGGGAGTGTCATGGTCAGATCTCTATTTTGATATTTATCTAGAGTTTAGAAGATTCTATAATAATACAGAAGGATTGAGGAAAATTTAGAATGTTCTACAAGGCTGCAGAATCTTTTCTGAGTCAGTGGAAGCTTGGAGAATTCCAAGTGTTCTTCCAGTATTCAAAAGATTCTACAAGACTGTAGAAGTGTAGATGAGAATTCAGAAGCTTCTAAAAGAATGTAAAAGATTCTACAAAGGTATCAGAAGGCTTGAATGGAATTAAAGATGCTCTTCTGAGTTACAGAAGATTCTTTAAGAATAAGGAATGCTTGAGGGAAAGGGAGGCAAAGGGTTTTCTGTGATTGGGAAGGTTCTCTGAGGATGTAAACAGCTTTGAGCTAAGTGAGCTCATCTGCACTCCATATGGTATTTATTAAGTATGCATTTAACAGACCAGCTAGTAATCTTTAGTGCAACATGTGTAAAATGGGAACAAATTAACATTTTTATGAGATCTGTAACTTCAACATTTCCTGACGTCTGTGTGTTTAAATTTGCAATCGTATTGTTGCAGTTTGGGAGTCAGGGTTTCTCTTTTTTTTTTTTTTGAATTTAATCATCCTGATGGTTATGGCCCCCGATTTATACCCCCCACACATGGGGCTGGTTTGGGAGAAGCTGAGCAGAATACAGTGTAAGAGAAAAAGCCAGTCCCAGCTTTTTTAAGGCATAAAAAAAGATAACCAGAGAAAAACAAAAAAATTACTCCAGGGGTCAAGTCTGCACTAAGGTTGAGGAAGTTTCCAACCAGGAGTATAAAGCATCACCAAGGTTTTTTTACTTTCTTCAGAATTCTTTTTTCAAAATCAACATGCTGTTGATTTTCATTTGAAATTTTTGTTCATTTGAGCCCACCAGCCTTCCCATAAAACAACCAAGGAAGGGCTGTGCCAGGTGGCAAAAAAGAGAACTGTATTTCAAGTCAGAATTTTTTACTCTAACACCAATTCTCTGGGTAATTATATGCAGATCAGTTTTCCTCTCGGAGTCTCAGTTTCCTCCTCTATCATTGGAGGAGACTGAATAAGATGACCTCTAAAGTCCTGGACAGCTTGGATATTCTTTGAGTCTAAGGTAGGTCTCTGCCAGGATCAAGTCTAGGGAGATAGAACTGAAATGGTCATGGAGATCTCATAGCATTTAATGCCATACTGCCATCTTATCACTGTTATTATACACCTCTCTTTGAGTGTCTAACAAGCTAGCTCAGTGAATTAGAGGTTATTGCTCCTTCCTCTCTCATCAATCATATGTGATCCAGTTCTCTCTGCTATTCCTTAAAAACTCTTATTTGTCTACTTCCCTTCATTTCCACAGCTACTCTTCTAGTTCAGGACTTCCTACAACTCCCCTGGATGACTGGAACAGCTTTTAATGATTTCTCTGCCTCCAGCCTCTCCCATCCCATCATCCATCATGTATATTCATTAAAATAGCCAATCAACATGAAGTGCCCCCTATGGGTGAGGCACCATGATAAGTACAGGGGATACAAGGAGGGAAAAGATAGTTTCTACTCTCAAGGGACTAAGTCTAATGGAGGAGATTACCTACAAATAACCATGTACAAATAAGTCATATATAGGATAATTTGGAAATAATCATTAGAAGGAAGACATTAGCAACAAGGAGGATCAGGAAAGACTTCTATTGGGGTTTTAACTAAGACTTGAAAGAAAACAGGTAAAGACAAGGAGGGAGAGAATTCTAGGAAAGAAGAAACCTGGAACAAATATTAGATTCAAGAGATGAAAATGATGAAGGGGAAATAAGAAAAAAACATCATACTCACCTGGCATATCCATTTCATGATTTCCATCCAATTGTTATCTGGATGGATGGCCCTATTGTAGGTCACAGAGATCCTGCTAAAAGTAAAAGCCGTAGTTTCTTTGACCACAAAGATCTTACTAAAATGTTAAAGCCTTAATTTCTTTTCCAAACCCACCTGAGATATTTGGTGAGAATCACTTCAACTACTTCTGAGATGTAAATCCACTGAAATAATAGGGATAACCTCAATCTCATCCCCATCTTCTAGCATGTACCATGTCCTGCTCCCCTCACTAAGATGTATGTCTGACACCCATCACATTCAGGTGTTAGCCACTCCTTAACAACTTCCCAGCACCACCCTTACTCCTCCCCTTGAACCCCTCCAAACACAGACAGCATGCTAGGCTCCTTTTAAAAACTCTGACTTTCCTCTCTGCCATACTGCTATTCTTACCAGCTCAGCTGCATGGTCTGGTAGCTGTCTTCCCCTCTTTTCTTACTTTACTATCTTTCTCGAGGAACTCACTTCCTTTACCTTGCTGCTATATTATTCTATGGGAAATCTAGCCCATTTTGCTGTCCAAATCTCTGTACTTTGATACTTGTTACCTTAGACATTTGCAGAAACACATGAAATAAAAGCTGTAATTTCTCACACTCCTGGGTCAGAGAGCTGTGTGAATTCATTCCTCATTTTAAGGAACACACAGTCTTTCACAAGCCCCTAGTTGACCTTCCAGTTGGCAACACAGTGACTGGAATGAAAAACAGCTAAGAAGCCACTGTCACTGGATCAAAGACTGTATGGGGAACAGGATGTAAGAAGACTAGAATGTTGGGAGGGGGCAGGTCATAAAGGGCTTTAAATGCTAAAGAGAGTTTCCTATTTGCTCTTGGGGGTATAGGGAGTCAGTAGTGTGTACTGAATAAGGGGACCACATGGTCAAACTTGCACTTTAGAAAAATCACTTTATCAAATGAGTAGAGGATAAACTGGAGTGACTTGTAGCAGGCTGACCAATCAGAAGGTTATTGCAATAGTCTAGAACTGAGGTAATAAGAACCTATACCAGGATAGTGACAGAGTCAGAAGAAAGACACATATGAGATATTATGTAGGTAAAATCAGAGCCAGCATCTAGGGGCACCGTGAACAGAGTGATAGATCTGAAGTCAAGAGGAATCATCTTCCTGAATTCAAATTTGGCCTCAGATATTTACTACATATGTGATCCTGGGCAAGTCACTTCACCCTGATTGCCTCAGTTTTGTCATCTGTAAAACTGATGATGGGGAATGGGCTATACCATCCCAAAGATCAGAGCACTTTAAGTGAGGAACTCATAATCTGATCCTGGAAGTGTAAAAAGTTCAGATTTTTATTCATAGACCCGCAAAGTTTATATATATATATATATATATATATATATATATATTACAGACCCCAAACAGTTCATGAGATTTAATTCATTTGGAGAGACAAAAAGCTACTTGAGGACCATTTGAATAACAAAGGTCAAGACAAGAAAGTCTGAGGGAAAGGTAAAAGGAAAACAGCCATAAAAAAATGATGGGATTTAGCCCTGGAGCTGGGTCATTATTGTTAGTTATAGACTCAAAAAGAAGTAGCTTCATTGAGAGAGAGAGAGAGAGAGAGAGAGAAAGAGAGAGTGAGAGAGTGAGAGAGAGAAGCTTAGATTAACATAGGTCTAGGAAGGAACTTAGTTATAAGCCAGAAAGAAAATAGATCCAGCAAAGAACTTAGAGGAAAGAAGAGGACCTGGCAGGAAGCCAAGAAGAGGAGAGAAGAAAAGCCTGGATCAACATAAATCCGGCCACATGGAGCTGGGACCATATTGCCCCAGCAGCATAGGTCAGAGCATTTGGTTCTAGCTTAGAAAGGGGAAAAAATGTGACAGTCCTGCCAGGAATCCAAAGAAGGAAAAAATCCTCCACCCCAGAGGACGTTGCCTAAATGCATTCCCGTGGTGAGTGGGATAAGGGTGGTACTTAGGGAGTATAGCATCAGGTATTCTCCAATGCATATGCTACAGGGGCAACTCCCAAGGAGTGGTTAAGACGGTACTCTTTGCATATGGCTAGTAACATTCTATGCATTAGTCTTTCCTGTCCCAAAGGGCATGATCTTCAAGTCCAGCTTGGCAACAGATTTCACCATTTGCCTGTGCTCTGTTCAAAATGAGCTGGAAAAGAAAATGGTAAACTACTCCAGTATCTTTGCCAAAAAAACCCTACAAAAAAGGGGTCATACAAAGAGAGTTAGACTCAACAATTATAGCAGAAAATCAGCAAACATATATGAGAATATAGGAGATATAATATATATGTACATATAGATGTATATATATATATATATATATATATATATATATATATATATATATATTTATTAGTTTTTGTAAGGCCATGGGGTTAAGTGGCTTGCCCAAGGCCACACAGCTAGGTAATTATTAAGTGTCTGAGGCCGGATTTGAACTCAGGTACTCCTGACTCCAGGGTTGGTGCTCTATCCACTGTGTCACCTAGCTACCCAATTTTGAAGATAAAATCAGCAGGTCTTTGCAGCATATTGGATTTGAGGGGTGAGAGAGTGAGGACTCAAAAATGATAATTTGGTGGCAAGCCTGGATGATGGGGAGGAAAATGATATCCTCAACAATAAAAGTGAAATTAGGAAAGGGTGAGGAATAAAAGAAAGAATGAATTGAGTTTGGGATATACTGACATTAGGTTGTCACAGGCACTTTCCCAAAATCAGAACTGGATCTCTAAATCATAGATTCAGAATTGGAAGGGACCTTAGCAGCTATCTAGTTCAAATTCCAACCATACCACACTCCCTGCTCATCTTACAGCTAAGGAAATGAAAACCTACAGTGGTTAAGTGATTTGCCCAAGGCTGTACATACATCAAGTAACAGAGTAGGGAACCTAATTCCTCTGACTTTAGATCTAACTTTTTCCAAGGCACCTTTTCCAAAGTAGGTCACTAATCAGTCTAATTCAATAGCATGTATATCCTAAGGACAGTCATATTCTTCCATCTTCACAGAATCATAACGTGTCACAACTAGAAGAGGCCTTAGAGACCATGTCATCCTGGAAATAGATAAATATCTAATTTTCACTTAATGATTGGATGTGGGAGTTAATCATCACAAGATCACAAATTTAGAGTTAAAGAGAATTTTAGGAGGAAGAAAATGAGCCCTGGAAAGATAAAGAGTCCCCAAATTAACAAATGGAGGAGCCATTTGGTTTACAAAAACCAAAAAAAAAAAAAAAGATATCACTCCTGTTTGTCCTGGAGAATGAAAGATAGATGCTCCACATACAAAATTAACTGAAGTAGAAATGATTTTTTTTTAGATTTTTCTAGGTAATTGGGTTAAGTGACTTGTCCAAGGCCACACAGCTAGGTAACTATTAAGTGTCTGAGGCCGGATTTGAATTCAGATACTCCTGACTCCAGGGCCAGTGCTCTCTCCACTGTAACACCTCTTGTTTCCTTGGTGTGTATGCTCCCTTCACTGTTACAGATTACAACTCTCTGAGCCTACTCAATCTGGGCTCCTCTTGTCTATGGTTTTCCATAGATCATAGGATCACAGATTGATAGCTCGAAGGGACCTTAGAGATGATCTAATTTGGTACAAAACAGCTAAATGGTATGGGAAGATAGGTAGCACAGTGGTTAGAATACCCAGCTTGGAGTTGAGAAGATTACTCTTTCTGAATTCAACTCCAAGATATTTAATAGCTTGTGACCCTGAGCAAATCACTTAATCCTGTATGCCTCAGTGTCCTCATCTGTAAAATGAGCCCAAGAAGGAAATGTTAAACTGCTCCAGTATCTTTGCCAAGAAAACCCTGAATGTGTTTAGAGAGATGCAGGACTCTTGACTCAGTAAGGAGGCTGATGAAATTCAGTTTTATGCAGACAGTAACAAACCAAAATGCTTTTATGATGCCCTGAAGCCTATTTATGGACCAAAGACCCATGGTGCATCTCAACTCCTCAGTGCTGATGGATCCACATTGATTAACAATAGAGACACGATCCTAGAGAGATGGGCTGAACACTTCCAAAGTGTTCTTAACAAACCAACATCAATCAATGTAGAAGCCATTGACCATTTACCTCAAGTTGAAGTCAATCAGTCCCTAGCTGAAGTTCCAACTGAAGAAGAGGTTTTGATGCCATTAGGCTCCTTTCAAGTGGCAAAGCACCTGATTCTGATTATATTCCAGCTGAGATCCACAAGGTGGAGGGTCCATTGCTCATCCAAAAGCTGTCTGAAATTTTCCAGGTTATATGGCATGAAGAGATTATTCCCCCCAAGAATTCAAGGATGCCTCCATTGTCCATCTCTAGAAAGATAAAGGGAACTGATTATCCTGTGACAATCACAGGGGTGTTTCTCTTTCAGTCATTGCTGGTAAGATTATTGCCAGAGACCATTACTCCTGACTGATACTTCACCTGGAAGATGGTCACCTCCCTGAGAGCCAATGTGACTTCAGAAAGGGTTGAGGAACAGTAGATATAGAACAATTCCAGGAAGAATGCCAGAAACAGAACAGAAATTTGTATACAATGTTTGTAGATTTGACTTTGATACTGTCAGTTATGAGGGTTTATGGAAAATTATATCAAAATTTGTTTGCCAGAGAAGTTCATCAATATTGTAAATCAATTTCATGCTTGCCTGGGTTCCAGATAGTTCCAGGATGATGCTGGAGATTGCCCAGTCACCAATGGAGTGAAACAAAGATGTGTCGTGGCTCCCATACTTTTTAGTATGATGTTTTCAACCATGTTATCAAATGCTTCAATGAGGATGAACATGGCCTCAAGATCAGCCACTGCACTGATGGCAAAATTTCCAACTTGAAAAGGCTACAAGCCAAGACCAAAGTAGTGGGAGTGTTGGTGCGTAATCTTCTGTTTGCAGACAACCGTGCACTCAGTGCAGCCTCTGAAGCTGAGATGCAGCAAAGTATGGATCAATTCCCTGGTGCTTGTGTTCATTTTGGTCTAACAATTAACACCAAGAAAACCCAGGTGCTCCTTCAGCCAGCCCCAAACCATCCATATGTGGAACCATTGGTTACAGTAAATGAAGAAGTTCTGAGTACTGTGGACAAATTCACTTTCCAGGGAGGTACACATCGACAATAAAGTTGACATCCACATTGCCAGAGGTACCTAAGTATTTGGGAGACTCCCAAAAAAATGTGGGAAAGAAGTATTAAACTAATAACCAAAGTGAAGGTCTACAGAGTCATTGTGCTCACGTAATTGCTACATGCCTGTGGAACATGGACAGTCTAGCACCATATCAGGAAACTGAATCACTTCCATTTAAATTGTCTTAGGAAGATTCTAAAGATCACCTAGCGGAAGAAGAAGACACTAGACACCAAGGTAATTTCTTGAGCTAAATTACCTAGCATTCCAACATTACTACAAAGAGTGCAACTATGATGAGCTAGTCATTTTCTTAGAATGCCAGAAGTACACTTGCCAAAAAGACTATTTTATGGAGAACTCACATAGGGCAAGTGCTCACAAAGAGGTCAGAAGAAGATACTGAGACATCCTGAAGGTCTCTCTTAAGAACTTTGGAATTGATTGTGCAGCATGGGAAGCACTAGCACAGGACCGTTCAGCAAGGCATGATCTCTTCAGTGAGGGTGCTGCCCTCCATGAGAAGGGCAGAATTGAAGCAGCTCAAAGGAAAAATGAAATATATAAGTTTAGAGTATACTCTAGGTGTTCACATGGACAATTTATGTCCAATCTGTGGTAGAGCATTCCAAGTTCATTTTGTACTCATCAAACATAGTTGGGTGTACTTAATTTGTCTTAAACATAGTGATGTCATTTTGGTTTTCTTCAGTAATAAAGAACAACTAAATAGGTCATGAAGAATCAGACATGACTGGACAAGTTTAGAAACATTTTTAATAGAGGTAAAGTTATTTGCCCAAGGTCACATAAGGAGTGTCAGAGATAGAATTTTTTTAAACTATAGTCTGCTAAAACCAAAGGCAATCTTACTGAAGCAGGGAACAGAGAATGCTCTAATCTTTTGAGGCTTTTCTGTATTATGGAGGGCATTCTCCATTCTCTCCATTTCCTAAACCACATTGGACTCAAGGAAAATTCCCATACCTAGTATGTAGAACATGCCATCAACATGGTTCAATGAGTTCAGTCTTAGTCACTTCTTGGGAACTGCCCCCTGTGGCAAATGCATTGGAGAGTACCTGGAACCAAGGGCTAAACCATTCCTTGACCACCACCCTTGTCCCACTCACCAGAAAGGTTTGAGCAGATTTCCATCAAGCTCTTTCTCCTTTTCCATCTTGCTTTCCCCCATTCTAGTCATAGGCAAACTCTCTCTCTCTCTCTCTCTCTCTCTCTCTCTCTCTCTCTCTCTCTCTCTCTCTGCCTCTATCTGTCTGTCTCTCCCTCTCCCTTTTTCCCACCTTGATCTGCCCATGACTGGACCAATATGGCCTCAGCTCCATGAGACTAGATCCATGTTGACCCAAGCTTTTCTTCTTTTCTCATTTCCTTTTCCCCCTTTTTAACTTGACCGTTCCTTTCCCAGCCTGTCTTGCTTGCATTTCCCCCTACTAGAAGCTAGTTCTGCTATCTCTCTTCTCCCTCTTAAGCTTTTTTCTCTTTTCCCTTTTTAATTTGATTACTGGATTCAAATGGGTCTAAGCTCAGTCACACCTCATGACTGTTTTCTTTTTCTTACCTCTTTTTCCTTTCTTAAATGCCCTTGCTATTAGCTTTTGTGGACTTTTAGTAACTTGTCAATATTGTAGTGCATTGTGAATCTTGGTGCAACCTATGAGTTAAAAATCTTTCTTAACTCCAGGTCAGATGGTCTGCCTGAATTTTTCACTTAGAACAAAACCAATCTTTAAGTCCCCTGTTTCCCTGAGGACACTAAATTTCCCATCATCATTTTCATATTCCATTTTGAACTGGGTTGTACTGTGCATATTCCTCTCCCTGCTCAGAGGAATAACCACAGGGACCAAGCAAATGGACCTGTGGATTTCCTAGAATTCCTGGGGTTGGAGGTTTCTGGGTCTCAGAGAGACTGTGCAATAAAATCTAGCAGATATTTTATTTGTGTGTTTATTCAAGTAGTAGCTAGACACAATGGTCCAGAGTACTGGACCTCAAGGATAATTAGAAAAATAAAAACCCTGGGTGATGATCAATCTTGATGGACTTGCTCATTCCATCAGTGCAACAATCAGGGACAATTTTGGGCTATCTGCAATGGAGAATACCATCTGTATATAGAAAAAGAATTATGGATTTGAACAAAGACCAAAGACTATTACCTTCAATTTAGAAAAAAAGTTTTATGTAATTTTGTTATCTCTTATACTTTATTTTTCTTCCTTAAGGACATGATTTCTCTCTTATCACATTCAACTTAGATCAATGTATACCTTAGAAATAATGTAAAAACTAACAGACTGTCTTCTGGGGGGGGGGGAGCAAGAATAGGGGGAAAATTATAAAACTCAAAATAAATAAAATCTTTCCAAAAAAATAAAAACCCTGAAAATTTAGCAATTGGTTTTCACAGACTTGTAAAAGTCAACTCCAGCATATCCCTAGTTTGGACAGGTTGAGTTTGAGGCAGTAATGACAAACCCAGGTGAAGATATTCTATAGGCAATTGGAGTTGCAGATCTGGAGCACAGGAGACAAATCAGGTCTGGAGATAGATTTGGGAGTCATCATTGTAGATGAAGTAGTAAAATTGAGGGAAGTGAGTGAGATTTCAAAGGAAAGAATATAGAGTACAAAAAGGATAATGAACCTTGATAGATTAAATTGGATTGAAGGAAATAGCCTTGGGGAGTCACTTTTGGTGAAAGAAAATAGAATAGAACCATTGAAACATTTTAAAATGTGTATGTGAGAGAACAGAAGAATGTTCAGAAGGATATACTCAAACATGTGGAAAATTCTGAAAGAGACAGGTTGAATTTATTTTATGCTTCCCTTAAAGACAAATGATATGAGATTCATCATTTTATAAACAATTCTTTTCTAGTGTTCTACTTTGTATTTGAAAATACTCCCTAGGGGTGGGAATATGGGATGAGGGAGAATATTTTAAATTCAAAAATTTTAAAAATGAAAGGGCTACCATGGAACAAAGCAAAAAAGTAAGGGGGGAGAGAGATGGAAGGAGACCTGCCTTCTTCATGGAGCATGGATCCTCTTTAACTAGTGGTGAAGAGAGTATCCTGAAGGAAGGGGTGGTCACCAGTTACAAAATCCACAGAAAAGTGAACAGGCATAAGGACTAAAGAAGACCATTGGATTTTGTGATTAGGGAAATCAATCAATCTGTAGCCACTGGGATTTGGGGGTCACCAATTAAAGATAGAAATGGAGGGTTACTGAAAGACAAAGGAATTCGTGTACTCCCTGGGATTTTAAAACTGCTCATGATTTTATTACAAATTATTCCATGTAAAAGAATCAAGAAATAACTTTTACAATGGTATAGAAGGGGGGAAGGTGAGGGGGTTTGAGAGAGCCTTCATTCTCATCAAAAATGGCTCAGAAAGGAAACAACATATATACTTGATAGGGAAGAGAAATATAGAAGAAAAAGGAGAGAAAGGGGATGGGGGAAAGGGACAGGGGGCAAGGGAGGAGGGATGTAGGGGATAGAGGAGAGGGTAGATCATGGGATAGGATAATCAGATATAATATATTTTCTTTTTTTACTTTTTGCAAAGTAGTGGGAATGGAGGGTCTGTTCAGGACCATGGGGCTGGGTGGTTGCTGGGTCTCTGGGATAGGCTTGGGACCTCTTGGCCCCAGGGCTGGTGCTCTATCTGCTGTGCCACTTAGCTGTCCCACAGCACACTTTTGAAGATAGAAGAGTGAAAGGAGAGAGAAACTATGATAATTTGTAGTGGGGAGAAATGGATGGAGGGAATTACAAGCAGCAACATCAACTGTGGAAAAATATGGAAGTAACTTCTCTGATGGATTTATAATAAAAATGGGATCTGTCCCAGAGTCAGAGCTGATGGTATCAGAACACAGACTGAAGCACATTTTTTTTCTCTTTCTTTTAATTTATTTCTTGTGAGGTTCTTTATTTTTATGGGGGGGAGGGGTATCATGCTTACTCTTACAACAAGACTTTTAGTAATGTGTTAATAAATAAAAATGCAAATGAAAAAGTAAAAAAAAAGAGAAAACGAAATAAAAAAAATTATTCCAAAGTAAATAGGTTAAAACTTTTCCTCCTCTTGGAGAGTCAACAAGCACCTAAGAATAGGGTAAATAACAAAAGGCTAAGAGAGGATGCTTGGGAGATGAAGACAGAGATAGAGAGAGAGAGAGATAAAGGGAAAGACAGTCAGAGAGCTGACTGGACCAGAGATCAGATGGGCCTAGCAAAGGTTCAACTCAGGTTTTATAGCCTTGGCCATTATCTGGGCACTGAAGGCAAAAGGGGAAATCCACCCCACCCCCACCAAAATGAGGTAGAAGTTTGGAAATTGGGGTTTGGGAATGAGGGGAAAGGATACAAACTTGACATTTAATAATGAAACAAAGAGGTCAATTTACATCTCAAGAGCAAAACCTTTAAGAAGATATAACAGCATTAAAGATTACAGAACTTATTTCTGATTATAAATTTTCTCCATTCATAATTCTCTGCGTCAAATCCACAAGAATTTTTTAAGCATTTACCACCCAGCAGGCACTGCTCTAGATGGTAGAGATACAAAACCAAAAATGAAAACAGTCTCTGACCTAAAGGAATTTACTTTCCAAAGGGCAGATGATTTTTTATTTTATTGTATTTTTTAAAAAATGTGTTTTTTTACTTAGAGAGTTTATTGATGGTTTCTTCAATTTATTTTTCTGAAATGGGATTATTTAAGTATTTTATTTCCTTTTCTATTAATCTGGACAATTTATATTTTTGTAAATATTCATCTATTTTACTCATTTATCAAATTTATTGGCATATAGTTTGGCAAAATAGTTCTTAATTATCTCTTTAATTTCCTCCCCATTGGTGGTTAGTTCACCCTTTTCATTTTTGATACTGGTAATTTGGTTTTCTTTTTAAAATCAGATTAACTAAAGGTTTATCTATTTCATTGATGTTTTTCATAAAATCAACTCAGTTTTATTTATTAGGCCAATGGTTTTCTTGCTTTTAATTTTATTACTCTCAGGGGGATAATTTTTAATGACTTAAGTGAGAACTCACAATGGAGGAGGGGAGTGTTATACAAAATTCAATCCATAAGGAATACAGCATGTAGCCTTTGAGGAAGTTGGGGAACTGGTTAGAGATTTTTTTCTAGTTAGCCTGAAGTGAAGGAGAGAGATTAAATTATAACTATATGCTCTAAGAAGGTTTTTGACCTTTTGTAGAATTTAGAATTACAGAGATCAGGAACAGGTCTCAGAATTCTCACATCAACCCAAGATGCAATGAAGAAATGCAGAACAGATAAAAATGTGGTACAGCATGTTATCCAAACCATGAACTCAATCTCAAACCTTCTAATTTTGTAGCCAGGCTTCTTTCTACTAGAATAATAACTAACATTTATACAGTGCTTTAAGTTTCACAAAATGTTTTGCATTTGCTATCTCATTTGATCCCCCTTAAATTCTAGTGAAGAAGAGAAAATATTAGAGAAAAATGTTATGCCAATATCATTTCTATCTGTGCTGGCTTGCATATCTTGTAGGCATCTGATTTACATCCCATTGTTATTTAGATTAAATAGCTCCATTGTGGGCCACCTGGAAACTATACATCAAAGGCTACACCACCAGAAGGGATACTGAGATGTAAACTCACTGATAAGGGGAGAATTACCTCAACCCCTTCCTCTAATCCTTACTTTCTCTCTACTCAGGATTTAGACCTGCCCTGCTCCCCTATATAAATTTGATCTTTTTCCCCCTACTGATTGTTGCCCAGTTGCAAACATCTTGCAACTGTCCCTAATTTCTCTTCTTTATGCCGCTCTCCCTCTTTATGCTACTTGTTCCCTGATAGTGAAGCAGTTAAAGTAGTAGCGGAAGCTGCCCTTAGGGGATCAGTCACTTTCAATTGCCTTTATTTTCTCTTTCCCTTAGCTTCTGCTAATCAAAGTAATATGTGATAAATCTTTTTTGTCCCTAAATATTTCTTGAACCCAAACCTAGTTCATATCCCAACATTTCCCTCTCTCAAGATGTTTTACCTAGAGAAGAAAAGACCTGGAGGAACATGAGGATTATCTTTAAGTATGTGAAGGATTGTTGTGGAAGAAGGGTTAGATTGGTTCTAGTTTCTATAGGAAAGATGTAGGATCAATGAATTAGGGAATGTCAGATTTCAGCTCTACATCAGGAAAAACTTCTTCATAGCAGTAAGTATGCAAAAATGGAATGGCCTGCTTTGGAGGTGTGTCTTGCTGGGAGTCTTCAAGTATAGACCGAAAGATCACTTGTCAGCTGGACTGTAGAAGGGATTGGAGGAAGAGTTAGATCAGCTGTTTTATTCCAACTCTGAAATTCTGAATTTAACAAACAAATTTAAGTTGCCACCTCATTTGGTGATACCTGAATTTTAAGACTCAAATGTGAATTTCAATAGGAAAAGACTTCAAGATCAAATAAGTGAATGTCTAATGGCACAATTTCAGGCATAGTAGTTGAGAGGAAGCAGTGGCAGAATAATAACAGACACTTAGAAAACACTTTAAGGTTTGCTAAGTGCTTTCCTTCTACACGTGATCTTAATTGAGTCCCAACTGATAATAGGTAGCATAGGTATTATTGTCCCCACTTTGCAGTGAATGAAACTTAGGTTTGGAACAGTTAAGACTAGCCAGAGGCAAGATTTAATTCTAAATCTTCCCAATTCTGAGTGTAGCATTTTTCATCACTATCTCCCAGAAAGAACAAAGGAAAGAATTATTTACTTAGATTCAGGTTTGAGTCCATATTTAACTCTGACCTAAGTAACTATGTAATGGATGCCTGTAAAATTAGGAAAATATTACTAGAGGCAATTTGTAGCATTCACTTTCTAAACCATATAGAATCATTTTCATTCCTAGTTTATAAATTAGGAGAACCATAAAAACATGAGTTTGTCCCCAAGGACATTATAGTGATTCATGAATCCATTCATCTAAAATCCTACACCAGGAAAATTGCAATGATTGTCTTAGTGGCAAGAACACTGGTTTGGGAAAGTGAGAGGACATTTGGGCTTAAATCCCAGTTCTACTTTTTACTGTGTGACCTTGGCCAAGTCTTTTCACTTCTCTGAGCATCAGTTTCTTCATCTGTAAAATAAAGAGATTGCACTTGATGTCTTCTAAGATCCCTTTCAACTTTAAGGTTCAGGGTTTTGGATGACTGGAACTCTATAAAACTGGAAGTGAATGCTTTGAGAGGCAGTATCCTTACCATTTAAGATCGTAAAGCAGAGTTTAGTTGACCACTTTCTGCTTATGAAAAAGGGAAGACAGGAAAAGAATGAGGGGGTTACTGGTTAGGAAGGATTTTACCCAGCCCAAAGTCAAGGAGGGTTAAATAAATATCTTGGGAAACTTGACTCTGGTACAGTTCTTCTCCCATTCCTAGTTGCTACTGTTTTCTATCTACTATTTTAGTAAAATTACTAGATGCTACTAAATTTCTTACTAGAGATTTGATTTTAATTTTTTTTAAATAGCTAACACATACTGGACCTTTTTATATCACTCTCCTCAAGAAGGTACTACAGTTTGAGAACCCTTAAACTATAAATACCTTAAAAATATAGGGTTAAAACAAAATTGACAGAAAAATATAAATTAGATATTTAAAGTTTTCTTTTCTAGGATCTTACCTCTACCCTATAGTTGGAGGCCATTAAGGTAATGACCACACTCAAACTGGAAAGAGGGGGAAATATTTATGCAAAAACAGAGAATAGGGAAAATTATTAACTTTCTTTGTGACCTGACCATGAAGGTTGCATATTAAGTTGCCGAAATTTCTCCTCAAAGACTATCATCCTTGTACAGTCCTATCTGATCTCCTGTTGTCTCTTCCTGACAGGACAAGTCTTTTAGCATCCTGATCATTGTCTTCCTGAGTTTGTCGTTAACAAGGGGGAGATGCTCAGGGGTCTTGACTTCTTGTATAGTGACTAATATAAAAACTGAGTACTCTCTAAAGAAATCAATCTTTTACCAGGAATATAGTTTTGAAAAACTTCTCAAATTTTGACAAGGTGTTCCTACTCCTATTTTATAGATTAGGAAAGTGAATCTCATGGAGAAGTAAGTCATTCATGCTTATAGAGCTAGTATTATAGGTGGGATATGAGCCTGACTCTAATTCCATCACTCTAACCACTAACATCAACCATCTCTCTTGCTTTTCTTTCTACTCCTAGATAAGAACTAAGAGAATTTGGGGACCTGAGACAATGCTTGCTAGTCTGGTTTGGATTATCCTACCTTAAGAATTTCATAAATTTCAACTGTTTTCCTCCCCCATTTATTATAATATTTGTTCTGGAGAGGTTGCCCAACTCCCACTCTCACTCAAAAGTTAAGTCTTCAGAGGTCCCCTCGGAATTTGAGGGTTAGCTCTGAGGACTAGGGAGTTGCCTTTTGAATACTTTAGCTCAAGAACCCCGCTGGTGTGCTTTCTACCATGATTATTACCCAACCAGGCTTAGTCATGTTTTCAAAAAGAGTATTTACTACTGTGGTATAGTTGGAACAAAATATCCTCCCACTAGTAGAGAGAGAAAAGAATATAATCCAGTCTAGGAAAAAGTTGGCTCATGCCCTCAGAAGTTCCTGTTTTAAAGAAGGAGACAACTTTTGCATATTTTTGCTCCAAGTTAGAAAGGGTCCTGAGCTAGTAAAGATCATTTTCTCCTACATTGCCCCCCAGAGCTACCCCATGCCCTCTTTTCACTTAAAAGGGGACACAAGGAAAGACAAGGGATAGAGTCAACCACAAATATTTATGACAAAGAAGATTAGAGCAGTTAATTACATAAAAGAACATGATTAAAAACAGGTGCCAGTCACACCCAAGTGAAGTCATGTAGGGCAAGGGAGAAAGGACAACCAGTTCTTCCATAACTGTTTTTTCATCAGAACTCCAACCACCTTAATGAATGCCCACAATTTTTTTTATACCTTATCATTTGTCCCTTTAGCTTTCACCTCTTGGAGTCTTCCTTGCAGGCATGGGATTGAAGAAGGGAATTGCAGATATTATTACCACTAGTTAAAACTGTGAAGATATTGCTCCTTGTTACTGAGAAAATCAGTTCTTGTGCAATTCTAGAAATATAGTGATGGAAAAAGAGCCCTTGTCTTCAAAGAACTTATACTCTAAATAGATAAAGTTATAAAGTTTCTTGAGTTGAATTTATGTGGCTTTACCTGTGCTTTACTAAAGTCCTGCTCTGATGAGTTCTTGAAGGTTCTGTTGGTGGAACTCAAGTTCTAGCAGATCCTATCTCAGAAGCTCAGAAGGTTTCAAGGCGTTGTGTCTGAGGTTGGACAACCAGGCTAGCTAAGTTTAGAAAAGTTGATTACCAAAATATTGGTTTGGGTACCTAATTGGTTAGAGGTTTTCATGGGCCACAGAAACTCAAGTATAGAGATATTGGGACATGTGTCCAGGGAGACAAAAAATGGATGCAATTAAACTTTAAAGTGTTATAGGAAGAGAGAAGAGTGGACAAGATAATCTTTCTACCTCTCAAATACTCTAATCTTTGGTGTTCTATTGGATTCTGAAGTCCAACAGAAATATTGAAACAATACAGTGGCTAGCTACTATAATTGGGAAGAGAGAGAGAGAGAGAGAGAGAGAGAGAGAGAGAGATAGTCAGAGAGAGGTACATACATATGTACATACACACACACACAGACAAACACACACAGAGGACCTCCCTGTAGTTTATTTCCCAATTGATAGCTTTTGGTTGGGGCTAGAATTAGATCATCTGAGGTCTTCTCAGAAGTTCCATTAACTGCTCCCTGGAGCCTGTCCCATCTGATGTAGACAATGGCATAGGACTGGGCTTTCCACAGATCAAGAAGAAACAGATCTTTCTATATACACTTTGGGAACATGACATGAAACATCATTGCTTCAACAACTGTGACTCTTGGCCTAGAAATCTAAATGAGGCTAAGTAAAGGAAGAAAAAGAAAAACAAAGGGAAAGGACATGGAATGAGAAGAAATTGAGATCAGATGAAGTTAGAGAGACCCTTGAGGAGGAAGTTATGAATAAGAGGAGAAGGAAGAACAGAGAAAAGAAAGAGACATAACCATAGAGGCAAAGAAGGTGACAGAGAGAAAGATAGACATACAGTAACAGAGAAAAGAGTGGGGGGGGCGGCTAGGTGACACAGTGGATAGAGCACTGGCCCTAGAGTCAGGAGTCAGACACTTAATAATTACCTAGCTGTGTGACCTTGGGCAAGCCACTTAATCCTATTGCCTTGCAAAAACTTAAAAAGAAAAGAAAAGAAAAGAAAATAGGTGAGATGGAAGGAGAAGAGAGAGAAAGACAGAATGAAGTCAAAGACCAAGTGAACAGAGAAAATGAATAGGGTGACTGTGAAGAAAAAGAGAGAATAAAAATCTCAACTAAGGAAGGAAAGAAGGAAAAAAATAAAGAAAGGCAAGGAGGGAAAAGAAAGGAAGAAAGGGAAAGAGCAATGGAAAAGAAAGGAAGAAAGGAATGAAGAAGGGAAGGAAAGAAAGAAGGAAAAGCAGGAGAATGGAAGAAAGAAAAGGAGAGAAAAGAAAAAAGGAATGAAGAAATAAAGGGATAAAGAAAGGATGATTAGCTCAGCCCCTCTTTTACAAAGGAGAAAATACCTACATTGAGAGACTGACCAACAGAAAGAGAAAAAGGTATGAAAATTAAAAAAGAGATGAAGGGAAACAGAAAGAGAGGGACAAAGAGAAGAAAAAAAGAACTGATCCACACATAGACAAAGACAGAAGAAAAAAGAGTAGAGAGAAAGAGCAGCCAAGAGTCGGAGATCACAGCCCAGGCCCGGCTGATACTGGGTGACTGGGGCTCAGACAGTGATTTCTGGTGCCAAGAATTGGCACATGCTAACATGCTGTTAGGAGCACTTCTTCTCCAGTAACACAGCAGCCCCATGAAATCTTTGCATGGAATCAAATCATAACTTTAAATAGAAACCTAAATTTATTTATTCATTCATTCATTTATTTATTTATTCATTCATTCATTTATTTATTTATTTATTTTTGGTTTTTGCAAGGCAATGGGGTTAAGTGACTTGCCTAAGGTAATTATTAAATGTCTGAGGTTAGCTTTGAACTCAGGTCCTCCTGACTTCAGGGCCAGTGCTCTATCCACTGTGCCACCTTGCCACCCCAGAAATATAACTTTAAACAGAGAGAGTGTGGGGGGAAGAGTTGATGTGAATTTTATAAATATGTTGTGTGTATGAGAACAAATGTGAGAATATATGTCTGTGAATAAATGTATTAGTAAGAGTGAACAATGTATGTGTGATTCACAGATAAATGTATGTGTGAAAAATGGGTACAATGAGTTTCTGTATGTGTGTGTGTGTGTGTGTGTGTGTGTGTGTGAGTGTGGTTAAGTTGGAGAGTCAGGAAGCCTGGGTTCTAGAATTAGTTTTGACATTGACTTGCTGTGTAAACTTGAGCAAGTTGCTTCTTCCTAAAACTGTCTCCTTCTCTATAAAATGTTTCTCAGCTCTAATATTATCTGAGCCAGCCCTATCACTTCTCATCTAGACAATTGTAGTATCCTTGGAATTGGTCTGTTTCCTGTCTTCAGTTGATCTGTGTAGCTGCCAAATTGATATTCCTTATTTTTTTTCTTTTGGTTTTTGCAAGGAAATAAGGTTAAGTGGCTTGCCCACTAAGTAATTATTAACTATCTGAGGTCAAATTTGAACTCAGGTCCTCCTGACTCCACCTTAATTTCTAAAATAAAATGACATTGGTCTGATCTTGTCACTCTCCTACTCAAGAAGCTCCAATATCTCCCTAATTAATTTTAAAGGCCTTTATCAGCTAATTTGTGCCTTTTCATGTTTATTACACATTGTTCTCTTTCACATTTTTTATGTTCCAGCAAAACTGGCCTATTATTATTATTATTATGATTATTTTCTATGCCTTTGCATAGGTAGTCATTCTCCTATGACTGGAATACATTCCCTCCTCAACTCTTCCTCTTAAAATTTTTAGCATATTTCAAGGATCAACTCAAAGGTAAACCCCTATATGAGGTCTACATTCATCCCTCTATTACTAGTGTGCTATCTATTCCTTGAAAATGACTTAATATCTACTTTGTACATTTTGTATTTACTTTTCTGTAAATATATCATTCCCTCCAATAGGAAATACGCTCCCTAAAGGTATAGCCTGGTGTTTTGTTTTACATTAATCCCCAGAACAAAGTGACTCCCAAAAAATCCTTAATAAATCCCCGTTGGACAAATATTTCAAAATCCCATACAACTCTTAAATTCTGTGCTCTATTTTCAGTTTAAATTTCATTTATTTCTATAACACAGTTAAGTTTATCTAGCACTTTCCTCACAACCACCCCATGAGCTAAGTAAATATCATTATTCTCCTGTTACAGATATTATATAAGTTGAGCCTGTGTTTGACACCTGGCCACTGTAGTAATTCTACCAGCTCCACTATCTCTCGTGCTAACTAATTTAAACATTCTATACTAATAGTAACCATGTTAATTATCCAAAGGAGTGTATCTAAATGGCCCACCAGGTGGCACCAGACTCAAGTCGCTGACCATAGTCCAAGAGGTCCCATGAAAGTTGCTCTGGTATCGCTAAAGAATAAAAAATAAAAACCAAAGAAATGATTCCGTATTTCCACAGACTACCAGAGAACATTCAATCTGAAAATTCTCATATTTCTTCTCCCAATATTGCACAAATTTCCACTTTGGTGCTGGCCAGGTTCTGAATTTAGGTTAGGACATGAAAATGAAATATCGCTCCAAAATTTTAAATCTAAAATTTGCACCGACCCTGTATCTGCATTTTCCCCCCACAGGATATAGGTTCTATTTTCTCTATTCCCCTTTTCAGGAACTTAATGACTCAGTTTACTGGGGCTTTCTAGATTACTAGACATGGAAGAAAGTGAAAAAGACATAAGCTAAGAATCTGAATGGAGCATCCACTCAACCATCTCCTGAAACTCCTCCCTCACCTTCCAGTTGTGAAAATAGAACTAGAGAATAAGTCAATAAACATCTGGTAAGTTCCTATTATGTGCTGGGGGCATTATACAAAAGTACTGGTGATACCAAAAATAAAAAAAAAATAAAAAAGGTTAAAGACAATGTCTACTATGAAGGAGTCCACAGTCTAATGGAGAAGAAAACATGCAAACAACTACATACAAATAAGGTATATTCAGTACAAACTAAAAATAATCAGCAGATGAAAAGTGCTAGAATTAAGGGAGATCAGAAAAAGATTTTCTGTAGAAAGTGAGATTTTGGCTGGGACTTGAAGAAAACCAATGAAACCAGGAAGGAGAAGGAGAAGGGGGAGGGGACCAGCAGAAGTAATTTTCACAAACAGTACTACCTCGCTATCTGTCCAGCCTCAATTCTATATAAACAGTCTTGATCAGTTCATTCTCTGGTCCAGATTCTGTCAAGGGAAGCTGAAGAGAGCATTCCTGCACTGAGAAGGTACTTGGACTAGATTCTTTAAGCTTCCTCCTATCATCATAGTCTATGATTCTAAACCTCTATAGACACTGCTCTCTGCATTGTTAGTCCTCAATATTTGTACCTGGCTAAATATGTCTTTTCCCAGTTAGTAAAATATGTCTTTTCCCAATTAGACAAAGTTTATTTTGGGAAAGGCCCATGAGTATTATTCTTTCTCAATTGGAGAATTCTAAGAATTCTTTAGAAACAGTGAAGTATAGTAAAAATATTTCTGGATTTATAGTCAGAAGAGGTCTAGAGTCTAGTCTATTACTAGTTGTTTGAGCAAGAAGCCCCTCAGAACTTTGGCTTTCTCAATTAAGTCTCAGAGTTGGAAGTGACCTCAAAAACCATCTATTTTAACCAAAACCTAACCATGAATTTCACCTACAATCACCTTATTGAAATTTCCAGCAATGGATGATCTACTCTCCCTCCCTCCCCTCAGGCATTAAGATTGGGAAGTTTTTGCTTATGTTGAGATCTGCTTCTAGGCATCTTCCACTCATTAGACATAGTTCTGTTCTCAGTGACTAAAGTCATACTTGTCATCAATGTCATTTATTTTACTTCATCCTAGTAAGTCATCAAAGTTAATATAGAGCAAATTACATACACCCAGTCTTGGGGCAACTAGGTGTTGCAGTGGATAGAGCAATGGCCTTAGAGTCAGGAGAATTCGAGTTTGAATCCAACCTTAATCCAACACTTACCACTTTGCTAGCTGTGTAACCTTGGGCAAGTCACTTAATCCTGACTGCCTAGCATCCAGGGTCATCTATAGGACCTGGCTCATATCTGGCCACTAGATCTAGATGGCTCTGAAGGAGAAAGTGAGGCTGGTGACTTAGCATAGCCCCCTCCCTGACTCAAATGTAATTCATGTGCTTGTCATGGTATCACCTCCCTGATGTCATGGTCTTCTTTGAGAATGAAGGACAATCATCATCACTATACCTACCCTGCATCTCTCTTGCACTTTGTGCTATGTTTTAATTTTGATTCATCCAAGATCATAGTGTTCTGTGATTCACAGTTACGTAGCATTCCCATGAGAATAATGATGTAAAGATTTGAATTTTTACGGTACTGACGAGTTTGGAATTACTGAAGGCACTACCCAGTTTCCCAAATAAGACTAAGCCTAATCTTCTCCCTATTCTTCAATTCTGGGTACAACTCATCAGTCATCTACATAGTTTGTTCAGAATATATTAATAACTATATATTCAAGGATGGTCTACCCATCCATCTAAACTGAAGTTCATAGTCTATACAATAAGAGTTCTTCATTTCAATGGTTATTCCACTGTGGATAACTTGATTCAATTTGAAAAACATTTATTAAGAATCTATTATTCACAAGTCACTGTATGTAGCCCTGGATGGTAAAGGAAAAAGAAGAGAATGAGCATTTATTTGTACACACACACATATGTGTGTGTGTGTATGTGTGTGTGTGTGTATGTAAGATCTATAAATTCACTATATATGTATACATAAATATAAATATATATTAAAATATAAGACTATCACATATTGGATGCAAGGCACTGTTGCTAAGCATTTTTTAAAGGTTTTTGCAAGGCAAACGGGGTTAAGTAGCTTGCCCAAGGCCACATGGCTAGGTAATTATTAAGTGTCTGAGGTCAGATTTGAACTCAGGTACTCCTGACTCCAGGGCCAGTGTTCTATCCACTACGCCACCTAGCTGCCCCTGCTAAGCATTTTTTACAAATATTATCTCATTTGATCCTCAGAATAATCCTGTGAGGTAAGTGCTATCATTATCCCCATTTTAGGGATGAGCAAATGGAGATAAACACTTAACCTCTAGGATCACACAGCTAGTAAAAACCTGAAGTTGGATTTGAACTCATCTCTTCCTGACTCTAGGCAGAGAACTCCATCTACTGTGACACCAGCTAGCTACCTTTGTTGAGGCAAAGACCAAAATGCAATGATACCTTCCCTCAAAGAGTTTACATTCTCCCGGATGAGATGTCAAAGGTAACATCGTAAATATTTCACAAAGAAGGAGATCATGAGGACAAATATCTTTCTTTCAATAATCATTGACAGCATATGGCAAAGCTCCAGGATTTGATGGAATTAATGCAGTGCTCCATAGGCATGCAAGGAAAAAAATATGCAGAACAATAACAGAAGATGACAAATAAAAGCAGGGACTTGTTTGAACTTTCCCATTCTCTGTCCCCACCTTACCTTAATACTACAGAATGAATTCTGAAGGAGCAGAACCAACAAAAGGATGGTTAAAAAAATTTCTACCTAAGTGACTGAATAGAATGCAGGGCCTAGAGTCCGAGACTCATCTTTGTGAGTTCAAATCTGTCCTCAAACATTTACTAGCTGTAAGACCCTGGGTAAGTTACTTTACCTTCTTTGCCTTAGTTCTTCATCTGTGAAATGAGCCAGAGAAGAAAATGGCAAAACCACTCCAGTATCATGTATGAAATGTTGCTCTCAACCTAATCTTGCCAAATTGCTTTCCAGTTTTCATAGAAGTTTTTGTTGAAATAGTGAAGAATACAAGTAGATGAGATCTTTGGTTTTATTGAACACTAATGTATTGTGTTTGCTTACTTATGTATATTAGTGGCCTACTCAGCTTCACTGACTTATTTAGCTATTTATTAATTTATTTTACTGTAAACTAGGCAACTAAATATGTTATATGTTTAATGTGTTCTATTGATCAATCCCCTTTTTTGATGATTATTACTTTATAGAAGAGTTTGAGATCTTCCACTACTAGGCCCTTTTTCCTTCTCATTTTTTTTATCATTTCCCATAAAATTCTTATCCTTTTGGGTGCAGAGCCAAGATGGCAAAGTAAAAGCAGAGTTTTTCCCAAGCTATCTCAAATTCACCTTCAAATAATATTCTTAATGCCTCAAAACAAATTCTGGAGCAGTAGAACCAACAAAAGGACTAGGGGAAAACAATTTTCTAGTTGGAGACAACTTGGAAGATTGGCAGAAACAGTCTGTCTCACTGTGATAAGAGGGTAACTCAGTCCAGTGCAGACTGCACCTGGCAAACCAGCAGCAGATTTTGGGGGCAATTGAATTGGCATCAACTTCCAAAAACTCCATAACAGTTCCAAAATGGAAAAGAGTCTTGTAGTCACTCACAGAAAAGCACACAGGTCAGAAGAATAGTGACTATGTTTCTCCTTTGATCATATCACTTTGGAAGAACTGAAAATGTACAGAACCCCAGAACTAGCTCTGAAAAAAAGCAGGAAAAACCTGAAGTTTGAGACAGTGTCCCCTAGTCTGGGAGGAGAGCCCAACTTTAACATAAGAAGAAGGTTGAACATAAAAAAGTAAAGTAATGGGCTGGAAAAATGAATAAACAGCAACAACTACAATAAAAGAACCTAACAATAGAAAATTACTATGGTGATAGTGAAGGTCAAAACACAATGTCAAAACAGCTATATTCAAAGCCTCAGTAAGAATTCCTGCAAGAATTCAAAAGGGTTTTTATAAATTGTTATCAATGGCTCACCATTATAAATACTTAGTCCAAAGTGATTAAAATGTCTTTTATTGATACAACTTTGCAAAGAAGGACCAACTCTCTTATAAGGAAAGGGACCCCAAATCATGGCAATACTGGGTCTTATATGCAGTTTGAAAAGTGTATTCCTTCCTCTTCATGCCAATCATTGGCCAGGGTCACAATCTAATTGCTATTTCCATACATTTTCCCCCACCCTGCTCATTATATTAATGTGGAGCAGGCCAAACACCCCCATATTCTTCACATAAATCAAATAAGAGAGGTAGGGGAAAATTAGGGAAAGAATTGAAGGTGATGTAAATAAATCACAGGGGGAAAATACTCAAGCTTGGTAAAGGAGGTGTAAAAATGTACTAAAGAATAAGGGGCAGAGGAGGGAGAGAGAGAATTTAGGACTCAAAATTTGAAAAATAAAAGGATATTAAAATTGATTTTACATGTAATTAGGAAAAAATAAAATATTAAATTAAAAAAGAAATTACTGAAGAAAATAATATCTAGAAAAATAGGATTGGTTAAATGGACAAAAGTTTTACAAATATTCACTGAAGAAAGCAACTACTTAAAAAGTAGAATTAGTCAAATAGAAAAGTAGGTTCAGAAGCTTAATAAAGAAAATAATACCTTAAAAATCAGGATTAGCTAAGTCAAAGCTCATGACTACATCAGATATCAAGAATCAATTAAAATCAAAAGAATGGAAAAATATTAGATAATGTGAAATATCTAATTGGAAATATAATTCACCTGGAAAATAGCTCAAGGGGAGATAATTGAAGAATTATTGTACCTGAAAGCCACGATAAATAAAAGAACCTAGACTTCATATTTCAAAAAAATTATCAAGAAAATCTGCCCCGATATCTTAAATACTGAAGGTAAAATGAAATTTAAAAGAATCACCTCCTAAAAGAGATCCCCAAATGAAAATTCTCAGAAACATGATATTCACTTTCCACAGTTCCCAGATCAAGAAAATATTGCTTGCAGTCAGAAAGAAACAAATCAGATATTATGGAGTCATAGTCAGGATAGCACAAAATTTAGCATCTTCTATATTAAAGGACTGGAAGGTTTAGAATATGATATTCCAAAAGCAAAGGAGCTACAATTACAATCAATAATCTTCTACCCAGCAAAGCTGAGTGTAATGCTTTAGAAGGAAAATAGATATTTAATGAAAAAGAGAACTTTCAAATATTCCTAATGAAAAGAACAGAGCTGAATATGAAAACTGGTTTTCAAATACAAATCTCAAGTGAAGCATATAAAAGAAAACAAGAAATAAAAATTATAAGGGATTCAATAAGAATAACATATTTGCATTCCTACCAAGGAAGATAGTATATTTAATTCCTAAGAATTTGATTATTATTAGGGCAATTAGAAGAAGACAAAGGGAATTAGTATGAGTTGACTATGATGGGATAGTATGCAAAAAAATAAAATAAAATAAAACTAAGGCATGAGAAAGGGGGATTAACTGGGAGAAGGGGAAAGGGGGAGGTAGAAGAGTTATAAATTATCTCACAATTTTAAAATACTACAAAAGAGCTTTTATAGTGGAGGGATAAATGGGAATAGATGTCAGGCAACATTGAAACCTTACTGTCATAAGAATTAACTCAAAGAGGGAATATATATCTGGAGAGAGAGAGAGAGAGAGAGAGAGAGAGAGAGAGAGAGAGAGAGAGAGAGAGAGATACTCAAATGAGTATATATTTAGATTTAGATACTCAATAATATATATATCATTGAGTATCTAAATCTATTTTACCTTTCAAGGAAGTAGGAGGAGAAAGGAATAAAGAGAGGAGGTGAGGGGGTGAATGATAGAATGCATAGAATAGAGGGGAGATTGGAGAAGGCAGTGGGTTAGAAGTAAAACAGTTATTAAGGACTCACAGAGTGAAAAGAAAGAAAGAAAAGTACAAAATGTGGGTGAAAATAGAATGAAGGGACAGACATTCATTATAGCTATGAATGTGAATGGTATGAACTTACCCATAAAACAGAAATGAATAGCAGAGTGGATTATATGATTTATACATGAAGGGTGATAAACTATAAGCAAATTAGGAGAGAACTGTCAAATCTATGCATAAGAAAATAATTTGTGATCAAACAAGAGATAGAGAGCATTATTATGTATAAATGATTAATTTTTAGTATATTAAATTAAAAAGGATGTTCATAAACAAAGCCAATGCAAGGAAGATTAGAAGGAAAAAAAGAAAATGGGGGCAATAGAAGTCTCTGACAAAGGACTAATTTCTCAAATATTTGGGGAACTGAATCAAATTTATAATACTACAAGTCATTTCCCAATTGATAACAGGCAATTTTCAGATGAAGAAATCAATACAATCAGATGAAGAAATCTATAGTTGTATGAAAAAATATTATTGATTAGAGAAATTCATATTAAAACAATTTTGAGGTACTATCACATACCTATCAGATTGAATAATATGACAGAAAAGGAAAATGACAAATGTTGGAGAGAATGTGTGAAAACTAGGACTCTAAAGCACTGTGGTAGAGCAATTTGAAACTATACTGAAAAGGCTATAAAATTATGCATCCCCTTTGAGTCAGTAATACCACTACTAGATATGTATCCCAAAGAGATTATTTTTTAAAAAGGAAAATGACTAATATTTGGTGGCAAAGAGCTAGAAACTGAAGGTATATCTGTCAATTGAGGAATGGCCGAGCAAGTTGTGATATATGATTATAATGGAATAATATTATAACATAGAAAATGATGAGCAAGATGCTTTCAGAAAAAAAATCTGAAAAAAACTGCAAAGGGATGCAAAGTGAAGTGAGCAGAACCAAAAGAACAGTGCAAACAGTAATAGCAGTATTATACAAAGATCAATTGTGAATGCTATTGTCAATAAAATGATGATCTGTTGGGGACTGTTGTGTGTGAGAGAGCACTGTAAATTATCTTCACCTGGTGTCCTTGAGCACCACAGCCTTTTCTTAATAAGTGCCAATAAGACTTGGGAGGTATTTAAGCACTGGCATTTGGCTCAAATAAACAGAGACCTTAGAGATCATGGTGTAAAGGGAGAAACTTGTCTCTCTTGTCTCTCTTGTTTCTCTTTTGTCTCTCTTGTCTCTCTTGTCTCTCTTGTCTCTCTTGTCTCTCTTGTCTCTCTTGTCTCCTGCCCCTTCAACTCAGGGAAGATGAAGGAGTCCAGAAAGGGACTCAACATATGAAGTCTGGAAAAGGGATTCAACAATGTTATCTAAGGCAATTCTGAGAGATGTATGATGAAAAAGTCATCCACCTCCAAGGAAGGAATTGATGGAGTCTGAATGCAAATTGAAGCATTTTTTAAATCTTTATTTTTCTTTGTTGTTGTTTTTGTTTTGGTCTGTGTTTTCTTTCACAACATGACTAATATGGAAATAAATTTTGCATGACTGCATAGATATAATCTGGATCAAATTACTTTCTCAACTGAGGGAGGTTTGAAAGGAGACAACAAAAATAATTTGAAACTCATTTTTTTTTAAATGAATGTGGAAAATACCTTTATATGTAATTACAAAATAAAAGAAAAAAATTAAAAGAAAATTATAGAACTTAAATTCAGAAGACCCGAATTCAAATCCTAATACTGCTATTGACTATCACTATAACCTTGGGCTAGTTATAGTCTCACTGGGCTTTACTTTTCTTTTGTGAAATGAAAGGGTTGGACTAGATGACTTCTAAGGTTCTTTCTAATTCTAGACCCATAATCCTATTATCTTATGAAACTTTCTGATTTCAAGTTCATTGCTTTTTTTCCATTATGAGGTATTGCCTCTCAATTGAGATTTTTGGCTCCTTGCCCTGATACAAACAACTTAACCCTATTTTACTCAGCTCAGTAAATATTTAGGTTCTGTACTCTAGAAGGATAATAATGATGATGCTCTTCTCTGTTTCTCAAGGGCTTTTTGCACAAAAAGCCTTAAGTTTAGTTCATAGAATCATGGATTTAGATCTGCAGAAGGTCATAAAAGTCACAGAGTCCAAATCTTCATTTTACAGATGAAGAAACAGGCAGAGAATTGAGATAATGGGCCTGGGGTCACAGAGCAAATGTCTGAGACAGGATTCAAATTCAAATCTTCCTATCTCTAAATCTATCATTCTAGAATTACATGTCTAGTAAATATCAAGGCCAACCTGGAACCCTGATGCCTGATTCCAAGTCTCACATTTTTTACAATAATCACAAATGCTGAATATGAGGGATTGACCACAATATCAAATATAGTTGTTGTGCATGTAAAAGAAGTTTTCCATCCACATCAGAAGGCCCAGAATATAATCACAGAATGTCAGTGATGCCTTAAATTTATTATAGATTTGTCCTTTTTCTTTTATGAAGGAAAATACCTTGTCTAAGCAGAGAAGATAACAACAGGATTGGCTAAAGTGACAAATAAGCCAAGCCTTTGGGAGATTTTTGGAAGATTTAAATAACTAATTCCTGGATAAATTTCAGTGTAATTAGAGAAAACAGGAAAGATGACAAACCAGGGAGTATGTAGGGAGAAGAAGGGTTAAGAGAAGAGAAGGGAATCTCCTTCCTTCCTCTCAGCCTTGCAGCTTTGAAGAGGAACTATTCAGCCAGTAGGATATCACAGTAGGATAGATCCTGTAGGAAGCAGAAACATTCACTTTAAACATCCATAAACACAGGCAGTCATTCAAGAGAGGAAGTTATCTTTGAGGAATAGGATCCCCGGCAGCAAAGAGAGCCAGCTATGATTAGAAAGTGTTCCAGGTGGTCCAACTGAAAAACCCACTTAGCAAGACATGGTAACCAGGGAGAGGCAAACACTATGTAGCAAGGGAATAACACAGACCCCTCAGTACCATGCCCAACCTAGCACGGAGCTTCAAGAGAACTGTACAACTAGAGAAAGGACTTTGAACCCCTACTGTTGCCAGTGGCTTGAGCCATATGGGCTCTACATGTTTGTCTCAATAGCATTGTCCTCCACATTTGTATCTGCTCTTGCTATAAATGATACATATATCTGTGGGAGAGTGTACCCCAGGTTTCAGGCAGGGAGAGAAGAAATATTGTATAGGTACTATTATTACTATGCCATCTTAGTAAATGCTTACCAGCTCTTTGATATGAGCTACTGGTAGCCTGTTAATAAGGAAGCACAATAGTGAGAGCTGGTGAGCGATATTGTTAGAAATATAATCCTATGGAATTTCCCCTAAAATCCAGGATAGCAACAACCTTTTGGAAATTCAATCTAAAAAATATGCCTGTGAATTGAGGGAGGCACCTGAGAGGGAGCTATATATATTAAGAGGATTAATCCAGGAAGTCCTCTTCTCAACTTAATAAACTTAAATGAGCATTTGTTTTAAACTTTGTATTTTTCAATGAAAGGAATGGATGTATCTTTTGGGGACAAAGGCATTTCACAGTCAATTTTCTTTCTCAGAAAGATAGATCCTAAGAGAGCTGAAAACTGAGAGCATAGACCAGAGAGCAACAGAGTCAAGATCAGCTCTAGACTCTAGGTGGTTAAAAATTCAAGGATCTTCTGTTTGCTCATGGTGGTGCACTTTTATGAGCTACCTTGGAGAATGGAACTAGTGGATCTTGAGCTTGGAATTTGTGAGCTTTGGTGGACACAAATTGAGCCTGGAATCAATATGGTGAATCCCCAAAAGGGGATAGGGTAGAGTGGGAATAGAGAACCAGGTTGCCTAAAGAAGGGACAGACAACTGACTCATTGGAAAAAGTGCCAATCAAAGCAGTTTATCTGGAGTGGGATTAAACCCAAGTAAGTATCCTTTGTGTCCTGGACAAGTTGTGAGGCTCAGTCTTTAAAATAAATGATGACGGAGTTTGTCCTGCATTCTCAAAGAAGACCGCAACATCAGGGAGGTGATGCCATGACAAACCCATGAATTGGATTTGAATGTAATATTATGCTAAGTCACCAGCCTCACTTTCTCCTCCAGAGTCATCTGGGTCCAGTGGTCAGATATGGTCAGGACTACTGGGGATGGCCCTGGATATGAGGCAATCAAGGTTAAGTAACTTGTCCAAAGTCACATCACTAGTAAGTGACAAGTATCTGAGGACAGATTCAAATTCCTGTACACTTGACTCCAAGGCCAGTGCTTTACTCACTTTATCCACTAACTGCCCTCCTTAAAACAAAGTCTTTGGATAGTGTAGAACCTCCTCTCCAGAGACCACTGTTGGTTTCATTAGATTTAGAGGAAAGAAGTACCTGGACGCTGAAATTTTACATTCATGAACAGACAATAGTGTAGATTCTTATCCTAAGAGATAGCAGCTGTGGAATAAGAAACCATGTGGCCAAGTAGGGGGAATTTCTGAACCTTACGTTGATAGTTTCTTTTCTGAATTCCAACTTTTAAAGACAAAAGGAGATTTCTTGAGGGGGGAAAATCAAGTTTCTGTTGAATTCTAAAACCTTTTCTCTTGACTAAGATAATGGAGGGAGAGCTCATAAGGTAGAAGATAGACTTTCTGGTTAGTGTTCCATTCCATTCCTGAAAAATTTTTAAATGTTTATTCTTTTAATTTTTTTACATCTTGAGTTCTGAGTTCTCTCCCTCCCTCCTTCCTAATCCTGTACTAGAGGCCAATATTTCATACAGATAAACATGTGAAATCACACAATACATATTTCCATATATATATAAGTTCTTTCTCTGGAAGTGATTAACATCTTCCTTCTTAGGTCCTTTGTACTTGATTTGAATATTCATATTCCTCAGGCTAGCTTAGTCATTTACAGTTATTCATCAAACAATATTGCTATTATTGTGTATAATGTTCTTTTTTTTTGGTAGTACTCGTTTCATTCTTCCTTGTTTCATGCAAGGTTTTTCTAAAAATCAACCTGCTCATCATTTCTTTCAGTACAGTAATTTTCCATCACAATCATATACCACAACTTGTTTAGTCATTCCCCAGTTGATGGTCACCCCTCATTTTCTAGTTCTGGTTCAAGGAGAACTGCTGTAAATATTTTAAAACACATAAATTCTTTTCCTTTTTCTTTGATCACCTTGGGAAACAGACCTAATTGTGGTATTGCTGGGTGAAAGGGTATATACAGTTTTATGACTTTTGGGGCATAATTCCAGATTGCTCTTCAAAATGGTTGGTTCAATTCACAGTTCCACCAACAGTATATTAGTGTTCCAAATCTGCATTTCCTTTTCCTGTGGTCACTGAATTGAAAAAGATCAGTTTACTTCCCAGTCCTAAAGAAGTAATATTCAAATTACCATACAATTTTATTAATTTCAGCTTTAGATTTTGCATACTAGGCTTCATATATGAACTGAGAATTATTAGAAGAGCAGATTGGTTTTTGAAGAGGGAAAGGAACTAGAAACCAAATTGCAAATATTCACTGAATTATGGAGAAAACAGAGGAGTATCAAAAAACCCCATCTACTTCTATTTCATTGACTACACTAAAGCCTTTGACTATGTGGATCACAACACAGCCCACAGGCAAAGAGTTGGGAGTCCCAGATCAATACTTGTTTTCTGAAGAAGAGAATTAGAATCAAACATAGAACCAAGTGGTTTAAGATTGGAAAAGGAGTACAACAAAGTTCTATATTGCCCCCATTTGTTTAACTTGTAGGTGGAATATATTGTGTGCAAAGTCAGTCTGGATGACTCAAAAACTGGAATTAAGGTTGCTGGGAGGAATATGAAAAATCTCAGATATGCAGATGATACCACTCTGATGGCAGAAAGTAAAGGAGAAGTTAAAAGCCTCTTGATAAGGGTGAAAGAGGAGAATATAAAAGCTAGCTTGAATCGTAACATAAAAAAAAACCAAACAAACCAAGATCTTGGAAACTGGTTCCATAACTTCCTGGCAAATAGACTGAGAATAAAGGGGAAGTGTCAGATTTTATATTCTTGGCCTCAAAGATCACTGCAAATGACAACTGCATCCATGAAATTAAAAGACACTTGCTCCTTGGAAGAAAAGCTATAACAAATCTGGACAGCATACTGAAGAATAGAGACATCATCTTGCTGACAAGGTCCATATGGTCAAATCTTTGATTTTTCCAGTAGCAATATGTAGGTGTGAGAGTTGATCTATAAGGAAAACTGGGTGTAACAGAGTCAGTGCTGTCAAATTTTGGTGCTAGAGAAGACTTTTGAAGGCCCCTCGGACAGCCAGGAGATCAAATCAGTCAATACTTAAAGAAATTAATTCTTTATTCTCTACTCACTGGAAGGTTAAATGCTAAATCTAAAGCTTTAATACTTTGGCCGCATAATAGGAAGATGTGATTCATTGGAAAAGATCCTGATGTTAGGAAAAATTGAAAGCAAAAGGAAAAGGAGACAGCAGAAAATGAAATAGATAGATGATATCAAAGAAACAATGAACAGAGTTTGAGAGATAGTGAAGCACCTCTTGTGTGACAAGTCATGGGGTCACAAAGAGTCAGATATGACTGAATAACTCAACAATCAGTCCCCATTTTCCCACAACTCCTTCTTATCATTTTCCCCTTATATCATTTTATTCAATTTGATAGGTTTGCCATGGTCTCTCAAAGTTATTTTAATATGCATTTTTCTAATCAATAATGACAGAGCGTTTTTCATATAGTGATATATCACTTTGATTTCTTATTCTAAAAATTGCCCATTCATATCATTTGATCATATATCAATTGAAGAATAACTTATATTCTTATAAATCTGACAAAGTTCTCTATATATTTGAGAAATATGTCCTTTGTCTGAAAAACTGTCTAAAATTTTTTCTTTGGTTTTCTGCTTTCCTTCTAATCTTGACTACATTGGTTTTATTTATACAACCCCTTTTTAATTTAACATAATCAAAATGATCCATTTCATATTTCATATTGCTATATCTTGCTTATTCCTATTCTTCTTCTCTCCATAAATCCCATGGCCTTATAATTTATTTATAATAGCTCCCTTTATGATTAGGTCAATTAACCATTTTGACCTTATCTTGATAAATGGTATTAAGATATTGGTCTATACTTAGTCTTTGACAGACTGTTTTCCATTTTTCCTGATTATTCTTTATTATATATGTCTTCTTATCCCCAAAGTTTAAGTCTTTACATTTAAACACCAAGTTACTATAATTATTTACTATTATATATTGGATATTAATTCTATTCCACTGATCCACCATTCTCCAGTACCATATAGTTTTGATAATTACTATTTTATAATATAGCATAAGACCTAGGTACTGTTTCCTTTACATTTTTTCATTAATTCTTAAGTTATTCTTGACCTTTTGGTTTTTCCAAATGAATTTTATTATTTTTTGTAGCTCAATAGAGTTGGTTTTTGTGTCTCTGCCAACCTATGAACAATTAATATTTTCCTCCAAATTTAAATATAATGCTTTTATAAAAAAGTATTTTATAATTGTGTTCATATAGTTCCTAGGATTAGCTTAGCAGGCATATTTCCAACTATTTTTAGTGGTCTATGGTTACTTTAAATTAATTAACTCTTACTATCTCTTCTTGCAAGGCTTTGTTAATGATATATAGAAATAATGATATTTATGCAGTTTTATTTTATATCCTGTTGATCTGCTAAAATTATTAATTGTTTCAATTAACTTTTTAGTTGAATCTCTAGGATTTTCTAAGGACACCATCATATCATCTGCAAAAGAGGCTTATTGCCACATTACCCATTCTGATTTTTTCAATTTCTTTTTCTTCTCCTATTGCTGTTGCTAATATTTCTGGTATAATATTGAAAGGGCAGCTAGATAGCACAATGGATAGAGCACTAGCCCTGGAGTCAGAGGACCTGAGTTCAAATGTGGTCTTAGATACTTGACACTTACTAGCTGTATGACCACAGGCAAGTCATTTAACCCTGACTATTTAGCATCCAGAGACAACTCCAGTTGTCCTGATTCTAAACTGACCACTAGATCCATATAATTTAGGAGTAGAAAATGAGTCTAGTAACCTTGCACAGCCACTCCTCATTCAAATCTAATTCATGTACTTACTTGTCTTGGCATCATCTCTCTGATGTCCCGGTCTTCTTTGAGAATAAAGGACAAACAATAACAAATAAACAATATTGAATAATACTAGTGATAATAGGCATCCATGCTTCTCTCATGATCTTATTTATAAGGCTTCTTGCTTATTCCCCTTACAGATAATGCTTGCTGATAGTTTAAGATAAATGACTTCTTATGATTTTAAGGAAAAATCCATTTATAACTATGCTTTCATATATTTATAATAAAATTGATTGTTGCATTTTCTCAAAAGATTTTTCAGCATTTATTGATATAATCATATTGATATAATCAAAATAATCATTTTGACTGTTTTATTATTGATATAATCAATTATATTAAGAGTTTTTTCTTATACTGAACTAGCCCTGCATTCCTGGTACAAAATCCCACTTGGTCACAATGTATAATCTTTGTGACTTATTGTTGTAGTTCTCTAGCTAGTGTTTTATTTAGGATTTTTGCATCAATATTCATTAGTGAAAGTGTTCTATTCTTTCTGGTTTAGATATCAGCACAATATTTATTGCATAAGGGGAGTTTGGTAGTAGTCTTCCTTTGCTTATTGTTCCAAATAATTTATTTAATATTGGAATTAGTTGATCTTTAAATGTTTCATAGAGTTCCCTTATAAATCCATCTGGTCCTGATGCTTTTCTTAGAAAGCTCATTTATGGCCCTGTTCAATTTCTTCTTCTAAAATATATTTATTTAGGTATTCTATTTCCTTTTCTGTTAATATGGGCAGTTTATATTTGTGTAAGTAATATTACATTTAATTTAAATTGTTGAATCTGTTGGTGTAAAAATTGAGCAAAATAATATCTAATTATTGCTTTAATTCATTTTCATTAGTGGTACATTTATTCTTTTCATTTTTTTATACCAATGGCTTGGTTTTCTTCTTTCTCTTTTTAATCATATTTAAACAATGATTTTTTCATAAAACCAACTCGTAGTTTTATTTATTAATTCAATGGTTTTCTTATATTCAATTAGATTAATCTCGCTCTTGATTTTTAGAATTTGCAAATTGTTGTTTAACTGGAGTTTTTAATTTGTTCTATTTTTAATTGTATGCCTAATTGATCTGCTTCCTCTCTATTTTATTGATTTAATCATTTAGAGATATAAATGTTCTTTTGATTATTGCTTTTGCTGCATCTCATAAATTTTAGTATGTTATCTCATTAGCATCCTCTTTAATAAAATGATTTGTTTCTATAACTTGTTCTTTAACCCACTCATTCTTTAAGATTAGGCTATTTAGGGGGAAGCTAGGTGGCAAAGTGGCTAGAGCACTGGCCCTGGAGTCAGTAGGACCTGAGTTCAAATTTGACCGCAGACCTTTAATAATTACCTAGCTGTGTGACCTTGGGCAAGTCACTTAACCCTATTGTCTTAAATTAAAAACCTTTTAATTAAAAATATTAGGTTATTTAATATCTAATTTATATTCTGTGCTTCCATAGTCTTTTATTAAATGCAATTTCTACTGAATTAGTATCTGAAAAAGTTTCATTCAATAACTCTGCTTCTCTGTATTTAACTATAAAGTTTTTATGATCAATTTTTATAAAGATTCCATGTGCCACAGAGAAAAAGTATATTCCTGTCTATTCCCATTCAGTTCTCTCCAGATATCTAGTACATCTGATGATGATGTTTGTTCCTTCTTCTCAAAGAAGATCATGACATCAGGGGGGTGATATCATGACAATCATGTGAGTTGCATTTGAGTGAGGGAGGGTGCTATACTAAGTCACCAGCTTCACTTTGTTCTCTACAGTTCTCTGTGTCCAGTGGTCAATTATGGAGCAGGATGACTGGGGAATGACCCTGGATGTGAGGCAAGCAGGGGTTAAGTGATTTGACCAAGGTTACACAGCTAGTAAGTGTTGAGTGTCTGAGGCCTGATTTGATCTCAGGTCCTCCTTACTCCTAGACTGGTGCTCTATCCACTGCACCAGCTAGCTGCCCAAACATATCTAGCCAATACACACCTATTAATCTCCTTGACAACTCTCATTTATTTTTTGGTTAGATTTGACTGAGGTCCCCCCACTGTTATTGTTTTGCTATCTTTTTCTAACTGTAACTCATTTACTGTTTCTTTAAAAAATTTGGATGCCAAAGCTTTTGATGCATGTGTATTTAATACTGCTATTATTTCATTTTCTCTGGTATATTTTAACATAATGTAGCTTCCCTGTTTATCATAATTAAATCTGTTTTAGTTTAATTTTGTCAGATTATAACTGCTACTCCTGCTTTTTTAATAGCTGCAGAAAGCTAATAAATTTTACTACAACCCTTTATTTTACTTTGTACATGTTTCTCAATTTTAAATATTGTCATTTTCTAGTTTTGATCCATTGTGTTATCTATTCCCGTTTTATGGGTGAGTTCATCCTAGTAACACTCAAAGTTACAATTACTAGTTACAATTACTATTTTCCTTATAGCTTCTCCCCCCCCCCCGTTTTTTTACACTGTCCCTCCTGAGGAGTCTAATTTCCTTCTGATTACTGCCTCCTTAATCTGCACACTCTTCTAAGAGTCTCTCCTTCTTCCTATCTTCTCCCATTTCTCTGTAAATTAAAAAGACTTTTATACCCTACTAGATGTATATGTTATTCCTCCTTTAAACCAATTCTGATGAGAATAAGGTATTCACACTGACTTCCCTTCATCCCCTCTCCCCTCTACTATAACAGTTCTTCCATTTATACCTTTTTTGTTTGAGACAATTTGCTGTATTTTAACTCTCCCTATCTAATTTTATTTTTTAGAATCATCTCATCATAATCAACTCAGTCCTAAGTCTCATATCTCTGAGGTATATTGGGTGTTCAGAGAGGAATAGACCTGCTATGTGAGAGCTTGCCAAACTCTTTTCAGGGGTAACTCATCCAACTTTGATGTCCACTTCTTACCCAACTTTCACTTATGGTTCCAAGAAACTATAGCGTGCACAGTGGCCACAACCCAATAACACTATAAATAAAACTTTGGCAGATGGGCTAAACAAAGTTGAGGGCTAAACAAGCCTCCTACCCTGTGAGGAGGATATCTATCCCAAGCATGCAAGACTTTCTTTAGCAGAATGACCAGATGAAAACAATTTGTTCCAACCGACCATGAAGGTGACTTAAGCAGGTACTGTGGAGCACATGGAGCTTAATCAGATATCGAAGATGCCAAGGTCATCCATTGCATCCTGGGCCATCACTAGTCTTTCTGACTTTTGTCTTGCCACTGGACTTCAATGAATCCAGAAGAAACAGTGAGGCTGAAGACTTTGTGCATCCCTACCTCACTTAAATTCAGTTCACTCAAAAGTCAAGACATCACCCTGGGATGTCATTGGTCCTCTTCAAAAACACAATATAAACAATAATATATTAGGTGACTTATTAATTCAATGGTTTTCTTATATTCAATTGGACTAATCTAGACCACTCTGATGATGTCTTGACTGCAGAGAATACCAAAAGAGATGGTTACAAACAACAACAAAGGAATCCAGGGCAGCCAGTAGACAGAGATAATGAGAAAGAATAATTCAGGTTATGGTAAGGGGGCAGTCAGAGAAAATTTCTAGAATCAAAAGATACAATGTCTTATTCATAAAAGTGCAAAGAGGTTGGTGTCTGTGGATCAAAGAATGCAAGAGGGGGAGTGGGGGGTGGAACATATAAAAAGATGGAAAAGATGGTGCAATAGGGGTGGGGAATAGATTACGAAAGATTCTGAGCACTCAGTATTTGATCCTGGAGATAACAGAGAACCATTGGAGTAAATTGAGTATGGAAATGACAGGTTCTGACTACTAAGGAAAATCCATGCTCTTGGGATATTGCAATAGACAGGATGTCTTCATGATCCCTGAGCTGGAAATAGGAATAGACTAGAGTTTCATGGAAATGCCTCTCTAGCAACATCCAGCTATTTCCTTTCCAAGGGTAGTCCTAAACCACAGTCCCACCATGAGTAAGGGGCCATATATAAGTTAACAAGTCAACAAGACAGCAAGCATTTATTAAGCACCGACTAAGTAATCAATGGGGACACAAAGAAAATCAAAAGATAATCCCAGCTCTCAAGGAGTTCAGTCTAATGAGGGAGACATCATGCAAACGACTATGTGTGAATAAGATATAAATTAGAGAAATTTTAGATTGGATAAATATTAGAGAAGAGGCACTAAGATTATGGAGGAAAAGACTTCTTGCAAACTAATGGAGGCTAGAAGGAAAACAGGGAAGCTGAGATGAAAAGAGAGAATTTTAGGTATGAGGTGGGGAAAGTCAGGACAGTGAAAATGCAAAAAGTTATAGTGTCTGATTTGAGAAAGAACAAAGAGGTCAATATCACTGAGTCTCTCAGTACATGGAGAAGATTAAGGTATAAGAAGAATGGAAAGACAGAAAGAGAGTGGGTTATGAAACCAAGCAAAAGATTTTAGATTAGCTACTGGAAGTAACAAGGAGTCACTGGAATTTATTAAATAGAAGGATGCCATGGTCAGAGCTGTGTTTTAGAACTGCTTTTCCCTGATAGGAGGACAAGATTCCCAAGAGAGGAATAATTCTGTCAATTGTTTAATGGGTTAGTACAAACCCTTTATTTTTCTTCATTTCTTATGGGGGGAGGGGATGGGAAAGGCTGTCCTTTTCCAGATACACCTTGTTATCATGGGTGTTTACAGAGAATCCTCTGACCTCTTTGCTATGTCTGTAGAACCCTAGACAACTGAAGTTCGAAAAAGAATCTCTGGGTGAAGACAAAAGAACGAGACAAAGAAATATGATTTGGGGGGGGGGGGGAGTTGCACTCAAGATTAGGTTCATAAACCCAGGTGGTGGTGAAGGGGATAGTGCACTGGAAGTTAAAGTCAATGACCTGAGTTCAATTCCAGTCTCAGACACTGGCTGTATGACCTGGATGAGTCTCTTTACCCTTTTTATCTCAGTTCCTTATCTGTAAAATGAATTGGAGAAGGAAATGGCAATCCACTCCAGTATCTGTGCCAAGAAAACACCTGAGTCATACACTATTGAAATGACTAAGCAGAACATAAAAGCCCAGAGCCCATGGGATACATGTTGTATGTCCTGTTTTTCATTCATTCATATTCAGTCTTATGCTAGATAATTTCCATACTTAAAAAAGCATCTGTCCTCAGGGAGCTGAGTCTAAAGAGAAGAAAAAGCCCCTAGTTCTGAGGTGTATGTAGGGGGAGGAGGGAGCTCATGGTCTTAAGGATCCCTGTTCTCAGGGTGCCTGCAGTCTGAGGTCACAGACCTTCTCTTTTTCTCCCCCTTGAACTTAATGCTAATGAATTCCAACTAAAGAGCACCAGATGTTTGTGCCTATTTGTACTTGCTGGGGTCTTTCTTTCCGCTCAATGAGGGTGATTGTCCCTGTGTTCTGATCCTTACATTCTAATTCTATGTTCTAATTCTCAAATTCTATTTTTACATCCTGATCTTTGCATTCCATTTGTTACATTTGAATACTTGCATTCGAATTCAGCATTCTCATACTTTGTTTCTATTTCTTATGGTGTAATTCCCACTTCCAAATCCTTATGTTCTAATTCCTTCCAGCTGTGGTGAAAACCAATTTTCTGGCTTCAGTGACTGTGTGTGTGTGTGTGTGTGTGTGTGTGTGTGTGTGTGTGTGTGTGTGTTAGGAGGAGGAGGAGGAGGAGGAGGAGGAGGAGGAGGAGGAGGAGGAGGAGGAGGAGGAGGAGAATGGCTGAAAGGGGTGGAGGAAGAGCACAGCCTCCCAGGGAGTTTCATGACTACTTTCCTTGTTCCGAAGGCCCCTGCCCCCTTCCCCAGGCACAAGTAGCTTTTGTGATGGAGGCTTTCAGCTTTTGAGAGCAGAAACAGAGGAAGAGGTTTGAATTTACTGAGAATGCCAGCAGCCAAAACTATCCATCAGATGGCAGGGCTGGAGCAGACCTGGAAACATTACCCTTAGCTGAAGGTCTCAGATTGAAAAATCTTGGCGGCCAGGAAGAGTAAGCTACTATTACTGGGCCTCTTCCCCTGGGAGCAAAACCGTTTTCCCTCATTCATTCATTCTCAGAGCAGGATGGCCTAGGTGACCTATGAGGCCATCCTAGGTTAGGGCTCAGAATGTTTAGGTTTTAATTTTAGCTCTACCCTGACTCGATCTATGACCTCAAGGAAGTCATTTCCCTCTGTGTCTGTGTGTCTCAGTTGGGGAGTTTGGACTCAATGACTTCTAGGGTTTCTTCCAATTTAAAGATTTTGGGACTAGGTGATGGCAGTGCTGAGTTTACTGGAAAAGGGTCATTGCTAAAATAGAGTTCAGAAAGGAGAGAATTTTCATGAGCCCATCTGGAAACAATCAGGGTTTATCACCTATGCACTCAACCCACCTCCTCTCCCTCTACTCCCCTTATCTCTTATCCCCTCCTCCATCAGGTTTCTGGCCAGGGAGAGATTGCTATGACATAGGTATTGACATTTGGCTCTTTCCAGGTCCTGTTGCAACCTCTTACATAACATCATTATCACACAAAAGACTAGGATGCTGAATTGAATGAAATTACCCAATTTTAAGTCTTCTTAGATGGGAACTGAGAGGGAGAAACTTATAGATACATTCTTATGCATTGGTGGAGGGGAAGGGAACAAGCTTTTCTTAAATGCCTATTCTGTGCCAGACACCATACAGATTCTCATTTGATTCTTTTTTGATTTTTTGAAAGGCAGTGGGGTTAAGTGACTTGCCCAAGGTCACACAGTTAGTAGGAATCAAGTGTCTGAGGTTGCATTTGAACTCAGACTCCAGGGCCAGTGCTCTATCCAAACTCATTCAATTCTAACAACAATCGTGAGGTAGAGACTATAACTATCCTGATTTTACAGTTGAAAAACTGAGGCAGACAGAAGTGAAGCAACTTGCCCAATGTCATACAGCTAGCAAGTATCCAAAGTTGGTTTGAATTCAGCTCTTTCTACTCCAGGGCCAGCATGCTATCTACTATTTCACCTAGCTGAAATGTCAGGACTTGGAGGAAGCTTAGAACACACGTTGAGAGCTGTAAGAGACCTTAGAACAGGTCATGTTAAACTGGGAGGAACCTTAGAACAAAGAATGTCAGAGACAGTGTCTCCAAATCATAAAATCTCAGAGGCAGAAAGTACCTGAGTAGTCCAACTTACACTCAGAAAAGTAATCCCATTATAACACAACTATCTAGACACTATTCAACCTCTACTTGAACATCTCTAATGAAGGGAAGGGCAGTTAAATGGTACCTTGGATAGAGTGCTGCAGGCTCTGGAGTTCAGAAGACTCATCTTTGTGAGTTCAAATTCAGTCTAATATACGTATTAGTTTTGTGACCCTGGACTACTCATTAATCTCTGGTTTTCTTAATTGTAATGAACTGTAGGAGGAAATAGCAAATCTCTGCAGTGCTTTTACCAAGAAAACCCCCAATGAAGTCACACAGTCAGACATGACCGAAAAACAATTGAATAACAACAATGAATGGAGATTCATTACCAGCCAAGGTAGCCTGTTCCACTGTTGGACAACTCTATTTGTTAGAAAGTTTGCCCCTTATGTTGTCTTGTGTCCAATGTGAAAGAAGTTCATTCAAACACAGAGGCCCAGTTTTCACATTTCTAAACTTATAAATCTGATTCCTCCATAGCAACATTTGTTTCATGGTAAATTCATCTCTCTTTCCTCACTACAACTAAGAATTTGCCACAGAGAGGCTCAGTAGCATCAGTTATATGGTGTGGATATTTGTTTTTTTTATCCTATAATGAGAAAAGCACTAGATTTGAATGTTTGACCTAACCTAGAGTGAAACATTTACCTCTCTGCTCCTCGGTTTCCTCCACTGAAAACTACAAATAATATTTGCATAACCTGTTACAGTCTGGCAATAAATATTAGCATAGCAAAACAGAAAGAATGCTAGGTTCATAGTCAAAGGACCAAGGCCACTTACTGCCTACAGTACCTTTGATAAGTCATATAACTTCTCTATGCCTCAGTTTCTTTACCTGTAAAATAAAGAAGTGTAAATTAGATGACTTCTAAGGTTCATTTCTGTAAAAAATCTGTGACATCAGATTTCCTGTGCTATATCTGTGGTCTATGGTCTCCCTGAAGCTCCCTCCAAATGTATTGATTGCAATCTAGGAATACTTTCTCATTCCATGCAATTCTTGCCCATGTTCTTCAATGAATTAGATTGATCCATTATGCCTCCACTATGCCTTTTCACATACAAGACATAAGGAAAGGATTACATATATTGCAGAACATTTTAGGCTATTTGTAGAATGCAGGTATTGGACTAGATGATCACAGAGTTCACTTCCAGTTTTAAATTAATGAAACTAAAAGGTTTTAAAAGTGAATTCTTGCTAAAATAATTAGTGTGTGGACCTAGCTTATTAGTAAGGAAATAATAATGAGTTGAAGGATTATCCAATAGAATTAGTATATACTTGGGGAAAGTATGCTGGTACTATAACGTGATACCATATATCACAATGTAACAAATATTTGTGAAGATTTGGTCACTATTACAAATGAAAGGAGATACATTTTTTATCAAATGGCAAGGTTTTGAGGCTAAGGACATATAACCTAATATAACCTAATATGAGAAGATACAGATATAGATAGGTCTACCATTCAATATCATATTAGTAACGGGCAAAACAAAAGTGCTATGAGAAGTAGATTTGATTAGCAAATAATTTTCCTTGTCAGCTGTCTATGTACAAGACAAAGAGCAGAATAATTTTGAACCAAAGTAATGAAATGGATAGGGCTATATGAAAGGGGGCTATGTGTGCTTTCCAATTAATCCTAATACTTGGTGAGTCAGCATGGGTATTCAATAAAGGGCCAACCTTGGAGTCAGGAAGATCACATAATGCTTCTGGCACATTCTGTGTGACCCTAGGCAAATCTCTTATCCTCCCAGTGCCTCACAAAATTCTCAAAGACTAAAAACTGCAGAGAAGTTGCTTATCTCCACTGCCAGAGGAATTTTCCTCAACTAAAGATCCATACACTAGGGAATCAAAAACAAAAAAGCTAAAACTTTGCATCAGCAGAGAAACAGAGTGAGATTGATATGGATTTGAAGGTTTGATTTTTCAATAATGTCACTGGTTAACTGAGTCAATTGAAGAACAAGACTAACATCAAAGATCCAAATCTCTGTGTAAGATAGTTCAGTGTTGTCCTGGCTCAAAGCCACATGCTGTGGACATAATCCCAGACTGCAGCCTGGCTTTTGTAAGTCCTTGGTCACAAGGGCACCTAGATAGCAGATTGCTGCAATCCCATCCCAATACTTCACAAAGCAAACCAAGGGCACCAAAAATGATACTATCAGGAACATCATCTTCTTATCTTTCTTTTTTTTTCAAATTCCAGATTTTTCTCAAAGGTACCTTTTCTCCTTATTCATAAAATATTTTTACCCAACTAAACTTTAAGATTTATTTAAACTATAACTACAAGAATTCTGGGTCATATGACCAACAAAATAGAGAACAAAGATATTTTATTCAGTTCATTCTATCTCTCCAAACCTCTCTAAAGTAAGAATTATTCATATGAGAGAATACATTTTTAACTGTCTCCATGGTCTAAAACACTAAAACTTTATGAATAAAAACTTAATCTTATCACAAAGGAGGCTAATGCTAATCTTTAACCTTTATAATATTCACTAAATACCATCTTCCCCACCACTCAACATACTTTGTTAGGGCTGTATAAGCTAACAGTGGGACTTGCAACAGAATTCAATTCCCCATCCTTACTCCCACTAATAAACCACAAGACAGTAGCTTGTCCTGATCTCCTGGGACAGCAGTATGACTGAACCTGTCCTACAGCAGAACTCAGTCAGAGAAGTGAAGAAGAGGAGGAACTGAGACAGGCACATTTATGTGGCTCTACTGAGTTGATAGAAAAAAGTCAGTTTCTAGCTGTGGCCAGTTCTGCCCCTCTAGAAGTCACTTAGGGCAGAGACTGAAGCTGTTGAAATGAAAATAGTCAGTGTCAAGGGAAAGCTTTGAGACCCAGCACTCGGAGGCTGCAATCAAAGGAAAAGGAGTCAGGAAGTGAGCAATGGAGGAATATTAGGGACAAAAAGAGGGGGAAGACATGGATCCAGGAAGGCGATTTCATGACAAATACGATAAAATAACAATATGGAGGGGGGGATACAAAGTTGAATAATCAGGGATGCAGAAAAGTTCATACATAGGATAATATCCATTCTCTCATCTGTAGGAATTGGTATTTCTAAAAGTGAGATACAGCAGAAAAAAGGGGGACAAAAGGTAAGATCTTCAGTGTGCTCTATTATTGGGATGCATGAACAGTTATCAGTCAGGATTTGCATTGTATGAGCCTAATGTATGTAGCACGAGCTCATTGTATGAAGTCAATTCAGTTTGTGAGGGATTGTGCAATCTGATGTGAGACACAGCTCTACCTTCTCTGTCTCCCTTCACCACATGTCCCTGAATTTTAAAAAGCAATAACATAGAAACTGTTTGGAAGAGGGAACCCAATATAGGTCCCTTAGAAGCTTTAATTCTTTGAGGAATAGAGATTAAAGAAGGACTAAAATAAATGTATTAAGACCATGAATTAAAGAGTAGGCATCTAGACCAACAACAGCATCTATAATATCTAGAATTTACAGAAATGGAAAATTAATAATAAAGATAATGAAGGAAAGAAATTGTTTCAGGTACATTCACAAAAATGAAAATTATTAAACTAATAAATAAAAGAAGTTAATGGGGGAGGGAAATTTTATTGACTACTTAACTAAGAAGAGGAAAATGGTGAAGATTTAAACAATGAGGTAAAAAGAAAACTCAGAAAAAGAGGTAACAAATGTGGGAGAATTTTAGAAAGAAGAGGGAATGAGTTATAGGTAAAAAGAGTTGCCTTAAAGCAGATTAAACTAAAATAACTGAATATTCAAAATATTATGTTTATGGAGCAAGAAGGGGAAAATACTATTTGGAAAAAAAGAGACAAATGAAAGTAAATATTTAACTCTCATAACTTTAAATGTGGGGGCAGCTAGGTGGCACAGTGGATTGAGCATGGACTCTGGAGGCAGGAGGACCTGAGTTAAAATCCAGCCTCAGACACTTAATTACTTAACTGTGACCTTGGCCAAGTTACTTAACCCTATTGCCTTGCAAAACATGCTTAAAAATAATTAATTAATTAATTTTAAATGTGAATCAATTAAACAATCCATTAAACATAAAGGGTCAAAAGACTGGCAAAGAAAATGAAACCCTACAACTGTTGCTTACAATAAAAATCAGAAGAAAGCTAAGACATATAAAGGGATTGAAACAATTTACTATAAATAAGTGAACACCCCTAGAAAAACAATCCAAGAGGAGTTGCAATCATGCAAACAAAACAAAAACAAACATTCATAACATTAAAAAAGAATAAATGAAAAAATTACCTTATGTTGAAAGAAACCATTGGCAATAAACAAATGTTGTTATTAAACATATTAAAAATGCCACCATATACAAATTCATAAAGAAAAAATTGATCAAATTACAAGACAGTATAGAAACAATACAATAAGGGTAAGAGATTTCAATGGCCCTTTCTCTATTTTTGGAGAAATCTAATAGGAAGATAAATAAAAGAAAAAACAGAGAATTGAATAAATTAATAAAGAAATTAGAACTAAAATACTTATGGTATCTTCTAAATGATACTGATAAGGAAAATGCATATTCATCAGCACCACTTGGAACTTAAAAATTTGACAAATGTATTTAACAGAGATTTACTGCAAATAAATGTAAGAAGAGGAAAATTAATAAGCAATTCCTTTATAGACCAAAACACAATGAACTAGTAATCAATTCTGGCAGCACATAAAAAAGATACAAATCAAAATAGAATCTTAACAATGAATTCTAAATACTAACAGAGAAAAAAATCATAGAAACAATTGTTATTTTTTTAAAATAATGATGATAAAATATCATGCCAAAATTTCTGGGGTATGGCTAATTAAGTGATTGGGGAAAAGCATGTCTTTATAAGTACATATAAACAAAATATATAAAGAGAGGATTAGGGAATAAAATATACATTTTTAAATTAGAAAGTTAACCAATAAACAAACTTATAATATGCACAAAGGAGGAAGTGTCAAAAATTAGAGAAGGAAAATTTATATTTCTTTTTTTCAAATTCCAGGTTGTTTTTCCCAAAGGTACCTTTGAAACAGATAAACTGGAAACCAAAAAAAAAAAATCTAAATTTTTCTACCATACTTCTATTTATCAGTTCTTTCTCTGAATGCAGATAGGGCCTTCCTTCATATGTACTTTGTAGTTAATTTGGGTATTTATAATAATCAAAATAAGTTATTTAGTCAAAGTCATTCTTAAAACAATATTGTAGCACACCGGACCTGGAGTCAGGAGTACCTGAATTCAAATCTGGCCTCAGACACTTAATAATTACCTAGCTGTGTGGCCTTGGGCAAGCCACTTAACCCCATTGCCTTGTTCTATTCATTTCATTATTCATTATTTCATGCAAATCTTCCAATGTTTTCTAAAAAATCATTGAGCTCCTATAAGAAACAAAGAACAGGAAGATTTCAGAAAAACCTGAAAAGACTTACATGAACTTATACTGTGTGAAGTGAGGAGATCCAGGAGATCATTGTACACCTTAACAGTAACATGGTATCATGATCAACTATAATGGATTTAACCCTTCTTAGCAATATAGTAATCAAAGACAATTCTGAAAAACCAATGGAAGGGGCGACTAGGTGGCACAGTGGATAAAGCACCAACCCTGGAGTCAGGATTACCTGGGTTCAAATCCAGTCTCAGACACTTAATAATTACCTAGCTGTGTGGCCTTGGGCAAGCCACTTAAACCCATTTGCCTTGCAAAAACCTAAAAAAATAAAAATAAAAATAAAAAACCAATGGAAAATGTCATCCACATTCAGAGAAAGAACTATGGAGTCTGAATGCAGATAAAAACATAGTATCTTCACTTTTTTAATTTTATTTTTTTGCTTTTCCTTTGTCATGGCTTTTCCCTTTGTGTTCTGATTCTTCTGTCATAGTGTGACCAATATGGAAATATGTATAATATGATTGCACATGTATAACATAGCAATCAGAATGGAAGGAGGGAAAGGTAGGAGGAAAAAAAAATCTTTATAAAAATGAATGTTGAAAATGATCTCTACATATAATTGGAAAAATAAATAGTTTTTAAAATAATAACAAAATAAATTATTGAACTCATCATTTCTTATAGAATAGTAGGATTCCATCACAATCATATGCAACTTTTTCATCACATTCCCAATAGATGGACATCCCTGTGATTTTCAGTTCTTTGCCACTACAAGAAGAGTTGCAATAAACATTTTAGAATATATAGATTCTTTTCTTTTTTTCCCTAATCATCTATGGAAATTGACATAGTGGTGATATTTCTGGGTCAAAAGTATAGGCAGATTAATAACTCTTTGAGCATAATTCCAGATTGCTCTCCAAAATGGTTGGATCTATCTATTTATTTATCTATCTATCTATCTATCTATCTATCTATTTATTTATTTGTTTAATTTAGCAAACTTTAAAAGGACAATTAGTACCCATACTTCACAAATTATTCTCAAAAATTGAGAAAGAAAACAAAGTATCATATTTTTTTCCTTGGGATAATTCTAATACTTAACTAAGGGAATGCTAAAACATAGAACTATAGATAAATGTCATTAATGAATATCAATTAAAAATTTTAAAATAAGATCTTGTCATTGACCATAGTGATTCATCCAAGAAATCATTCAGCATAACCAAGTTAGATTTATACCAGGGATTCAATAACAACACTAGAAAACAAACCTAATTAGAAAAAAATTAGTCATTAAAAACCAAAACTTTCAAAACCATATGGGCATCTCAAAAGATGAAGAAAAGTCTGTGGCAAGGCCCAATTTTTTTATATTAAAAACTAGAATATAGTCATTGGAAGACATTTTTTAAAAATACAGGAAAAAGGTAGCACCTCACATCTATCAGATGGTCAATATGACTAGAAAGGAAAATGATCAGTGTTGGAGGGGATATGGGAAAACTGGGACACTATTGCTTTGTTGATGGACTTGTGAACTGATCCAACATTTCTGGAAAGTAATTTGGAATTATGCCCAAAGGGTAATAAAACTGTGCATACCCTTTGTTCTAGCAATAGCACTACTGGGTCTGTATCTTGAAGAGATCATGAAAAAGAGTAAAAGTCCCATATGTACAAAAAATATTCATAGCAGCTCTCTTTGTAGTGGCAAGGAATTAGAAATCGAGGGGATGTCCATCAATTGGGAAATGATTGAACAAATTGTGGTATATTTTATATAAGAATATCATACAGACTAAGAGCAACACTGAGTGATGATCAGCTATGATGGACTTGTTCATTTCAAGCAGTACAATAATCAAAGACAATTTTAAGACTTGTATTGGAAAATACCTTCCATATCCAAAAAAGGAATTGTGAAGTTTAAATGAAGACCAAAGCTTATTATCTCCAATTTTTAGAAGTTGTCTTATGTATTATGTCACTTTTTCTCTCTAATGTTTTCTTTCTTGCATTGGGATTTGATTTTTTTCTCTTACAACATGATCAATATGAATCTATGTTTAGCATGGTTAGAAATGTAGAGCCTATATCAGATTTTCTGTCAGGGGGAAGAGAGAGGAAAGGGAGGGAGGGAAAAAAATGTAAAACTCAAAACCTACCAAAAAATGATTGGTAAAAGCTACTTTTACATGTAGATGGAAAAACAAATAAGTCAAATATTTTTGAAAAATACAAAAAGTGTATATCTGAAACCAAAGCCAACATTCAATGCAATGTGGATAATCCAGAAGCTTTTAGCAAACCTGAGAGTAAAGCAAGGACTCCCAATCTCCCCACTATAGTTCTGAAAATGCTAATAGTAGTAAGAGAAAAAGAAAAATTAAAGTCATAAATACAGGTAACATTAAGATAAAACTATCTTTAATTGTTGATAATGTAATGGTTTTCTTAGAAAATCCTAGGAAATCACTAAAGATACTAATAAAGTTACAGGCTGTATAATAAAAACTTTAACTTTAAAAAGCTACTTTTTATATAATAATGATAAAATTCAAGACGCAATAAATAAAGGGAAATTCCATCTAAATAACTACAAAATGCATAAAGTATCTAGGGATGAATCCATCAAAGAACACAAAAGACTTTTATAAATTCAATTACAAAGTGCTCCTTAAAGAAATTAAAAAAACTTAGATATCTGGAGGAATATGCAGTAATCATGGCTAGACAATGATCAAAATAATAAATATAATAATATCAAAGTTAATTTATAATTATAGGGGTGGCTAGGTGGCTCAGTGGAAAAAGCACCGGCCCTGGAGTCAGGAGTACCTGGGTTCAAATCCAGTCTCAGACACTTAATAATGACCTAGCTGTGTGGCCTTGGGCAAGCCACTTAACCCCATTTGCCTTGCAAAAAACTAAAAAAAAATACCTAAGAATTTATAATTATAATCCTATACCAACTTTATTTAACTTAATATAATAAGATCATTTTTAAAAATTAAAGACTTATACTATCAAAAAATAATGAAAGAATTAGGGATGAAGGGAGAATAGGACTTCTAGAATAAGGTAGCAGTCATCAAAATCATATAATGTTGGTTAAGAAAAAATGACAGTAGATCAATGGAATGGACAAGACAAGGGATAATCAGCAACTCAATAAACCAGCACCCAGCAAAGAGAAAGTCACTATTTAGGGGAAAGTGCCCTACTTGTTAGAAGCTGCCAGGAAACTGGGAAGAAGTTTGCAGAGATTAACCTTAGGTCAACAACTTTTGCCATATTCCACAATACAATATAAATGGATACATTGGTTGGTTGATTCTTGTTTTTCATTCTTGAAAATGACCAAAATGACATTCCTCTGTTGGAGTCAAGGTACAGTGTGTCCGTCTGTAGCTGATCAGAGCAAGATGAGCACAGGAGGTTTCTCAAGGGTTGGGTACAAATAGTCCATAGGAATAAGGATATATGATTTATTATTTAAGATCATCCTATTAAAAAATTGAAGAAAAAATAGTTCATATGTTTCAGTTAGGGGGCAGAGATGTTTTATTGGTCAGTTGTATCATTCTTTGAACCCCCATTTGGGATTTTTCTGGCAAAAAATATTGGAATGGTTTAACATTTCCTTCTCCAGTACATTTTATAGATGAGGAAGTAAGGCAAGGAGGTTTAGGTGACTTACCCAGGGTTACACAGCTAGTGAGTATCTCAAGCTTTACTTGAACTCAAAAAAGATGAGTCTTTCTAACTCCAGGCTTAGCATTCTATTCTATCCACTATGCCATCTAGTTGCCTTGGGCAGGTGATGTGTTTGTGATTAAATAAGGGACAGAGGGAATTTTTAAAAATTAGATAACTTTGTTAATGTAAAACTGAAAAGCTTCTGCATAAATAATAAATAAATACACCTAGCATAAAAGGGGAAGTAGTAAATGGGGAAAAAATTTGTGTATTCTCTGATATGGTTTAGATTTTCAAATTGTATAATCAATGAACATTATGTATTATTTATATGTTGATATATAATATAACCTCTATGTACTATATATAATATATGTGGTATGTATTTGCATGTATGGTACTATGTATATATGCATAATTATGTATACTCATATATATAAATATATGTGTATGTGAAGAGGAGAAATGAAAAGGTCTTAGGATCTCTACAATCAAGGAAACATGAAGAGCCTTTTGGACCATCTATGTTCAAGCAAACACGACTAGAAGAAAGACCAAGCAAAGGAGACTGGGGATGCTACAGATAAGGATACCCAGGAAAGAAGAGTGCTTCAAAAACCTAGAGAGAAGAGTCTCAAGAAGAGGGAAATCAAAGGTGTCAGAGACTGCAGAAAGGTCAAGAAGGAAGAGGATTTACAAACTGATAGATGTGGCAATTAATTAGATCTTTAGGGATTGTAGAGAATTAAGGAGTGAGAGAAAAGCAAGTAAGAGATCTCTATTATATGCGGGCTTTATCAAAGAATTTAGTCACCATGGACAGATGTGGATATGGAACAATAGTTATCAGGGATGGGTGGATCAATGATGGCTTTGTGAGAACTATGCGTGTAGGCAGCAAGAAAGCAGCCAGTAGACAGGGAAAAGAAACAAGATGGAGAGAAAAGCACTTGCCCTGAAATGAGACTCTGGCTAAAGCTATGGCAGCCACACTTGTGGGTGGCTGCCCTGAGGAGCTTGGACATATCATTTACCTTCACTATGACTCAGTTTCCTCTTTTATAAAAAAATGGGACTGTGGTACCTGCACTACCACCCCCTTCAAGAAAGATATTTTATAAACTGTACAGTACTATAGAAATCTGAGCCTTATACTACTGATATTTGTTTTGGAATAATTTGCAATCAGTCTGGGCCAGGTGCCAGCATTAATGAGGCTGAGGAGAGAGGCCGCTGGGGGCCTGAGATCATTGGTACAGGTTGCCATCCATTCACAAGGTGAAGAGAGGACTCCCACACTGACAGTAATCAGCAGAACAGCCTGGGGCCTGCTCCCACAGAGCTCTGCAATCCCCAGCCTCCGGACTCTCCTACCCTCCCCCTGCGGGAGGCGGCACATTAATAGACTAATTCCTGAGAAAACACCTGCAAATGAATTGGATTAGATTCTATGCTCAGAAATAGAAGAAATAGCCACTGCAGCCTGCCTGCCTCTGATGGCATCCAACCTGGGAGGCAGCTATAGCTTAATCAGAAATCATTTGTTCCTAGGACAAGGAATTGCTGAACTGGAGAGTAGTTATCTCTCTCTCTCTCTCTCTCTCTCTCTCTCTCTCTCTCTCTCTCTCTCTCTCTCATGTCTGCTCTGTCTACTCACTGTTTCTCTATCTCTCTGTCCCTGTCTCAGAATCTGCCCCTATCTGTCTCTCTTTGTCTATCTTTCTCCCCTGGAGGGCCTCCCTCACTTCCTTCCATCTTAAAGAGACAAGAGCATTCTATTAAAGAATGATGTGGTTTTGAATTTTGAATTTTTACCCTCTTTCAGACTGTAATACTCAGTCAAAGGCCATAGAATACAAGAGTCATAAAATCTTATTGGGGTAGGGGGAGAAGAAGAGTTGGTCGGAACATCTCTGATCAATTGTTCCTTCTCTCTTACCCTAGTTAAAAGACAACCCCAAAAGGTCATGTAACAAAGACAATCAGGAGTTAATGTTGGGAAGGAAGATAATAAAACAAAGCTATACTTTGCTATACTTTTTTTAAACTCATAATGAAGTAGGAAGATATTTTCTCTGATGGAAGTGGAAGTCAATTTGTCATTGGCTAGCTGAAGATTGGCCATGTACCTAGTGATCTTTAAAATGTTCTGGACACAATTGCCGCCCCCCCACAGCAGAGAAGAGACCCAGCTATGGTTTCAAGAGAGAATCAGCCCTGGCTCTCAAGAGTAGAGCAGATTCCAGGAGAGAGCCCAATTAAGCAACCTGCCAGGAAAAGGAGAATTATCATGAAATAGGACTCACCATGAGAAGGGAAAAAACATCAGGACCTTTCAGTGCATACCCTATATGTGTCCTTCATTACCAGTACTCCTTCCCATTGTAGCACTTCCCATTGACAGTGAAGATTCATGGGAAAATGTGCCCCAGATTTATGAGGGAAATTTTTTGTAGTCAATCTATTTACTGTGGGGAGTTAGGCACACTAGAGCCTGGGCCTGGAGTCAAGAGCATTCATCTTCCTGAGTTCAAATCTTACACACTTATTAGTTATATGACTGGGATAAGTTGCTTAAGCCTATTTGCCTCATTTTTCTCATGTCGAAAATAAGCAAGAAAAGGAAAGAGCAAACCACCACTCTATCTTTGCAAAGAAAACCCCAAATGGGTTTACAAAGAATTGGACATGATTGATGACTGAACAGCCACCACATTATATGAATTATCTTAGGAAATGCCTTTTCTTTGAGCTATTTGTATCTACTAATTGATTATTAAAGGAAAAAAACATTAACTGAATACTCATGAATTTGGATTCACAAAGTTCTTCTGGACCTGGTGTCAATCTCCTGGGGATAGGTATGGGTGTGAATTGTGAGGAGAATAATCCAGAAAAGTTCTTATGATCTTATAGAGAATCATATAATTTTAAAAGCATGGATTCACAGACTCTAAGAATTGCAGGATGGAAAGGGAGTTCAGGCTGTCTGGTTCTTGCACAGATTGCTTCTGCAGCATCTTGGTCCCAACTTCTGACCTCTCTAGGCAGCTTTTTAGGCTGTGAGACAGCTCTGATTGTTAAGAACCTTCTGGATTTTGCTCTAGCAGTTGATTCTCTGTAACATAAACTCACTCCCACTTCCTCATCACCCAATGTCCCAAGTTTTGCCCTCAAAGACTACCCACACAACTCTTCTTCCTGATAAATATTCTAATATTTCAAAATAATTATCATGTTGCAGCATCTTTAACATGCAATTTGAGTTCTCTCTGGTAGAAATGATTTAATATCAAATCATCTACACTCATCCATTCCCCTTAGTAATAAACTACACCCATTGGTGAGTCAGTACGAATGCTGTAATCTCAGACAAGGAAGCATCAAAGCTAATTCTAGGACTGGGATCATGATCAGTCTGAGAGGAGGTTCAGAGTTTAAAAAGAGAAGAATCTATTCATGGACTCGGGGTTTAGTCTTTGGCTAAGATAGTCTAAGGAAGAAATTCTTACCTTTTTTGTGACACGGACTCCTTTACCAATCAAGTGAAACCCTTCTCAAAATAAGATTTTTTTAAATGAGTAAAATAAAATACTAAAAAGAAAGAAAACCAACTATATTGGAATACAGTTATCAAAAAAATCAACACTAAACTTCATATATCTTGAGTTGAGAACCCCTGGTTCGATTTGGGGTTAGGGTCAAGACTGAGTTTGGAGTTAAGGTCAGGTCACTATTCTTGGATCGAGATGGATTGGGTTGAAAGTCAGAACTCAGTTTAAAGACTGGGAGTAAAAGCCTAATCAGGAATCAGAGTCAGGGTTCAGCCGGGACTGGAGGCAGATAGAGTCAGTCCAATGCCCTAGACAGAGCATTTCTTCACTGTGAAGCTAGTTATCCTTCCCATTTCTGAACCTGGTTCCGTCATCTAGTGACTACTGCGATCTTTCCCTAAGGGTCCTTCTACCTTGCATATTCTGGGTCATTCTGTGATTCTGAATGTAGTTGGATCAGCGAGCTTTGCCTTAGTGGCTTCCTGTGATAAGCAAAAGAAGGGGGGGGGGGATTCACTCCTCTCACTTCTTGTGTAAAGAACTCATTCTCACTAAGAGTTCAAAGATAAGGGGGCAGCTAGGTGGCGCAGTGGAAGGCAGTGTGTCCTCTGTGAGGGCTGCTCAGATCAAAGCTTAACAAAAGATATCTTTTAGATTCTTTACCTAATGAGACACTTAGAATTTTCCCATTCTTTGGAAAGTACTCCAATTCTAAAATGCTGGAATTGGAAAGAAGGTAAAGCATTAAGCCCCTCCTTTGTCCCTACCCAGTTCTGCCAGACCCTTCCTTTGTGGTTTCTGTCACCCACTTTGATGATTAACAAACATTCATCAGAAACCCCTTCCTCTCCTGCTCCTTCTTTCTCCTAACATTTACGGAGACCTAACTCCCCATAGGAGACAGTGATTTTTCTGACCATCCTTTTCAGTCTAGGTTACACCTTTTCTTATCCTGCTAGCAAAGGGACTGTCTTATGGAGATATTGTCAACTGCCTTTGCCAGGGAAGGGAAGTAAGGGGAGAGAACTCAGCCCCAGGATCATGTGCACAGGGCTGACATACCACTGTCACTTCCAGACCCACATTCCTTGGCTTTCTTCATGTTCAGATGAAATTTCACCTTCAACAAGAAGCTTTTCTTAATCCCCTTTAATGTTAGTGCATTCTTTCTGCTTCTGTCTTTCATTTATTCTGAAGATGCCTTTTTGTACAAGAACTTAGAGGGTAGGAAAGTGGTACAATGGATAATGTCAGGCCTAAAGTCAGGAAGGTTCATCTTCCTGAACTCAAATTCTCCCTCAGACACTTCCTAGTTGTGTGATCCTGGGCAAGTGACTTTATCCTGTTTGCCTCAGTTTCCTCATCTGTAAAATGAGTTGGAGAAGGAAATGGCAAATCCCTCCAGTATCTATGCCAAGAAAACCCCAAATGGAGATAATGAAGAGTTAGATATAACTGAAACTGACTGAACAAAAACAGAATTATCATTTATTTGCATTTTCTCCCCATTTACTGTGAGTTCCTTGAAGGTAGGGACTGTCTTTTACTTTTCTTTGTATTCCCAGAGCTGGTACATAGTAGAAACTTTTTTAATTTTTGTTGATTGACAGAGTAACTCACTGGGTCAACATTCACTAAGCATTTATTTAGTGCCTACTATGTGCCAGATACTATGTTCATGTTACCTTCTCTTCCTTGGAGGTTCACTCTTTTCAGATATCTAATCCAGTCCAAATTTCTGTGGCAAATATCTCTCTCTCTCCTTTATCAAGGAGATCCATGACCGTTTCACAGTCTTTCTCCATGATCCCATCATTGCTCATAGTCTAAAGAATTCAGCATAGATATTGACTTTCCCTTGATTGCTTCATGTTCCACTCCCATGATCAAGAACTCTTAAATCCCTTTAGCTAATCTAGAACCTCCTATCATGTCTATCTTCCCTTCTTGCAGTTCTTCACATGATATGCTATCTCCCCATCACGATATCTTTGCAAAGGATGTCTCTTATTCCTGGAATGCCCTCCCTCCCCACTTCTGCCTCTTACTCTTTTGGAGTTTCCTTCAATGCTCAACTACTATTGTCTCTACTCAAAATTACCTTGTACTTAGGAGAGAGACGGAGACAGAGAGGAGAGAGAGAGAGAGAGAGAGAGAGAGAGAGAGAGAGAGAGAGAGAGAGAGAGAGAGAGAGAGAGAGAGGAGAGAGATGGAGAGAGACAGAAGCAGAGACAGAGAGTATCCCTTGCATTATCATGGTATTACATCCTTGATGTCATGGTTCTCTTGAAGAACAAAAGATAAACATCAACAACAATATACATAGGACCAGCAGCATAGTCCCTGGCATGAACCAGAATGCTTACTGATGAATTGATGGTAGCTAGTAGGTACTCTGGAACATAGAAGACAGAATGTCAGAGCTGGGAAGGATCTACAAAGTTGTTAGAATGGGAAAGTATCTTATAACATATAATGTAAGGGTCTTAAGTGTTCTGAGAGACATTTAGACCAAAGGTTCATAATTGCTTTTTTATTATGGATCCCTCTGGCATTTGGTGAGGCCTAAGATTCCTTCTCAGGATCATGTTTCTACATGCAGAAAACAAAATACAGAGGATCACAAAGGAAACCAATTATATTGAAATAGAGTTACCAAAATATTAAAAAAAAAACAAAAGTTTCCAGAATCCTATTTAAGAAAACTTTATCTAAATTAACATTCTCATTTTACAGAGGAGGAAAAGGAGATCCAGAGACAAGTGACTTGCTTATCTGTTTTCTTATTAAACCAAAACTAACCTTAGATTTCTTGACTTCTCCAATATTCTTTCCACTAGACCAGGCTGCCTTCTCTGCTTTTGTCAAATTGTTTTCATCTCTTTCCCTGAAGGTGGTGTGGGTACCATAGGGCCACACTTCTCCTGCCTGTCCCTTAATACTGTGTGAGACTTAACCCAACTTCTTCTGCAACCTAACCTCAGTCCCAGTAAGGAATAACATTTTTCTCCTTTGGAATTCATAGAGAACTTTGTCTGACCCTGTCTAATGTAGCTATCATGAAATTTAGCATATTAGAATAATATGTGAATATGTGATATCCCTTAGTAAATCATATGTTTCCATGAGGCCAGGAACTACTTGATCCAGAATTAATGTGGTGCAGTGAAAAGAATGCTTCATTTAGAAAAAACTTGGGTTTTTAATCTTGGTTCTGCCTCAACTATAAAAATGAGAAATTTGGAATAAATCATTTCTAAGGTGATTTCTAGCTCTAAATATGTGAGCCTATATTTTGTATCTCCTCTAACACTTAGGCCAGTGCCAGCAGATTTATTTAATTGAGTTCTCCAGAACTCTGAAAAAAATTCCAATACTCCCTAACAAGTTTCCAGAGAACCCTAGCGAGTTGTTTGAAAAAAAAAATGTATCAGGTAATCCTCCTTTCCAGGTCAGGCTCATTTCTTCTGAACAAGGAATGGACAAGCCTTGGCAGGCCCCCAAGGAATGGTGACTGGGCATTATTTTGGTCTATACCTCATGACCTTAAAATTTCTTCACCCAAGCAAAGTTCAATAAGATCCCTGAAATTTCAACAAAGCCTAAGCTCAGAATGTACTGTTCCCAAGGCTGAGCAAACAGCCCCAAGTTCACTTGGCCATTTAAGTCATGGTTAGAACCATTAAAGAACCTTGGCCTAAAGAGGTTCCAGAAAGATGTCATAGAGTCCAGGCTCCTACCAGCAGGCAGGTGAATGATCAAATCCTCTATCTTTTTGGTGGATTTGTGGTGTGGAGCATGGTCTTGGATTTGAAGGCTTGAGCTTCATATCCCAGAATAATTGATTATTAATTGGGCAGCCTTGGGTAAAGCCTTTAATCTCCTGAAACCTCAGTTTGTTCCTCTTTAGAATGGTAACAATAATATCTACATACTCTTTCATATGGAATGGCTGTAGAAAAAGCACTGGTTAATTTTAAAGCTTTAGAGAAATGTAAACTTTTATAATTTTAACTTCCTAAAAACATCAATGTGTATTACTAGTTCTTTCAAATAGACTATGAGAACCCTGAAGTCAGGAACTGTACCTTATACCTGTCTCCTATTCTGTACCCAGGCAAGTTTGGATAACAGGTTACGTCTTCAGGAAGAGGTACCTGAAGAGAGGAAGACTGGGAAGAAGCTAATTTGTTCAAAGTGTCAGCCTTTATTCTATAACCTTGAAACTCACCCATTCCATCCATTCCTCTACACATATACACACATACACATATAAACATACATACACACTTATGTTTACACACACATACATGGTCAAACACTGAACTCATGCTCTTCATTCCATCTATGCCATGTTCAATTGTGTTTAATATATTTCCATATTTGGCATGTTGTGATGGAAAAATTAGAACTCAGGGGGAAATAAACCATGAGAAAGAAAAAAATAAAAGAAGTTTTAAAAAGTTAGCATAATGTGCTTTTCTCTAACTTCAGAATCCATAGTTTTTCCCTCTGGATGTGGATGGCACTTTTCATAACAGTTCTCTCAGGATTGTCCTTGATTACTGAACTTCTGAGAGAAGCTGCGTCCTTCATAGTTGATCATCTCACAATGTCCTTAATAATGTGTAAATTTTTCTCTTGGTTCTGCTCATTTCCATCAGCATCAGTTCATACAAGTCTTTCCAGGCTTTTCTATAGTCTGCCTGTTCATGATTTCTTACTTAACAATAGTATTCAGTCACATTAATATACCACAATTTGTTCAGCCATTCCCTAATTAATGGGCATCCCCTCAGTTTCCAATTGTTTCCCACCACAAAAAGAGTTGCTGTAAATATTTTTGTATATGTGAATCTTTTCCCCTTTTTTATGATCTTTTTTTGTATACAGTCCTAGTAGCACTCCCACTCATTTCAGACTCCATGATTGGACTAACAATGTTCTCTTCAAGGTAACCAAGATGCTCCAAACTTTGAAATCCTGGTGATGTTTTCTGATTCTTATCCCTTTTATCCTCATAGGAGCTTCTGGCAATTGTCTATTCTCCATTCCTGGATACTCTCCCCTGCTTTGCTTTCTTTCTTTTTTTCTTTGCAAGGCAGTGGAGTTAAGTAACTTGCCTAAGGTCACACAGCTAGGCAATTATTAAGTGTCTGAAGTTGCATTTGAATTCAGGTCCTCCTGACTCCAGGACTAGTGCTCTATCCACTGCTCCACTTAGCTGCCCCCTTCCTTGCTTTCTGTGACATTGCTCTTACCTTGTTCTTCTCTTACCTGGCTGACTGCTCATCTGTGACTTCCTTTGCTCAATCATTCTCATCTTCTTCCCTGGCATAGACATTTCTCTAAGGCTTGTCCTGGGCCCTCTTTTCTTTTTCAACACTCCTTTTCATTCATTAAATAAGAATTTATTCTTTGTTTCAGTGAGTTCACCAGTTCACATTCAGTTATCGTCTTCCTCAGACTTTATATAAATAGATACCCATACATAGTATATATAAAATTTATATATACAAAAGACATATTCACATATAATATATGCATATGTACATATATTATGCATTAAATATTGTATATGAATTATTTATATTGTCTTATCATATTATATATGTATATATATAATATATGATTTCTTCTGTGTTCCAGGGTATCAACTGGCAAGCATTTATTAAGTGCTGGATCCTGGACACACAAAGAAATAAATGGATAATCCTTACATGTACCTGTCAGAGTACATCCCCAAAAAGGATATATAAAAATTATATACTAAATACAAGATAATTTTGGGGAGAAACACAGGAACTGGAAGAGGAGAACAGAACCAGGAAGAGCTTTCTGGAGGATTGGTACTTCAGCTGAGCACTGAAGAAAATTATAGATTATAAGATGGAGAGCTGAGAAGAGAGTGCATTCTAGACATAGGAGACTATATAGACATATAGACATATAAACATACACACATAATGTACACATATCATATCTATGTGGATTTTATAGATTACATAAGTGAATATATAATATAATTATATATATGGATATATAACATATATTACATAATCTGGGGAAGATGAAAACTGAATTCATATATATATATATGAATGTATATACTATAAACAAACAATAGTCTCTATATATTACCCTAATCTCTTCTGAACTTTAGTTCTACATCACAAACTGTACACTAGATATCTCTGATGTTACTTCAAACTTGTGTCTAAAGCAGAAAGCATCACACACACATTCATACACAACACACACTCACACACAACACACACACACACACACACACACACACACACACAACACACACACACCCCTCCACTTCCACCATGAACACCATCAATCTAACCCCATTCCCCTTCCAAACGTCTCTATTTCTGTCTAGGGTATCACACTCTCACCCAAGCTTGTAACTTCAAAGTGATCTTCCCCTCCACCCCTAATCCAATCAGTTTTCATTCCAGCTTTTTTATTCCTTCCCCCCCCCCATCTCCTTTCTATTCAGAATGCCCCTACCATGGTATAGGTCCTTCTTCCATTCTATATAACCTTTACTTTTTCAATAGACTCCTTTTTGGTCTCCTTGTTTCCCTTCTCATCAAACCACACGATTGCCAAAATACTATTTTTTTAAGGCAGAAGTCACACATTACTCCTTCACTGAGAAAAATCTTCAGTAGGCAACATGACTAATATGGAAATAGGTTTTGCACAACTTCACATGTATAACCTTTATGTTTGCCTTCTCAATGAGGGGGGAGGGTGAGTGGAAGGGAATTTGGAACTCAAAATTATAAAAAAAGGTAAAAATTGTTTTTATGTAATTGGGAAAAATAAAATATTAAAGATAAAAAATATTCAGTGGAGAAAGGAAGGAAAGAAGAAAGGAGCAAGGAAATAAAGAAGAAAGGAGGGAGGAAGGAAGGAAGGAAGGAAGGAAGGAAGGAAGGAAGGAAGGAAACAAGAATTTATTTATCACATACTAGGAAGGAGGGAGGAAGGGAGGGAAGGAGGAAGGAAGGAGAGAAGGAGGGGAAAGGAAATAAGGAAACAAGAATTTATTTATCACATGCTAGAAAGAAGGGAGGGAAGGAAGGAAGGAAGGAGGGAAGCAGGAAGGGAGGGAGAAAGGAGAGAGGGAAAAGGAAAGAGGGAGGGAGAGAAGAAGGAAAGAAGGGAGGGAGGGAAGGAAGGAAAGCAGGAGGGAGGGAAAGAAGAAAGAAATGAGGGAGGGAAGGAAGGAAAGAAAGAGGGACGGAGGGAAGAAGGAAGGGGAGGACAAGAGGGAAGGAAAGAGGGAGGGAAGAAGGAAGGAGAGAGGGAGGGAAGGAAAGAGTGAAGGAAGGACAGAAGAGGAAAGGAAGGAGGGGGAGAGAGGGAAGGAGGTAAGGTGGGAGGGAGGGAGGGCAGGAAGAAAGGAGGGAGGGAGGATAGAAAGGAGGGAAGGAGGGAGGGAGAAAAGGAAAGAAAGAAAAAAGAATTTATTCATCACATAATAAGTACCATATCGTGCTTAGCACTTTACAAATAATGTTTTTTTGATTTTCTCATTTATTTAAGGCAATGGAGTTTTTAAGTGACTTGCCCAAGGTCACACAGCTATGCAATTATTAAGAGTCTGGGGCTAGATTTGAACTCAGGTCCTCCTGACTCCATGGTTGGTGCTCTATCCACTTCTCCACTTAAATGACCCCAAATATTACTTCATTTGATCCCCACAACAACCTCAAAAGGTAGGTGTTATTATTAACATCCTAATTTAACAGTTGAGGAAACCGAAGCATTTAAATGACTTGCCCAGGGTTTCACAGCTCATAAGTGTCTGAGGCTAAATTTGCACTGAGGTCTCTATCTCTATCACTGAGTGACTTCTTGTTGTTGGGGGAAAGTACAAATATCTGGCATTTAAATCCCTCTATAACCTGGATCCAAACTAATTTTTACTATTCCTATTATTTACTGATTTTCCTATTATTCTTTTATATCAACTAAGTGCCAGTCAAAGTGCCTAACTTTTATCCAAATTCAACATCGCTTCTCCTATCTCCATATTTGGAAATTTATTTCCTCCACACTTTTGCATTTTCAAATCCCTAGTGTAAGGATGGGTGATTGAGCAAATCAATCAAGGGAACTCATCCCACTTCAAATAAGTGATGATGCTCAATCAATTTCAATTATACACTACGTGTGAAAAGTCTTTGAAAGACATTAGATGAAGCGAAATTATTACAGATAAGACTGTTCCAATTAACTGAGAAATTCCATCATGTGGTCCCACTCCTCTAAAAAAAAATCATCAAACTGGTGAGTTTCAGCAAAGTAACAAGGCAGGAAAATGCTCCAGAAAGCCTTTGAGGAGGGCCCCCCCTAGAGGTGGGTATGGGAAAGGAGGAGCTTTGACTCCAGTCAGCCTATAGCTCTTGCCCTGGCTTGGATCTCCCCTATTCATTCTTCCCTCTTTGACTGGAGGAGGAACATACATGTTTCAAAGGGTCCAGAGAATGTTGGATTTTCCATCCCCTCATCAACATCGTGGTGGGATCCCTGAATCACCTTTCATATTGTTTATATGGGGAGCCAGGGACAGATTGCATATAAATTCATAGGTGCACAAGAAGCCCAGCAAAGAAGGTGCAATACACATAAAATCATTGCTATTCTGATAAATATTAATAAGCAACTCTAAAAATAAATTTAATTTGCATTATTATCATTTTCTTCACCATTTTCTTAAGTCTAGATAATAAAATAATAAATCAGGATTTGTAATGTTTGCCAGTTTCTGAAGTGTAAATTTTCCCAATGAAATTTTAACAAGTGACTCTTGTTAGCTGGTTTAAGCAGGCTCCAGCTTCTAGAGTATCCCAGAAATGGTAGAAAATGACAAACAGCAACATGGAACTGGGAATTACCTTTTCTTGCCGCATGGGTGATTGATAAAGCTTAAAACTTAGTTTGGGTTTTGTTTTTTTTTTAGTTTTTTGCAAGGCAAATGGGGTTAAGTAGCTTGCCCAAGGCCACACAGCTAGGTAATTATTAAGTGTCTGAGACCAGATTTGAACTCAGGTACTCCTGACTCCAGGGCTGGTGCTTTATCCACTGCGCCATCTAGCCGCCCCAAAACTTAGGTTTTAACACATTTTCTCCTGGACTTCACATGATTGTGAAAGAATGCTTTAAATTTTGAGGGAGATATTTTTCACTAATTGTTCCTACTCCCCCACTTTAGTAGAAACTCCTTGCTAAAACCTTAAGGTTGACTGATTAAATTGATCCTGAACTGATTATCTTAAGTAGTGGTAGGGAGCACACATGTTGGGGTTTAAACCTATGGCATTAGAAAGATACTCCCAATTACTCAGAGATGCCCCTAGAAGAGCAGAAGATATAGCCCCACTCAAGAATCTGCTGAGATTCATCTGTGAGAGCTGGACTTGGGCAAAGTCTTTTCAAATCTTAAATGGGCTAAACTAGTCTCCTTCGAGGCTCAACTCAGGAGCAACCTTCTACCAATATTTTTACTTATTTATCTTTTGCTGTTGTCTCCCCGAGAAAGATGTAAACTCCTCGAGGGAAGAAAGTATTTTATTCTTATCTTTGCATCCACAGCATCTAGTACAATGGCTTTGAAATATTGGATACTACCACCATCCTCCTCATTTTCCTCATTGCCTCCCATCAGAGGCTTGGACTCAGTTCCTGTAACAATGATCTCTGATAGGTGAGTTTACCAAGAGCGAGAACTCTAGATCATGCCCTGGACATTTCTAAACTATGTGCATCCTCTTTCCCCTTTGTCCAGCTTCTCTTTAGATATTATCATCCCTCATTAGAATGGAAGTGTTTTGAAGGCAAGGTCTGTCTTGATTGCTCAGAGTTTGTGTCAATCACTTAGCACAGGAGCTGGAAGATAGGTGTCACTTAATAGATGTCTTATCATTCATTTATTCATTCAGGGAATAGTTTCCATCTGTTGGCTCTGGGGTTTTTTTTCTGGGTGTCCCCCAAGCCTGGAACTTCTCTCTCCTCTACTCAGACCATGACCTCCCTGTGTACTTTTAAGTTCCAGATAAAATTCTTCTTTATACAGGAAGCCTTTCCAATCTGTCTTACTTCTAGTGCCTTCACTCTATTCATTATTTCTTATTTATCTTTTATATAGCTTTCTTTGTATAAATTTGCTTGCATGTTGTTTCCCCCTGTAAACTATAAGCCCCTTGGGGGTAGGGATGATATTTTGTTTCTTTTTGCCTTCTTTTTTTTCCCCATGTCTGGCATCAGGATTGTGGGATGAGGTGCAGCAAAGCTGAGCCTTATATCTGAATGCAAAGGGTTGAAGACAAGGGTTAAAATCAAGGGTTAGGAGTAAGGCTAACTAAGCTTGGAGAAATCCAGGACTCCTGGCTCAATAAGAAGGCAGATGAAATTCAGTTTTATGCAGACAGTAACAAACCAAAGGGCTTTTAAGATGCCCCAAAGGCTACTAATGGATCAAAGACCTATGGTGCAGCTCAACTACTTAGTGCAAATGGAGTCACATTGATTAGTGATAGGTACATGATCCTAGAGAGATGAGCTGAACATTTCTATGGTTCTTAACAGACCATCATCAATCAATGAAGAAGCCATTGACCATTTACCTTAAGTTGAAGGTCAATCAGTCTCTAGTTGAATTTCCAACTGAAGAAGAGGTCTCGATGCCATTAGGCTCTTTTCAAGTGGCAAAGTACCTGGTGCTGATTCTATTCCATCTGAGATCTACAAGGTAGGGGGTTCATTGCTTCCAAAAACTGACTGAAATGTTCCAGGTTATATGGCATGAAGAGGTTATTCCCCCAAGAATTCAAGGATGCCTCCATCATCCCAATAAAGGTAAAGGGAATAGACTGTCCTTTGACAATCTCAGGGGTATTTCTCTTTCACTCACTGCTGGTGCGATTCTTGCCAAAGTCCTTCTCAAAAGGCTGATCCTTCACGTGGAAGATGGTCACCTCCCTGAGAACCAGTGTGGCTTCAAGAAAGGGTCGAGGAATAATCAATATGGTGTTTGCTGCCTGACAATTCCAAGAAAAATTCCAGGAACAAAACAGAGGTCTATATATATTTGTAGATCTGGCCAAGGCCTTTGATACCGTCAGTCATGAGGATTTATAGAAAATTATGTCAAAATCTGGTTGCCTGGAAAAGTTCATCAGTATTGTATACCAGTTCCATGACAGCATGCATGCCTGGGTTCTAGATAATGGATGATGATACTGGAGATTTCTCAGTTACCAATGGAGTGAAACAAGAATGTGCCCTTGCTCCTATACTTTTTACATGATGTTTTCAGCCATGTTATCAAACACTTTTGCTGAGGATGAACATGGCCTCAAGGTCAGCTACCACACTGATGGCGAATTGTTCAACTTGAAAAGGCTATAATCCAAGACCAAAGCATGAATGATCTTCTGTTTGCAGATGACTGTGCACTCAATGCAGCCTCTGAAGCTTAGATGCAACAAAGTATGGATCAATTCTCTGCTGCTTGTGCTCATTTTGGTCTAACAATTAACACCAAGAAAACACAGGTGCTCCATCAGCCAGCCCCAAACCATCCATATGTAGAACCATCGATTACAGCAAATGGAGAAGCTTTGAGTACTGTAGACAAGTTCACTTAACTTTCCAAGGAGGTTCACATTGAAAAGGCAGTTGACACATGCATTGCCAGAGCCAGCTCAGTATTTGGGAGCCTGAAAGTGTGGGAGAGAAGAGGTATTGGACTGACAGCAAACTGAAGGTCTACAGAGCCATGATGCTGACCTCATTGTTACATGTCCATGAGAACTGGACAGTCTACCAGTGCCATTTCAGGAAACTGAATTGCTTCCATTTAAATTGTCTTAGGAAGGGGCAGCTAAGTGGCACAGTGAAGAGAGCATTGGCCCTGATGTCAGGACCTGAGTTCAAATCTGACCTCTGACACTTAATAATTGCCTAGCTGTGTGACCTTGGGCAAGTCACTTAACCCCATTGCCTTGACAAAAGCATAATAACACTAAGATTCTGAAGATCACCTGGAAGAAGATACCAGACATTGAGATCCTTTCTTGAGCTAAACTTCCTAGCATTCCAACATTACTACAGAGAGTGCAATTATGATGAGCTGGACATGTTAGAATGCCAGACGTATACTTGGCAAAAACCTATTCTATGGAGAACTCACACAGGACAAGCAGTCACAAGGGGGTCAGAAGAAGTGATACTTGAGGGTCTCTCTTAAGAACTTTAGAATTGATTGTACAGCATGAGAGACACTGGCACAGGACTGCCCAGCATGGCGTGCCCTCATCAGTGGGGCACTCTATGAGGAAGGTAGAATTGAAGAAACTCAAAGGAAACATGATATATGAAGTTTAGACTATCCACTCCAGGTATTCACATGGATTATTTGTGCCTAACTTGTTGTACAGCTTTTTGAGCTCGTATTGGTCTAATCAGTCACAGTTGGACACACTGTGATTTGTCTGAAACATAGTGATGCCATTTTGTTCTTCTTCAATAACAAAGTACCTAGGCTCAAGGGTTGAGTCCATACACCCTTCACAATCAGAGATGAGGTTAAGTTCTATCTCAACTGTCACTCCCTCATCTCACATCCCTGCCTGCACACAGTAGATATTAAATAAATGATTATTGATTGATTGAGCCCAGGGAGCTTGCTGCCTTCCAATTCAATCCATTCTACTTTGAGTCAGCTCTAATTATCAGGAAGTTCTTTTTGTTTTTTTTTTTCCTAACAAAGAAGCAAATTTTACTTCTTTATAATTTGCACACATTGTTTCTTGGCCCAAACAGAACAAATCTGATTCTTATTCTATAAGGCAGATCTCCAAGTACATGAAGACAGTAATACTGTGTTCTCACCCCATGCCTTCAAATCCCCAGCAAGATTTTCCTTTCTCTAGGATAAATATGTCATTTCCTTCAATTGATTCTCATATGGCCTGATGCTGTAACAATGATTTGTAAGACCTCTTCTAGTCTTAGAGCCTATGAACCCTATGAACCTAGAAAGGGCTTTGCAATTTGTAAACTTTCTTATCAACTATAAAGCATTTTAGAAGCTAAAAGGATTTTGTAAACTCCAGAAAGTATCACATGGGTAGGTCACTGTTGTGAATTCCCAAGGATGGCAGGATTTTACACAGAGGCATCTTGTCCCTCCTGTTCTTCTTTCTTTGAGGCTACCCAGGGAGGAGAGAACAGCCAGAAAAGGGTTGATCTCATCACAGTGACACTCCCTTAGCTGTTTTTAGGGAACTCCTTCTCTAAGTGGAAAGACGCCCAGATGTGAAAACTATGTACTGACCTAGCATGAACAGAGGAGTCAGTTGGAACTGGCTCTGATTCCAGGATCAGCTAATTCTGGACAGTCTCTGAGTTTATCTCCTCTTCCCAATTTACATTCTGATTATGAGATTCTTTAAAAAAAAGCACATTCCATAATGAAAGATAGAACAAAATGCAAGCATCTTGTAACAGAAAGTGAATATATATTAGTGACTATGTTGGGAATGAAAAGTTTTATTATTATGAAACTAGTTTTGACAAGGTCTCAGGGCTAATCTGAGCCCTGAGACCACACTTTGGGAACCACTGTACTAAATGACCTCTAAGGTGCCTTCCATTGTCTAAGGTTCCTCCAAGGCTCTGACATTTTCTGGTCTATGTTCTAAGGTCTCTCTCAGTTCTGACATTTCTTAGTTCTATGATTTACCCCCGGGAAAGGAGTACAGAGATATGCCAACTCATATCCTTTCCTGAAAACAAAATTTGATGGGGGAGGCAAGAAAGGCCAAGATTAATCCTTAGGGCTCAACAGCAGAGAAACCTAGAGGCCCTGAAGTCAAACTTGGCTGATTTTCTCATTTTTCCAGGGCTGGCCAATTCTGGCTCTCCCCACCTTTCATTGACCTTGGGCTTGGGAGTTTCAAGGACCAAACATGTTAAGAACTGGAGTTTGGCCCCCCAAGTATGTAATTGGAAAGGAGCCTGTCCCCTCTGCACTGGTGGGACAGAGCCTGTGGTTTTGAAAACAGTCACATGGACACACACATGGACATAGAGTCTTGAAAACTCCCCAGACTCTATGTCATCTGTCAAAACACTGTACTGGAAAAGGTTCTACAAATTTTACAGGAAAAAATCAAAGGTAGGGAGGGTATATAAGGGGGGGAAAGACAGAAAGAGGCCATAAGAAGGGGGAAGTGAGAGAGAGAGAGAGAGAGAGAGAGAGAGAGAGAGAGAGAGAGAGAGGCAGATAGGAAAAAAGTCATAGACAGAAAAGAGAGGCAGACAAAGACAAAGAAAAAACTAAGAAAAGATATCAAGAGACCATAGCTTAGATGTCATAGAGTAGCAGTTCTTAAACTTTAATATATGGCATGAAATCCTCTGACAGTTTGGCAAAGCATAAAAAGTCCTTCTCAGAATATTTTTTTTAACTTTATAATAGAAGGAGATGCTAAATTTCAGTTGCAGGTTAGCGTATGTTTTGCTATCTGAATTCATAGACCCTCTGAAATCTACCCTGGACTCCAGAGGAGGTAGAGAAGCTCCATCCATGGACCCCCAGACAAAGGGATATGAAAACCAAAGGTTAAGACTTCAGATATTGTTTCCCAGGATGCTCTTGACATTCCACCTCTCCCTTGGAGTTAGTTTGTCACTTGACCTCTGATCCTCAGTTTTCCAAATTCTCTAAGGTCTCTTCCTGTGCTAACATTTTAGAAAAACAATTTAGAATTTAGACTTGGGTCCTTGACCATTTCACCCCAGGTGAAGTCACCCACTATGGTCTCATCATTTTTTGTGGGGTTTGTACTTAGTTAAAATCCCTCTATAGTTCCCTGGGCCTCAAGTTCATTCTAGCCACCTCTGAATCATGTTTCTTTTCCAGTAATTGTTTCTATTACCTAGTTCCTCTGACCAAAAACCTGCAGTGCTTCCTAATTGAATTGAAATTAGTCCAAACAGTGGAAACTGCCTAATTCCATCAGTGATTTACTTTCCCTCTTTTGGCTTAGTCTATTCTTTTGTTAGATGAGGGGCTTGAACTGGGTGTTCTACCAGGTTCCTTCTCTGTTCCTATTCTATGCTCTAGATTTCTGTCATGCAAGGTCTTTCTATATGCTAATATTCCAGCACTCTATGTTCTAAGATCCCCTTCAGTCTATGCAATTCACTAATATTCCTAGATCTTTTTTTCCATGAAGAAGACACAGAAGACAAAGAAGATGACCCTGTTCATTTTGAATTCTATGTCCTATAGTTTCTTTTTTCTTTTTTTTTTTTTTAGGTTTTTGCAAGGCAATGGGGTTAAGTGTCTTGCCCAAGGCCACACAGCTAGGTAATTATTAAGTGTCTATTAAGTGGATTTGAACTCAGGTACTCCTGACTCCAGGGCCGGTGCTCTGTCCACAGCGCCACCTAGCTGCCCCCTATAATTTCTTTCAAATGACATCCTATTATCTATCCCAAGGTTCCTGGGGAGAAGTGTCATGGGAAAGACCACTGGATTTAGAGTCAAGAGATTGGCTTTCATGTCATGCTTCTATTTCTTATTTGTTGCTTGACTTTGGATTAGTCATTATCTCTATAACCCTAAATTCTTCCATCTGCAAAATGGGAATGATAATCCTAGTACTATCTCACAGGGTTGTTGTAAGAAAAGTATTTTGTAAACCTTTCTGTACAACAAAAATAGGAGTTGGCATTGTGAGTCTATATACTCTGCTTATACCTAAGGCAGTCTACAGCCAGTCTTCAAGAATTAAGGGTAGTAGGGGTGGCTAGGTGGTGCCGTGGATAGAGCACCGGCCCTGGAGTCAGGAGTACTTGAGTTTAAATCCGGCCTCAAGACACTTAATAATTACCTAGCTGTATGGCCTTTGGCAAGCTGCTTAACCCTGTTTCCCTTGAAAAAAAAGGAATTAAGGGTAGTTAATAAGAAGGAACTTTCTCACAGACCAGGTACAGAAGGACTTTAAGGGATGAGATAGAGTTTCAGTCAGGAGAGAAACAAATGTCTGACTTCTCCTCAAGTTCACCCTACTGTACTCTTTCAGCCAATCACCATTATTTATTGAGTTGCCTTTTGAAGAGATCATATTAATTGCTTTAGAGAGAGAGACAGAGGCATAACTCTTTTCTGGTCAAAGTCAGAAGTTCCCTCAGGGCAATCTTCCTGCCAGTTCCCAGGTACCTTATGAGCATTCCAAGAAAAACTTTCAGGAAAAATAATTTCTTCTTCTCCTCCTCCCCCTCCTCCTCCTCCTCCTTCTTCTACGTCTTCCTCTTCATCTTTATCATCATCTTCAACATCATCGTCATCATCTTCTTTGTCTTCATCATTGTCATCTTTATCATCATCATCGTCTTCTTCATTTTCTTCATAGTCGTCTTCTTCGTCTTCTTTGTCCTTTTCTTCATTGTCATCTTTGTCATCATCTTCTTCGTTGTCTTCATCATTGTCTTCTTTGTTGTCTTCTTCATTGTTGTCATCTTCTTTGTCTTCTTCATCTTCTTTGTCATCATCTTCTTCATCATTTTCTTCATTATCATCTTCTTCGTCTTCTTTGTCTTCTTTGTTGTCTTCTTCATCATTGTCATCTTCTTCATTGTCCTTTGTCGTAATCTTCTTTTTCTTCTCTTCTTTTTCTTCTTTTCTTTTTCTTTTTCTCTTCTTCTTCTTTTCTTCTTCTTCTCCTTTCTCCTCCTCATCTGACTCCTTGCCTCCCCCTCATCTTTCTCCTTTTCCTCCTATTTCTTTTCCCAGATAGTTCTATGATCTCATTGATTTATTCATTTCCTCCAATGAGTCAGTTCACAATCCATCTATGCCTGCCCATCTTATGCAATTTTTATCCATAAACTCCATAAAGTACACCCAATGTAATGTGAACCTTCCTCAATTTCTCTTGCCCTTACAAAGGGGCCAGTAGAACACTGTCATATTTTATTCTTGTCACATGACCAGTCCTGTGATTTAATTCCTTTACACTTGCTCTTTGGAGTTTCTCTATGATTATATATTACAGCTGCTCACAGCTAATATGCACCTCTGCACTGCCCTCTTTGTGATGCTCATCTTTAAATTATCAGGAGTTGTGGGGTTCTACATAGCACTGCTATACAGCAACACTGATAAAATGCTTAGCTTATCTAGGAAGCTTAGGATCATTATAAGAATTTTGCAATTTCTTAAAAGTAATCCTTTTCAGTTCTGGGTCTGCATGTTGAAATCTGGGCAATGGTCATTCTTCATCCATTTGGTCTTTCTTGTGTGGATGGTCAGGCTAAACTCCCTTAAGCAGATATCTTCCAGGAAGTGTGTCCTAGGGCTTGTTGAAACCAGTGCAAAGTCCTTTACAAACAAGAGCAGTTGGGGGAATCTCATCATTCAAAAGAAATTCCCATACAAACGGAACTTTAGATTAAATCACAATGGCAAATATTTTTGTCCAGCAGACTATCTCATTTGCGAATGTCCTGATATTTATTAACAGAAGATAATTGGATAAGATTATTTCTAACATTCCATTTTCTAAAAATTTCTAAATGATCTTGATTATGAACAGGAGATATCTTGTTACCTCCTCACTTGATCTATTTATTTCCTGGACTGTAAAATGGGGGGTGAGGGAGGATATAATAGTAGTTCCTATTTCCCAGGGTTGTTGTGAGAATAAAATGATATAATATTTGTAATTCACTTAACCAACCATATAGTGAGTGTAAAGCATATAGTGAGAGTAAATGCTATCACCATCATCATCATCATCCTTTATCTTTTGTTTCTCATTCTTTGACACAGCAATATATGCAGCTTATTTTATAATCATTTATTGACTCCTTCATAATGCTCTCCAGCTCTAGGGAAAAAAGTGAAAATATGAAAAGAAAATGACAGGACTTCTCTGGATATGAAAGATTCTTTTCCTCCAAGCCAGCCAGTGAGTCAGCATCAGAACTGTGATGAAAACAGGAGTGATACATTGGGTTGAACCAGGGTGGGGCTCCTTAAGATGTATCCTGACTTTTTGGTTCCTTGGGAATAATTTCAAGCAGACCTGAGAGAAGATGGATTAGGCAATCTGCCTGAACAGGAAATTCCCCCCTGCCATATAACATCTTCCCCCATCCATCATCCCAGCAGTAGAAATTTCATCATTACAGAGTCATTCCTTTGGGTTGACAGGCCTCTTCTATAAGAACAAATCTTCTATGGGAAATGCACCATATTGTATTAGTATGAATGAATTCAGCAATTAATCCCCTATCTAGCGGGTTAAAAAGAACCCTGGGTTATGTGCTCCAGAAGACAGAAAATTCCAGTGAAATTATTCCTACCCACATAGAATATAGAGTTTATTAGAGAAGTAAGACAACAATAGCAATCATTTATTAAGCTTTTACTGTGTGCTAGGTATTGTGCTAAGTACTGTAAGTACTGAAGAAAGCAAAAATAGTCTTATTTTTTAAAGTGATAGCATGCAAATATATGCATACAAATTACTATAACACTCAATAGATTTGGAGGTAGTGATATCCAGTTCAAACCTCTCATTTAATAGAAAAGGAAACTGAGGTCTTGAGAGGTTATTGGCTCACCCAGGGTCACAAAAGAAGAAACAAAGCTACAACTCAGGTCCTCCAAAACCAAATACAGTGTTTTTCCCACTATCCCTAATATAGAACAAAGAAAAACATTACAGATGTGAAACAAAGTACTATTTGAATAAAAACAGGGCAGATGTGTGTTCCTTCCAGAAAGAAAAAGCTGATAGCAGAATATCTTTTACTGTTGCTAACAATATTAACAATAACTGATATTTTTGTAACATAATTTAGTTTGGGAAAAAACCCAAAAATTTCAAAGGCCCTGTGAATGCATCCATTCTTCCTTTGGAGTTTTGGGGAGCCATGATCTCATTAATGTGAATAACTCTTTCCAACCCATTTACATCTTCCTATTCTGTGTAATCCTTATCCATTCTCTTCCCAGAATCCACCAAATAAGTTGGAGACCTTCCTCAAAACCTCAATACTCCATGATATGAAGATAAATGACCACTTGCCAATCTGTCTTAGAGGAGATTCTTCTGGAAGTATGGGTTGTACTAGTTATCCTCTGGGGTTACTTCTATCTCTCAGATACTGAGATACTTGTACAAATATTGAATAAAGAACTGGACTTGAAGCTAATAAAATATGGGTTCAAGTCCTAACTCTGATATCTAGAAGTTTGACTTGGTCAAGTCCCTCCTGTGCTCTGGGGAACTTTCAAAGACGAATTAGCCTACTGCATTGGCAGAGGGAGTTTTCTCTGGAAATTCTCAGTATTAAAACAACAATATATATAGTCCCTACCCTATTTTCTATAAGTAGAAACTAAGACTCAGAGAAGTGCATTGAATTATCCAGTTATTAAGTGAAAAAATCAGAATTCAAACCCATGCCTCCTACCTCCAAGTGGGCATTCTCTGGAGAGGATCAGTGTGCCTCTTTCTATTGTTGTACAATCTTCCTAATGAAGTGGGTGGCAAAGAATAAGGGTAGGTGGAGGGAACTGGAAATCCAAGTAGAATAGAAAAAGTTTAGAACAGTCACTGTTTGGCAATAAGATAAGAAAAATAAAAGTGCAAAATTCTGAACATTACCAAATGTAGTGAAGGTCATGCTGTGCCAAACACTCTAAAAATCTGTTCCATGAAATGACTTTCCAGGAAGTCAAACTGAGGCAATGAAGGGTTAAGGATTAATTGCCTGAGGTTAAGGATTAGCACATAAATTGAGGATAACAGAAGATCAAGAGGTCAAACCAGAGCTAGAGAAACATTAAAGTAGAACACTATGGGGTTCAAGGCAAGGGTTGGAAGCAGGTAAAGCCAGAAGATGGTCAAAGAGCCAGGAAAGAAAGGACCAACTGAGGGAGAAGGAGTTCTTTCATGAATAGTGATGGCTTCTTAGAAGTAATCTTGCAATTCAGAATTAAAAGGGAACTCTACTGCAAAGTCATCTAGCCCAACCTGAGTAAGACTCCTCCCTGAAGGGACTCCATACCTAATCAATAGTCAATAAATCTTTGCTTGAAGCCCTCCAAAAATGGGAAACTTTACTCCCTGAGACAGCTCATTCACTTTAGAAAAGCTATAGGGAAATTTTTCCTTACATAGAGCCAAAGAGAAGCATTATGGTATAGTAGTTACAGATCTAAAATGAGTAAGAGATGGTCTAAGAATCAGGAAACCCTGTATCTAGGTCTTGCCTCCCATACATATACTAACTGTGTGACCCTAGGAAAATTCCTTAGCTTCTCAGTGCCCCAGGTAACTCCCTAAGGTGAAAAAGAGATACAATTATGCATCTATGGAAGTTCCTCATTGGGAATTCACTGAACTAATGAAATCACAGTTAAAAAAAAAAATTGAGCCAAAATCCCTGTAACTTCCTCCCAGAACCCTTTGAGGCCATCAAATCAATTTTAATCTGTCTTCCCTTGACAACCCTTCAATTAATTGACAGAATTACAGAATCTCAGACTTGGAAGGATCTTTTAGGACCAGCTAGAATAACCATCTAAATCTAACCAAAAGACATGTACTCTAAAACATTCTGGACTAGGGAGCCTCTGTTTTATTTCCTAGGATACCTACTGCTTCCTAAGATAGCTCATTTGATTTTGGAATCATGTCTCCACCAATCTTTCCTTTTCTGGGCTAAGTGTTCATTAAACAATGTTTTACATATCCTTAATCCCATACAAATACTTCATTCATTCATTTATCTATTCATTCATAGAACCATAAATTTCATTCTGAAAGCAACCTTACCTGCACCCCCACCCCCTTTTATTGATAAATGGGAAAACTGAGTCCCAGAGAAATTAAATGAGTTACATGGAGTCAGACAACTAGTAAGTATCTGAGATGGGGTTGAAAACAGATCTTCCTGACTCAAGCCCACCATTCTATACGCTCTATTCACAATACTTCTCAATTCATTCCTTTATCTGATCTTGATTTGTTATGATTTCAAGTGTTCCCTCCTCAACTTGGTCCATAAAGAGTTTGGGATAGGTAGCTTGTAGCTAGGGTACCATGACTGGAGGGTCAGGATGCTGCAGAAGGAGGAGGAAGCTAGAAGGGCATGTTGGGGTGGGGGGGAGAATTTTAGTTGGGTAGAAGTTCAGGGCATCATGTAAGATCTTAGAAAGCATCAACCCTTCTTTTTACAGATGAGAAAGCTAAAACCCAGAAAGATTGCCCAATGTCACACAGGCAAATTTTTGAACTCAGACCCTCTTATACCATCTCCAAGGTGCTTTTCACTACATCATATGATCCAGTTGATGGAACTTACATTAAGGCTTTCTGGTGTGATGAATGGAACTTGAATAAAACTCCAGCATGTCCTAGGTTCAAGACATCTACTGGTCATGGAACCCTGGTCAAGTCACTTGATCTAGGCAAATCTCTAAAAATATAAACTAGACAGAAGTTGCTAACCTGCACTAATAGAGGAAATTCTCTAATAGGGGATTTTCCTATTCCATTGAAATCACAGGTACAATCCCAATCCCTATCCATGGTTTCTTCTCTGGTCATAAGAGAGAGTCCTGAGGAAATGGAAGTTTGGAAGAAGAGCTGGAGAAGGAGAGACAGGGAGTGACCTTGGGGTAGGAGAGGACTGAGGGTTTACTGTCTAATAAAGCAGACCTGGGAGGGGCAACATATTACATTAAGTCAGACCAAGCTGAGTTAGAGAAAAGCATAGTGCAGAAGATAGGTTGATGAAAGTAAAGATTTCCCATTCTTAATAATAATATATTTCTACAGAACTTAATATAATAACAATTATGTTGATGACCCCCAATTCTGTACAATAATGAGTCATATTTCCCTTATCCTTTGAAGTTTATAGAGAATTTTTCCTACAACCTAGTCCTGTGAAGTATAGAATATATTTTTGTCTCCATAGATAAAGAAACATACTCAGAGATATGAAGCAACTTGTATCACTTGGAGTAAATTCATTTCAGTAAATTCAGTAGAGACTAGCTGAATTCTACTGCAAGGTACTGACAACATGGCCATCATTATATTTATATCACTCTCTCCCACATGCAACTCTGCCTGTGGAGCTAAATTCTTTAATCTCTCTCTCTCTCTCTCTCTCTCTCTCTCTCTCTCTCTCTCTCTCTCTCTCTCTCTCTGTGTGTGTTTGTGTGTGTGTGTGTGTGTGTGTGTGTGTGTGTGTGTGTGTCTCTGTCTCTGGCTCTCTCCCTCTCTGTCTCTCTCTTCCCCTATGTTTCATTTTCATTTTCTCTGTCTCCCACTCTTTTTCTCTCTTTCTTTGGCCATCCTTTCTCCCATGCTCTTCATTTATTTCTCTTCCTTTTCTCCTTTTGTGCATATACTTTAAAATTGCAGAGATCACCAGCTCCCACCAACTGTTTACATTATAGATGCCTCTCAAAGTTGAGGAGGTTGTTGACCTCTGAGTAAAACATTTACCTGCCTGAAAACATAGCCCTGGGTCAGATGAACCATTCTGTGAGGCCCTTTTGATTTCAAGGATTCTATTTCTCAATTTCAGTGTTCCTGGAATTCCAAGGTTTTATGTTCTTGAATGTTAAGAACCCCAAAATCTAGAACAATAATGCTTTAGAAAATAGGATCATCATATTGGCCCTTGACCACTGCAGACCCAAAGGGTGAATTAATTATTCATTCATAGTGTACTGCATGGGCACAGGTTAGATTACTCTGGGGTTTTAGAAATCTTTTCTTTGTCTTTGTCTGAAAAAAGTCTTCTTCCAGGGGGGGAAATTACCATTCATGATCCCATAGTCTTCTAACTTTTTAGTTAAAAGAAGATTGTGGTGAAACAAAACAAGGTAATTTGGGAAACAGTTGAAGCACTTTGATTAAATGAAGGCTCAAGGTCTAGGGATTGAGACTGAAACCATGGAATAACCATCAAAAATTGTTTTGGTCTTTTAGTTTTCAGATCAAGAGATTAAATGGAGAACTACAAGAGATCATTACAGAAGCCTAGAGTTTAGAGCTATGTTTGATAGGAAGTACTCCAGGTGCTACCAATACTTATGCAAATCTATACATTCTCTGGTACTGCGGGAAGAGCATTGCCTTTGAAGCCTGAGTGCTTGGGTTCAAATTCCTTCTCTGCCATTTGCTCCAAGTAAGTTTTAGTCTTTCTGGGTCTCAGTTTCCTTCTAAGGTCTTCTGATTCCACATGCAAATTCCTGTTCCATATAGACATAAACACAAACTCCAAATAGACACCCAGCTCTCATAATGCCTAGTCATTGCCCTTTGCCTAAGAATGTTGTCCCTCCTCTTTTACACCTGTTGAATTCCTAATTATTGTGTAAAATCCAACTCAAATGTTACCTCTTCTAGGGAGTCTTCCCCACTCATTCTTGTTGGTATTTTCATTTAGTATTTCATTTCAATTGGCATTTCATTTCCCTCACCCTCACAGAGAAGTCTGTTTATAGCATTCTCATGCATGTATTATATAATGCTATATATTATAATTAAATTAATATCTATGTCCTTCTCAAAACCTAGAAGAATGCTGTGAACATAATAGATCATTAAAAGATGTTTATTGTGTTGTATTTGTTAGAGCAATTAGGTGGTGCAGTGAATAGAGCCCTGGAGTCAGAAGCATCTGAGTTCAAATTTGGCTTCAGACACTGGACACTTACTAGCTGTGTGACCTTGGGCAAGTCATTTGATCCTGATTGCTTTATATCTAGGACCATCTCCAGTCATCCTGATTCATATCTGGCCACTGGACCCAGATGACTGTGGAGGAGAAAGTGAAGCTGATGACTTAGTACAGCAGTCTCTCATTCAAATCCAATTTATGTGTGTCATGGCATCACTTCCCTGATGTTGTGATCTTTTTCAAGAACTAAGGATCAACAACAATTTGTTATGTTAATATAACTTGTTGTTGTAATAACACTGTCATTTATTATTCTAGGTAAACCCAACTGAATTATGAGACCATCTGCCTTCATCAAAGGTTCTTAAGCTTTTCTGTGTCCTATACCTTTCCCATCAGTCTGGAGAAATGTTGGATACTTTTTCAGAATCACATTTCCAAATTCATAGAATTAAATATCCATGATTCCAAAGGAAACAATTACATTGAAATACAGTTATCAAAATATTTTAAAAGCAACTTCACAGGGGCAGCTAGGTGGCACAGTGGATAGAGCACCAGTCCTGGAGTCAAAAGGACCTGAGTTCAAATCTGACCTCAGACAATAATTACCGAGCTATGTAATCTTGGGTAAGTCACTTAAGCCCATTGCCTTGCAAAAAAAAAAAAATATGGGAATAAAACAGCTTCACAGAACTCAATTTAAGAATTGCCTCAAAGCAATATGGATTACAGAGAGAACTCATGGTAGACTCAGAGAACCTGAGTTCAAATCCTGTTTCTGCTATATACAGTTTTGTATATGTATATGTGTTTTTGTTTTTGTTTTTTTGGTTTTATAATGATTAAGTCCTCTTCCCTCTCAGAGCCTCATTTCTTTATCCAAAAACTAAAGGAGCTACACTGGATCCTTAAGGTCTTATAGAATCTCTAGATTTTATTAAAATTGTGTTCACACAGAATTCTTTCCCATGGGAACCAGAGGACCTTGGCAGAAACTAAAGATAGAAGATACAAGACCAAAGCTGACATCTCCACGGAGAAAGCCCAGGTTTTGGATCACATGAAATAGTTCTGCTAGGTGTGACAGATAAAAATCTTGACCTGGGAGCCAGCTCCCAATTATGATAAACACCCTGTGGGACCTTGGACAAATCAGGGGGCTCAGTTTGCCCATTTGTAATGTAAAATGAAGGCTAAAGACTGATGTCCTTTCAGGATTTCCTGTGTTCAAAAGTGGCTTCCAACTCCAACATTTTACATTGTTTGAAAATACATTAAAAGCTTTCATGTTTTATAATCAATTTGAGCTATTAATATGTATTAGCATTCAATGTTCAAATTGGTAACATCATATGTTCTGTATTTTTGCTACTCCAACATGCTATACACAATCCAAGGATTCTTAACTTGGGTCTGTGATTTTTTTTTTCAATTTTAAAAGTATTTTATTTTTTTCCTAATTACTTGTCAAGACAATTTTTAGCATTAATTTTTACCAGATTTTTCTCTCTCCCTCCCCTACCCTTTTGTGAAAATGGCAGGCAATCTGATATAGGTTATACATGTTCTATGAAAAAATTATGTTCAATCTACATTCAGAGTTCTTTATTTGGATGTGGATAGCATTTTCTTTCATGAGTCCTTTGTACTTGCCCTGGTATTGTGTGATTGAGAAAAGCCGAGTCATTTAAAATTTATCATTACACAATGTTGCTGATACTGTGTACAATGTTTTTTCCTGACTCTACTTACCTCACTCTACATCTGTTTTTTTTCACATCTTTCCAGGTTTTTCCAAAATGTGCCTGCTTCTCATTTTTTATTGTATAACATCCATCACATTCACACACCACAGCTTGTTCAGTCATTCCTCAACTGATGGACATTACCTCAATTTCCAATATTTCATCACCTTGAAAAGGGCCTCTATAAATACTCCTGTTCTTGCAAATCCTTTACCTTCTTTTAGAATCTTTTTGGGATGCAGACCTAGCAGGGGCACAGCTAAATTAAAGGGTACGCACGGCCTGGTCACTCCATAGGCATAGATTCAAATTGTTCTCAGAATGACTGGATCAGTTCACTATTCCACCAACAGTGTCCCAATTCTCCCACATCCTCTTCTACATTTATCACCTTCCTTTCCTGTCATACCAACCAATTTAAGAGAAATTTTGCATTATTAATTACATTTCTAGAGTCTTTAATAATTTGTATTTCTCCAAGCAAAAGTGATCTAGAGAATTTCCTCATATGCCTACAGATAGGATTTTTTTTTTATCTGAAAAACTGCCTGCCCATCTCCCTTGACCATTCTTCAGTTGAGGAATGGCTTGATCTTCCCTATCACCATAATAATCTTCTGAGTTTTTTGTTGTTACTTTTTGCGCATCTTTTTTGGCCTTATTCCTTCTTAAAAAATTTGATCTCTGCTTCTGGGTTGAAAGTCTTAGACTTCTTGTACCAGAGGCTGCAGGTTCTGCCTGTTGACCTGGTGCTGCCCTGATATTGGGAGACCCTCATGTGTGGTGATTTGCTGGGGGGGGGGGGGGGGGGTTGGGGTAGGTGGTTGGCACTGCTGGAAGCTGTAGGCAGATTACCTGGTGCTGTTTTGTGGTCCTACTGCTGGTATCTGGGATGTGTAGAGACCAGTGGGGTATTTCACCTACTCCCTGGGAATATACTGAAGCTGACCACTGGCAGCTGCTTGTTTGTCCAGGACTATGCTGAAGCAGGTGACAGGTCAGTGCTGGGGTCTCCCTGTTTGCTTAGGCCCCTATAGGGCTGGCATCTGCCTGTTTACCAGGGGCAACAATGAAACACTTGTTGTTCTGAGCTGTAGTCTGTTTATTCTGAGGTATGGGCAGGAAGGAGGAGGGCAAGGGTCTTGGTATTGGCATTTGATTGCTTCACTACACTGGGATTCAGGATCTACCTCTAATTTGCTGAGGTGAGGTTTGCTGCCGGCTTTCTAGGTTGCTTTCTGTCCGGGACTATGCTCCCTTTTGCCCAAGTAAGGCAGACCTTTCTTGTTATTCTTCTAACTTTTCCAGATTTCTTGGGCTCAAAGATTGTTTCAGCCCATCTTTTTGCTAGTTCTGCTGCTACAAGATTTGTTTTGGAATGCTTTTTTATGGATGTTTGGAGATGAATATCTGAGTCTATGAAATTTTTAAAAAATATTTTGATGACTAATTTCAATAAAATTGGATTTCTTAGCAATCACATACATTTTATTTTATTCATTTAAAAATCTGAGGAGAGATCCATACGCTTCACTGGACTGCCAGTGGAATCACCTGGAGTGCCAAAATTAAATGTTCTAAGGGTAAGACTACAGTGCAATGGAAACAATGATTGATGAGTAAGCAATTGCTAAAATTTTTTGACAGAGAATGAAAGAAGGTTTAGCAATGAAAGCAAATGTTGCCCCGATTTTCAAAAAGGGGAAGAACATGTAGTCTGCACGCTATAATCAGTAGCTCAACCTTGATTTCTGGCCAAATTCTAGCACATGTAGTTAAAGGGAGGATTAGTGAGCATTTAAAAAATGGAAACAACTATCACAAGAAGGAAATATGGCTTCTTCAAGAATAGGTCATATCCAACTAACCTTGTTTCTTTTTTTGACAAGTCTCCTTGACTGGTACATCAAGGGAATGCTATAGTTGTCATTTGTTTAGATCTTAGAAAAGACAGACTCTCATGCTACTCTTGTGAATAAGATAGAAAGGCAGAGGCTAGATGAGAATTCAGTTGGAAAGATTAAGAATTAGTGGTTAGTGGGCTTGGCTAGGTGGATAAAGCACTGGCCTTGGAGTCAGGAGTACCTGGGTTCAAATCCAGTCTCAGACATTTAATAATTACCTAGCTATGTGGCCTTGGGCAAGCCACTTAACCCCATTACCTTGCAAAAACCTAAAAAAAAAAAGAATTAGTGGTTAGTGGTCAGACTCTAAGAGTTCAAGTCTTTAGGAGAATAGTTATGCTGTCTGTGTTTGACCTGTGCAATGTGATATTTTTTTTTGCCATTGTCTTAGATAAAAGCATAGATCCAGTTCAGTTCTTTCTCAGTATATCTGACTCTCTGTGCCCTCATTTGGGATCTTCTTGGTAAAGACACTGGAGTGGTTCACCATTTACTTCTGCAGCTCATTTGACAAATGAGGAAACTGAGGCAGAGTTAAGTGATTTGCTCAAGGTTGCACAGCTAGTGAACAGATTTGAACTCAGGAAGATGAGTCTTCTTGGCTCTAGACCCAGCATTGTAACCCCTGTATCAACTAGTTGCCCAGAAAGGCATACATGGCAAATGTATAAAATTTGGGAATGACACAAATTTGGGACAGAGCCAGAATCCATAGAACTTTTTATTGGCTAGAATGTTGAGCTAAATCAAATGCAATGAAATGTAATAAGGATCTATATAATGTTAAACACTTGGATTCAAAAAGTCAACTTCACAAGTACAAGACTGAGGATGCAAAGTTAAACAGCAGTTCACCTAAAAATAGTTTTAGCACATCAAAAATGAATGTTGCAAAATTATAAAGAGCAAGAATTGCACAAAAGAAGAAATATGAGAAGATATTCCAACCCCACTCCTTTGCTTAAGTGGAAGGACCACAAGTGTTTCTCATTGCACATATTTTCAGACTTTTTTTGATATACATATATTGATAGGCTATATTGATCTTTACTCTCCTTTCTTTATTTTTAAAAAGTATTATTTGTTCTTTGAAATGAAATGAAGAAGAGGGTGGATTTGGGGAAAACTATTGTGATATAAAAAAAGACATCAATAAAAAAATTTTAAATAGATTTAGCAGATTAAAAGTTCAATGAAAATCAACCATGCAATATGGCAGTCAATAAAGTTAATGGAATTCCATTAAGACAGGCACAGTGTGCAAAATTGTGAGCCAAAAAGCATCACTGGAAAAAATATCACTGTTAAATAGTTGGGTCTTTTCTTTAGGGAGAAGTTCAAAATCATTAAAAAATATATATATAGTTTCTTTTTTTTAGGTTTTTTTTTGCAAGCCAATGGGGTTAAGTGGCTTGCCCAAGGCCACACAGCTAGGTAATTATTAAGTATCTGAGGCTGGATTTGAATTTAGGTACTCCTGACTCCAGGGCTGGTGCTCTATCTTAAAGGAAATTCAGACCCATCTCTTTCCCCATTCAACTCCAATCCAGTTCATTTTTCATGAACAATGTCAGTCCAAGAGAAAAGTAGTAATTAGATCAACTCTGTGGGTTACCCATCCAGCTGCTCAACATAGTCTCTATAAGAGGCTTTTTCATCCACTAGGTTTTTCCAATGTGAATGGTTAAGCTATTTTCTTTTGATTAATTATGGATTTCAAGAAGGTTCTTTGATTTGATATGACATTTGAAAGGAGTAACACAATGTTATCTGCAAACAGTTACAGCTTGGAGGTCCTCACAAGCCTTTGAGAATCCCTCTTCCATTTGGACTCAGTCGATCAACAACCATTCATCATGTATTTATTGTGTGGTGGTCAGAAAACAAATCCAAAAGTGATGGTCTCACATTTTATTTTTACTAAGGAAATATATTATCTTCACAAATAAATAAGGGGTATACATTTAAATCTATAAAAATAAAGTATTCATGGACCTGCTATGGGTCAGTCATGGTCCCAAGTTCTGGGGATACACAAAAAAAAGCAAAAACAATCCCTGTCCTCAAGGAGTTCACATTCTAATGGGGGTAGACAACATGCAAACAACTAAACACCTTCAAGATATAGATAGAATGTGTTGGAGATAATCTCAAGGGAAAAGCATTGAATTAAGGAAGATCTTCCTGGGAGTCAATTTTTCTCATAGAATTTTGTCTGAGTTTTGCTCTTGTCTCATTTGTCTGTGGACCACGGGTATTTGCATGTAGGTCTTCTCTTGTAACCCTGTCAAACAGAAGCAGGATTCCTTAGAGATTCCTTATAGATATATATATATATAGATTCCTCCTGTTTGAAGATGACAATGTATTTCTTGGGTAGCCCCTCAGAAGGCCTTTTCCATGAGCTCATAAATCACTCAAAGGAGACTGTCCTAAGGATGCCTATGGGCAGACTCTGATTTGCAACTGACAGGCAGTGCCTTGAATTACTGTAATCAATACTTCTATCTGGGACAGACCCTATAGAGAAAGAAACAATGATCCCAACACAGAATCACAGAGAGGGAAGAGAACAAGTTAAATTGCACAGGGGATATCGTACCATTCTTCCTTCAAGAATCTCAGGCTGTTCCCTGATGCAAAAAGTCGTCTTTTGAACATTGATATTCTCTCAGTATAAGCTATATGTACATCCAACAACATTCTGAACATCCTGAGCCCTGGAGAGCTCAGGTCCATGAATTTTGTTCTTTATAAAAGTATTTTGATAGCTATTTCAGGATAATTGGTTTCCTTCATCATCCTTTGTATTTTATTTTAGATTTTTAAAAACAATATTCTAAGAAAAGATCTATAGATTTCATCAGACTGATGGACATACAAAAAAGATTTAAAAGCCCAGTTTTAGAGATTAAAAGCTATAGATTACTCAAAGGGGAAAGATAGAGACCTATCCCAGGCAGTTAAAGCAGGTTATAATCTGATGATATGTACATAAGAAGAGACATTCAAAAATGACAATATAGAAAACAGATAATCAGAAAAGAAGGCAAGTCTGTCACATAGAGAGAGGGAGGGATGTTTTGGGGACTGTCCAAGTATCACTTTGCTACCCATGAAATATCAAAAATCCTGGAAGAAAACATTCAGCTCCCTGTATGACTTTTCTGAATCAAATCTATGAGAGCTTTAGGGATCACAAGAAATAAAAAGGTTAAGAAAACATGAATGGGTTAGCAGTTGTAATGATAATTTAAGGACTACACATAACAAGGAAACCATGGATATGTCAAAGGATTAACTGACATCTCCTAGATAAAAGTACTTGTATTAAAGAGTACACTGAAGCCAGCTCATGTCTGCTCAGTATGAGCATTTCTGTATCAGAAATAGGCAAGTGCCACATCTCGGGGTTTGATTTATTGATCTATTGATTATTTAGACTTAAAAATGAAAGGGAAAGTGTCAATGAGGCAACTTAAAAATGTGTCTTGCAAGTAGATGCCTTCAGAAAAAAGCTGGTGAGATTGATATGAACTGATGCAAAGTAAAGTGTGAGCAGAACCAGGGGAACAATGTACACAGTAATAACTATACTTTAAGGATCATCACTTGTGAATGACTTAATTTCTCCTGGCAATATAAAAATGTGAGACAATTCCAAAGGATTCATGATGAAAAAGTGCTGTCTCCAGAGAAAGAACTTGATGGAGTCTGAATGCAGATAGAAAGATAGTTTTTTAACTTTATTTTCTTGAGTTGTTTTTTTCAATCTGTGTTTTCTTTCGCAGCATGACTAATATGGAAATATGTTTTGCATGTTTGTAGATGTATAACCCATATCAATTGCTTGTTGTCTCAATAAGGGGAGAGGGAGAGAATTTGGAACTCAACATTTTAAAACTCCATATGTTACAATTTGTTTTTACACGTAATTGGAAAAAATAAAATATTTTTTCAATTGAAAATTTTATTTTATTTTTCCAATTACATGTAATGATAGTTCATCAACATTCATCCATTTGTAAATTTATCAGTTTCATATTTTTCTGCCACCCTTGCTTCCCTCTCCTCTCCCCATGGTGGTGAATAGTTTGGTAAAAATTGTAAATGTATATATGTTTAACATATTTACATATTAGTCATGTTGTAAAAGATGAATTAGAACTAAGGGGAAAGAAAAAAGCATGAGGAAAAAAGGAAAAAAACATGAAGTTTTAAAATGTGAACATAGTATGCTTTGCTCTGCATTGAGACCCCATAGTTTTTTCCCCTCTGGATATGGATGACATTGTCAATAAAGTATTTTTTAAAACATGTCTTGCAACTCTCCTGGAGAGCTTTCAGCTAAATATTTACATATACACCCCCAATTGTACATTGTCCCTCAGAGAAGGGACAGTGAGGTCCATAGATCAAGGAAAAGTAGTTTTAGAGCATGAAGAAACTTTATACATTGTTCACTAATTCACTAATTTAGAGCTGAAGACTGCAAGACCCAAACCTGTTAAATGACTAATATTAATCCATTCTTTAGAATGGTAATTGGATTATGTAAGGGATTCTTAACCTTTTTGAATGTCACTTTGTGGACTCCTTGGCAATTTAGTGAAGTTTATGATTTCCCTTTCAGAAGAATGTTTTCAAAGGTGCAAAACAAAAACATACAGGATTATAAAGATAGTCATTTATATTGAAATAGTTTTCAAATTTTATTTTTTCAAAAAACAAGTTCATGAACCCCAAGTAAGGAGCATCTGGATTAGATAGTCCATAATATTGGAAAAGACTGTCCAGCTCTTCCCACTGGTAGGATTGGCCTCCCTGATGGGCTGTGAAATAGAACTATAATTTTGACAGTGACCCAGAGCTTTGTCTCAGGGTAGATACTTAGAGGGGAGCTAACTGCAAATTCCTGGTCCTATTTGTTATTTTCATATCATGAATTACAGAGTTGCTTTGAGGGAAATTTCCTGCTTTCCTCCCCCATTCCTACATTACCAAAATTGCTCTGCAGATGGATATTCCTCCTGCTCTCAGATATCTCTTCTAGAGATACCTAGAATCCCCACATTCCCCAAACTGAGGGAAGTAGAAAGAGCATTGGACTTAGCAGAAGACTGATTCTAGTTCCATCTCTTTACTGATCGGGCATGATTTGGGGCAAGTCATTTCCCTTGTGTGGACTTCAGTTTCACCACATACAAAATGGGAGTATGTTTACCAGGATGGTGAAGGGTATCAAATTCTTGATCTATAAAAAAAACCAATAAGGAACTGACAATATTTAGCCTAGAGGAAAGAAGACTCAGGGAGAATATGACAGATATCCTCAAGTAACTGAAGGTTTGACATGTGGGAGAAGGGGTAAATATATTCTGCTTAGCTCCAGAAAACAGAAGCTGGAGTAGTAATGCAAAATTTTTCAGTCATTTCAGTTGTATCCGACTCTTCATGACTCCATTTAGGGTTCTCTAAGTGAAGATGCAACAGTGACCTGCCATTTTCAGCTCATTTTACAAATGAGGATATTAAGATAAACAGAGATAAGTGACTTGCCCAAGGTCACACAGCTAGTAAGTTTCTGAGGCTGGATTTGAACTCGAGACTCCAGGTCCAGCTTTCTCTCCATTGTATCCAGAGGGAAGTTACAAAAAGGAAAATGTTGGCTTGATGCCAGGGAATACTTCCTAGGATCAGAACTGTACAAAAATGGGGTGCTCCAAAAAGGCAGTAGCTTCCAATTTAGGAGACCTTCAAACAGGGAGTGGTTGGTTTAGAGTGGATTCTTTGGGGGATTTTGCTAGATGACCAGGGAGGCCCCTTTTTACCCTAAAATTCTGTCATTTGATGAATGACAAGGCAAATTCTTTAAGTCTCTTCCAGATAAAACAATTTATGTTCCAAGTCCCTTCCCAGTAATCATAGTAAGGACGCCTTCTCTTTATGGCACCTTATGACAGCTTCAAATTATTGCTGAGTCATCCCAGATCCTTTCACAGAAACCCCAAAGACCTTGCCATTCCTGGGCTATTCACCTTTCACTGCTGGAATGTTTCAGACTAATCCCCTGGCCTCTCCCTTCTCCCCTCCCTTCATGAAGTCACCTGGGCTAAAGATTAATCTACCAGACTAGAGGTGAACTGGGTTTAGGAGATTCCTATATCTGCTCCCTGATTCCAAGGGTTTTTTTACATAATTAATTACATAATAAACTCTTTTGGTTATATGATTTCATTTTTTTTAAACCAAGGATTTTTTTTTTAATATTCGAGCTGGTCATATTTAGCAATAGTGAAAAACAGATTGAGATGGGCAGGAGCAAGAATATCCTCTTCTGAAAAGAGCTATTTGAAGTTTGAAGACTCAGGTTCAGATCCTGCTCCTTACTTCCTCTGTGAAGTCATGGATTTTTTCTAGACTTCAGTTTCTTCATCTATAAGATGGGAACAATTGTCCATAAAATACCCTTCTTCATATGATTGTTCTGAGGAAATCAACTTATAAACCTTAAAAAATTATTTAAAAGCAATTATTCTTATTATCATTTGAGCACCTACCCTGCTGGTAACCATAGTTCAAATCTCAGAGGGGTAGTTTAGGAAAGATCCTAGTCATGCTCCTTACAACAGTCTTCACAGGCCTACTGACCCAACCATTAGAGAACATTTATTAAGGGGCTACAATGTGCAGAGAGGGCCCCCAGTCCACGAAAAGATTTTGTAATGTGAATTAGGGTAAATTTTATCCCCTTTCAACCCTCATTTTTCTCATCCATAGCAGGATGTGCTAATATTTATGCCATAAGAGGCAGCTGAGAGAAGTGGTTTAGTATTCAATGACCCCAAGACTCCCAGTGAGTCTCTTATCCTTTCTGGCCCTCAGACATCTCTAAGATTTAGTTTCCAGCACACACAATTAAAGATTGTTCCTTATTAAGAAAAAGTGACCTGTTTTGTGAATGAGAGAAATCCTCTTTCCTCTCTTCCCAAGTCATTAGAGGGTGGGGGAGTTGGGAAGTGAGGGAGGTGGGAAAGACACCTCAGGAATTTAAGACTTTGCCACTCTTTGAAAATCTTTAAAATGCAAATCCCCCTATTGAGATCACACCTCAAGCTAGTGTGGCTAACACCTTCACTGACTGTTAATACTTTAGGTAAGTTCAGTAGAAAGCTGCAGCTGAGGTCCTGTGTTGGGGTGGGGGAGGGAGGAGGAGAAAGCCCAAGAAAGAAGGCAGACCCTTAATATTTGTGGTACTCAGTCCCTTCACTTCTGCTTCTTCTGTGTTTGGTTTCACCAGAAGAAAGAAGCTGGGTCGGGGGGTTCTATTGTCAGCCCCAGGGAGAGAGTCAGTGGGGCTTGGACATTGAGGAGTGGAGAGAGACGTGATTCTCATCTGGCTCCTCTGCTAGGTCTCCTTGCAACCTTGGATAAAGTTATGCCCCTTTCTGAACATCAATTTCATTATCTGTAAAATGGGAGAGTTGGATTCCATAATACCTTTCCGGCTCTGACGAAAAGAAAGGCTGAACACCTTTTTACCTTTGAGCAGTATCTTAAATTTGGAGGTAGGGAGAAACTAGGGATCCACGAGATCTGAGTTTTCTTCCCAGATCTGACCCTAATATATGCGTGCTGAAGCAAGTTACTCCCCTCTCTGAGTCTGTTTTCTCTCATGTAAAATAGGATTAGATTATCTATATTTTTAAAAATTACTTCTGGTTAATGTTTTCTGTTTTACAGTTCTCTGTTTTATGGCCCCATCCAGTTCTGATAGACTGTGTCCTCTGTGCATTTCTCCCTTTTATTTCTAACCTTTTCCCAACATTCCAACATTCTGTGTTCTATATTAGATTTTTTTTTGTAAGGGGGAGGAGAAGGTATTTGAAGAAGAGAGCTTCTATCCTTGGGGTCTTTGTCCCTTTTTTTTTCCAGTTAAAGGAACACATTGGATAAGATTTCTGTGAGTCCCTGATAACATCTAAAACCAGACAAAGCTGATAGTGTCATCAACCAGTTCTGTTTTGTTTAATTCGATAGCATATCTAGAGTAAATCATCTGCATGCCTGGGGCCATGACACTCAAAACCTTACATGAACTTTGTAGACCTCAAACCTAGCTGTGATCCGCTTCTCAGGTGATCTTAGTCATAGCCCTGTGGCACAGGATGGCATAACCCAGGGCAGGGCTGTCCAAGCTTACTTTTAAAATTTTTATTGAAGCAATAGACAATATATTTTGATTTCTCATTTTAGTGAGAGCTCTGCCTTAGCTCAGCTTTATTTACTAAAGGATTTAGCAAACCCAAAGGGGGCCACATAAAATCATCCTGCAGGCAGTATGCAGCCCATGGGTCCCATTTTTGGATAGCCCTGCCTAGGGTTTGAGTCTCAGTGCAACTTTCTATCTCTGGGCCTCAATTCATTAATAACAAGAATGAAACAACAACAACCATACCTACTTCCATTTAACTTCACATAACAGTTTTTTTCCTCTCGAATGTATTCAGTATGTAATATTTGCCATTAAAGTTATCCATCACTCCCCTTTTAAACTGGAAACTCCCTGAAGGTAAGGGCTGAGTTTTATCTGATGACTGCACACAGGATGCCCTTTGTGTTTGCTAAACTGAACAAAACTGAGCCTAATCTCAGAATATTTTATATTTTTCTTAGTCATTTATTCAATTGTATGTTCATCCAGGAAAAAGAACATAAGTTTGTAAAACCGTAGACATAGGTTTGAATTTTTATTCTGCCCACTTTTTAGCACCATGTCCTTATATAAGGTAATTCACCTCCCTAAATCTTATTTTTTTCATCCATAAAAGGGGAAGAATATCCCCTAATTTTTCAGACTGTGAGAGAAAAATAAATCACCCTAAATGCATAATTTCTGAGTACTATTGTATGACTACTATGTATAAATAATAATTGGACTTTATGTTATAAAGAGGACTGGATTTTTGAATTAGGAGATCTGAGTTGGAGGCTTGGCTCTGTAAACCTGGGAAAGTCATTTCCTTTCTCTAAATTTTAGCTTCCTCATCTGTAAAATGGGGAATATATGAGAATTTAAACTCCCTATGCATAGGAATTATTTCATTCATTGTATTAATCTCAGAAAACTAGCCTAGTACTTGGCATATTAGAGGCATTTGATAAATTTTTGATGATTGATTGATTGATTAGTTGATTAAAATAATACTTAGAACTCTTTTTTTCAAAAGCTGTTAAAACAAAGTGATATATAAAACATGCTATAAGTGAAAGCTAATATTATTTTTTTTTGACTGATTCTTTAAGATTTCATGATATCAAACACTCATAGAATTGGAAGGCCAGGGAGTTTATTCCTTGATCAAACGATATCACCCATAATGTCTCCAATAAGTATTTATTTTTCATCTGTTTGAATGAATGCCTCCACTACCCAGGGGTTCTCTGAACTCCATTCCATTGTGGGAGCACTCTGCTATGCTAGGGCAAACACATCCTTGGGTTGAGCTCAAGAGACTTCTCTCCACCTTCCACCTATGGCTCCTATTTCTGCCACCTTGGGGATAGGCAGAACAATGACATGTCTTCCACACTATACAACTTTAAATACACCAGGGCAGGAATTGTGTTTCCCCTATCTTTTTTTCTCTTGATCAAACACCCATAAATTACTTTCATTCTTTCTCTCTTGAAGAAAAATGGTGTGAATATATATGTGGGGGGAGGGGGCTGGGGCTCAGTATTGTATATAACTAATTAGTTTTCTGAAGAAGGAGAAAAAATAAAAGAGTGGTAGGTTTCATAAACTCAGTTCACCTCCAGGGAAGCAAATTGAACATTAGCCCAGGGAAAAGGGATGGAGGAAGGGATGGAGAGAGTTCAGAAATCTGGCCTCAGACATTCAATAATTACCTAGCTGTGTGGCCTTGGGCAAAGCCACTTAACCCCATTTGCCTTGGAAAAACCTAAAAGAGAGAGAGAGAGAGAGAGAGAGAGAGAGAGAGAGAGAGAGAGAGAGAGAGAGAGAGAAAGTTCAGGCTGTGCCAAGATGTATTAGCTGGTGAAAGGTGATGAGAGGGAGAGATAAATAGAGTTTTCAGGTTTATGTAAAGGACTAGGAGTCACTCAACTCTGTGTATGTAGGTGGAGCAATGACTAGAACATTCTGTCTTAGTATGCTAGAACATAACTGGTTCAAACTAGAAGTGTCTTTGGGAAATAGAAAGTTATACTATGGAACATAGTATATTGGATCTGGAAGAAAGCGAATTTTAAAACAGAAAATTCAATGTCAAACTTGATGAGACCTTAGAGCATAGAAGATAGGACATAATGCCAACATTTCAAGCTAAATGTGAAGGCTGCAAACCTGGGTGAATGGTAAGATAGTGGTCCTCTGAGCATAAATAGTGAAGACTGGAAGAATGCATTTTGGGGAAAAGATAATAGTTTCTGTGGCATTTAAAGATATTACACTAGAGATGACTATGAGATGTCCAGTTTGCAATATCCAGTAGGCAGCTAATATGGGACTAGGGCATAGGAGTCCATTGAGATAATGGATGAAGAGTGTTTTGCAAATCTTAAACCTCTCTCTATAAATGTTGGTTGAATAGGAAGGAGGGTCCTTCCTTTCCTCAATAAATATAATCAGTTCAAGAGCATGATGAAGTTTTTAAAAATATTTTATTTTCCCCAATTTCACATTAAAACAATTCTTCACATTTGCTGGGGTTTTTTTGTCTTGAGTTCCATATTCCATATTCCTCCATCCCTCCTCTCCCCCTCTACTCCCTGAGAGGGCAAGCAATCAGATATAGGTTATACATGTGTAATCATGTAAAACATTTCCATATTAGTCATCTTGTCCAAGAAGATTCAAACCGAAAGAAAGAAAGAAAGAAAGAAAGAAAGAAAGAAAGAAAGAAAGAAAGAAAGAAAGAAAATTAAAAATAGTATACTTCAGTCTATATTTAGACAAAATCAGTTCTTTCTCTGGAGGCACATTTCATTTTTCATCAGGAGTCCTGTGTAAATAAGGTACTCTAAACCTTGTTTCCTTTATCAAGTTCCAAGACTCTTTGATTGGGTCACAGAATCAATCAAGCAATGAACTCAGAATATAACCACAAAACAGAAACTAGATGTTAAGGAATTCTTTTATAGCTTCACCACAATTTGTGTGAACAAGTCCTGAATCAGCTCCAGAAGGTTATAGAACTTTGACCATTGTATAACACCACCTAGGGAACATCTTGTGAATTAAATGTGCTGCTGAATTTATATATAAAAATAGCGAGTCAATCCAGGTGTCAGCCAGTGCGGGGAGTGGGGAGATTCCAAATCTGAAAATTAGAGCCAGAAGTGTGTGTGTGTGTGTGTGTGTGTGTGTGTGTGTGTGTGTGTGTGTGTGTGGTGTGGGAGAACCAAGGTTCAGAGAGAGAATATCTCAAGGTAGGGCAGGGGAAAGAGATTTTTCTTTTTCTCTTCTCTTATTAATTATGTCTTCATGTCAGTGGGATTATTGGACCAGTAGGAGATAATGTTGCTTCCTTCCTGAGGGAACTATCTTTCAGTATTTGTGTAGTGTCCAGAAAGACCCAACACACATTGAGGACAAATGCAAATAGAGAGAGTCACCCCCGGGAGAAGAATCAGCTTCAAGGATCATGACCCTTTGTTCCAGAGAATGCTGGCTACAACACTCAGGATAGAACTTTCAGGTCATAAATATTAGTTGTGGTGTCTCTTTTGCCACATGTATTCTGCATGTGGATATCCCTCCCATTGTACTTTGAGTTTAAGCTCACCCTTTCCATGGATGCTGTGTGTTTATTATGGGAGGGAGAGAGTAAAGGAGAGACTAACAGAGAGAGATAGAGACAGAGAGAATCCACCCCCCAGATTTTCTAAGGGATTGTCTTTTACCAACAGTTCTTAGATGATTCACAAACTGTGATAATTCTCTAAAGACCCAATCTACAAATAAGAGACAAATTTGGGTAGAGTAGTCCTCAAGAAGGTAAAGACTGACTTTATCTGCATAGAAATGCTATTTAAACATCTGGAAGCTAATATCACCAAGAGAAAGTACATATATATGGACATATATATTTTACATGGATGTGTTTGTATGTATGTATGTATGTATGAGAAAGGGAAAGAAAGAGAGACTCATAGTTAAGGAGTATGATATGAGTAAAGAATAAAAAAAAGAATACCCAGGATTAATGGTCAGGCAAACAGAAAACAAACAATATGAAAACAAGCTATATGAAGGAAAGAACAGAGATTGAGAAAGTCAACAGAGGGAAGACATTGGGATTGTTGGGGATTGGGAAAGGTTTCCTGTAAAAGTTGAGATCTTCCCTGGGAATTGCAGGAAGCCAGCAGGTGAAGATGAGGAGGGAAAGAATTCTAGACAGGCATGCAAAGAATGAGGCTTCCCAAATTTGGGAGATAGAGAGACTTGTACAAAGAAAAGTATCTGATAAGCATTTATTGCATTGTAGAAGCTAATATCTAAGATTGTAAAATCCTTTCTGTGATTCTAGCATTGACTAAGAGTTTACTATTCTACCGACTGATTCTACAATTGTCAAAATGTTTGGCTCTAACATTCTCTGATTCTGTCATTTTTAAAAGCCTAAGATTTTGTTATTCTAATGACAATTCCCTATCAGTACAATTCCAGAGTCAGGATATTTTGTTGGAGAACCAACTTATTAAGATGCAGAGAAGCCAATCACAAGTGAACTGGCCAGGACTTCTTTGGCCATGACAACATATGAAGCAAAGAAAAATTGTCAATGACCCTCTTCTACTTCTGAATTGATGACTGCTGAATGGTAGAAAAGAGAGCAAACATTGGGCCAAAACTCACACCAGTTTTATAATATCTGAGAACATTAAGTTAATTGTTAGTACTCTAAATGTAAGATCTTTGTCAGATATTCAGTCAATCACCATGCCATTAAATAGAACTGAACCACATCAATATTCTCAATATAAATAAAGTCAAAAGATAAAAAAGTGGCAACTATATGGAAGGATGGTTTATAGGCTCTCATTGGAGAAGCAAACCAAAAAGCTGATGGCATTGGTTTCATCTTGCACCAAAAAGCAAAAAAGAATCTCATTTCATGGGACTTGGTCATCTCAACTTATAGAGCTCTTAATAAACATAAACAAAAAGACCATCTCCTGTATTGTGTTCTCTTGCTTAGGATAAAGTAGGGAAAGTGAAGAACTTCACAAAATTCTATAAACTAAATCAGCATTTATTTTGATGCCCAGCGACTCCAACACAAAGATCTGGCAGAGGGGAAGATAGTAAAAGGTGTGGCACAGATCTGAGAAACAAAAGTCAAAGACTTATGAACTAGTCAAGAATCCACACACATATACACATATACACATTCATATATGTATATATATATATATATATATATATTTATCATGAATGCTTCCTTATAAAAAGAGTTCTGGATGGTGCTGGACATAACAAGTTTCAATTATCTCCAAAGATAATATTGATAATATTATAATGACCCTGAAAATGACTGCTCATTGATATGATGGTTATAGGAGAATCAGCTGTCTGGAGACCATCTAAACTAGACAAAATTAGCATCAAATTATAAAATGTTTAAAGATTAGAAGACATTGTTAGCAATGATAATAGCTTCAACTTGACAAAAAAGCTATCACTGTCCCCCAATGTAAAATCGAATATAGCAAAGATTTTTAATCTTGGTTATTGCTTTTTCCTGCAAGTTTAGTTGATATAAAATAACTATCATGAAAAGGAGACCTAAAGTACCTGTAAAATGTCTTAGATTATGATTATTTGATTTCTTTGTCGAATAGTAAGTGGTAGAAGCCAAAAGTAAGATGTTTTGGAATACAAATTCATTTTAAAATGCAATGGATGAGTGAGAATGGCAAAACATCATAAACAGCATCCCATGAAACAAGGGAAAGTAGCAGAAACAAAACAAATCTCTAGAAAGCTCAGCATGAGATCTAAGTAGATTTCATCATTCCATGTATATTAAAAGATGTCACAAATCAAAGTTGGAATGGATGTGTCTTCTCTATAATGGTTTTCATTATGAATGACAACAGAACCACCATGTTTGGACCAAAGCCAAGAATAACTATGAAGAGCTAGGTAGTGCAGTGGATAGAGCACCAGCCCTGGAGTCATGAGGTCCTGAGTTCAAATCCAGTATCAGACACATAATAATTACCTAGCTGTGTGACCTTGGGCAAGTCACTTAACCCTATTGCCTTGCCACAACTAAAAAAAAAGTAACTGTGTCAAACCACATATATACTGAATATACTTCTGCTGAAGGTGACCCAAGTCTTGAAAGTGGGGAAGAGTTTATTTTATAAGCTTTGTCAGGAAGAGGAAGATAGTAATAATATTGAAGGAGAGGAGAGGAATTACAATAGATATTAATATTCAAAACAAAGATGATCCAGAAGACATTGGTAGTTACCAGTCCATAAGACTACTATTTTCTCTTTATAAAATATTTGAGAATAGTATACATACATTTGTATGTATGTTCTGTGTATTTGCTTTATAAAGACAGAATAGATAGGTTTTTCTACAACAGACCACATCCTTATATCACACTATTGATTGGAATGTTTGGAGAACATAATATTCTGCAATTATTTGCTGATTACAAAAAAAGGAAAAAACATTTTACTTGACTCAGTGGTTGAACAAAATGCAGTATTAAAGTATATTCTCCAACATTAATATTTGTATGTAAAGATCATGCAAAATTCTTTGATAACTCAAAGAAAATTGTTTGGTGACCTTTTAATTATTAATGCCAATTTTAGCATAAAATAGGTAGCAGTAAGGTCAGTAAATGTGGATCTTATTGTTACAGATGTCCTACATAGAGAAGATTCCCTGTAGGTAGATCTTCATTTTAGATGATACTGGACTAATTATACCAAATCTCTGGATTTAAGAAGTTCTTCATTACCATCCATAATTATTTTTTAAAAAGATTAGCTAAACAATTTATACAGAAAAAAATTGAATGGAGGAAAATGATTCTTATGAAGACTATAACACACAGTTTGATAGTTGGTCCATTAAGTTAGTACATATATTTAGGACAAATTCTACTGTTGAACAATGATTTGGACCCAGAATTGAATTAAGAGGAAGAGATTAGAAGGGATTGGATTTAGGAAGTTATCTAGCATTTTTGATAATTCCAAAATATAATTAGGCATGTCAATTCCACCTTTAACTCTTAAAATATGCCCTTTTTGATAATGTTAAAATTACAAAGCTTGGGATACCATTATTTCCAAAGGTTTAAGTCGTGACTAAAAACGTGGTGGCAACCACAACTCTTGATAGTCACAAGTGGTTTACAGCATCTTACTAATATATCCAAGCAGTAGCATTAAATCTATCATCTGGGACAGAAAAGGAAGCTGGTTGCCTATGAGATGAGAGAAGGGGTAGATATGTTTAATGCCCAAGGGCTGCACTGGTACCTACAGAATGCTAATCACTAGAGAGAGGCTTCCAGCACATAAATAAGATGTATGTGCTCCGTGGAAGATGTATGGGAGAACATATGGTAAGGACCTCAAAGGATGAAAAGATCTGCATGGGTTGCAAGCAACAAAAATGAAGGGAATACCCATATGAAAGATCATAAATCTGCTGAATTATTAAAAACATCTATTTCAGACGTTCTATCATTATTACAGTCTATGAATCTAAACACTGAAGATTTGTTTGGGGCAACTTGCTGGAGCTATCTCCTCCTTCCTAGCAACCTTTGAGAGTTACTGCCCAACCACCAGCGTGGTAGTGGGGACTCTCAGATACCATAGCCAGAAAAATCACTCCAATTTTCAGTATTCTAGGTTCAGTTCTGGCTATGCAATAAATCTTTCTCTCCATCTTGTTCAATCTCAACCCCAAGGCAAGCAGCTCCCTACTCTTCCAGGCGACTAGAGAGGGCATAGGAGAGAGAACCTGTGAGAATGGTCAGGTCCCTGGGGGTCTTTGGGCCAGCAAACTCCAATTAAACCTAGAGTCCTCTGACTGTTCTAATTATGAATGCAGAAGACTTGCACTTCCTGTTTAATTATGTAAAAGAGTCAAGGTCAGGACAGGGTGCTGGTGGAGGTGGGAGAGGAAGCTTCTTTTGAGACTCTCCTGTATCCTCAAGGTTCTTAATCAGAATTGTACATCCAGGGCTTTGAGAGAGATGGTTGACTTCACAAGACTTGTGCTTGTCTAGCCAAAGACTTTGGAAATCTCTGACAGGTAGGGAATAAAATCACTAATTCAAGATTATTTGAGATCTGGAAGTAGGGGGATGGATAAAATTACTTCCAGAGGATCCCTCCATGACAGAGATTCTTGGCCTGGAATCTGTGAATTTGTTTATTTAAAAAAATAAATGTTTATATTCAATATACGTTGTTTTCTTTATAATCCTATATATTTTATGTATTTATGAATACATAATGAATACAATATGAGAAGGAGTCCCTGGGCTTCCCTAGACTAGCAAAGAGGTACAGGACACAAAAAAAGTTAAGAACCCTGAGATATTGTCATTTTTTAAACAAAAGAAAAATACACAAAAACTAGTATCCATGGGAGAAAATATACAGTGTTGGACCAGAGGAGATCTGAGTTCAAATCCCAGCTCTGAAACTTCTGAGTTGGATGAACAACAGCAAGCTACTTTATCTCTCTAAGCCTCCCTTTAAGCCTCTTTCTGTCTCTGAGCCTTTTTGAGCCTTCATTTGTAAAATGAAAATACTAATTATTGCACTGCTCACCTTATAGGATTGTTCAAAAAAGGGATTTGAAGATTGTGAATTGTTGGAAATCAGAATCATGGTTTTCATTTTGATACTTGGGTAATTGAAGATTTCTGTGACAGGAGACCTTCCCTTCCAAACCTAGTGATTCAAATCACAACTTCTCTAAACTAGCTTCTGTAGAAGGTCTTGGAGAGTCACTGTAGCAGGAAAAATTCAAATTCCTATGACCAACCTGGCAATGACCCTCTCAGAGGCTAGTTAATTTGATTCTAGGAAGATAGAGAGTGCATCTCCAAGAGCATGAACTTTTTTCTAGCCTAGTTCAGAACCTGCTCCAGCTTGGACTCCGTTAGTATTGCCTCTGAGGTCCTTATTCATGATAAGCAGTGAAAGGAGACCCTTTGGAGAGGATTTGCTCTTATTGATGTTAATACTTTTTAATGAATGTAGCAGGAAACAAATAAAAGTTATTCGCTCTTCTTGTAATGGCAAAGATTTGGAAATTGAAGGGATGGTCATCAATTAGGGAATGGCTGAACAAATTGTGGTATATGATTGTGATGAAATTATTGTGTTAAAAGAAAAGAAAAACAGAATGACTTCAGAAAAACCTGGGAAGACTTACAGGAACTGATGTAAAACGAAGTGAGCAGAAGCAGGAGAATACTGTACATAGAAAGAGCAATATTGTATTATGATCAACTGTGAATTACTTTGCTATTCTCAGCAATATAATAATCCAAGACAATTTCAATGGACTCATGATGAAGCTTGCCCAAGGTCACACAGTTAGTCAGTGACAGAATCAGGATGTGAAAAGAGGTTTTCTGACTCCAAAGCTAGCATTCTCATAGCCATCATACACTGTCTTCTGAGTAGGGGAGGTACAGGAACAAAATCAGAACAAGACTCAGAATACTGTTGCTCTAATCTCAGCTCTACCATTGACAAATTGCATTACTAGGCCTTCGTTTCTCACTCTGTTAAATGGGGAGATTGATCTAGATGATTTTTAGATCCCTTCTCATCCTAATAATTGATCATTCTGGAACTGTCCCACTCTCAAACAGGTGTGTGTGATCCTTAGCCATGAAATCATCTTCTCTCCTCTACTGCAGAGGCTTGGGCAGAGGATTTAAAAGTAAGATTAAGACCAGAGTTATCAATTCAGTTTCCTCATAACTAGACCTGAGGAAAGATAATTAGAGAAGTAGAGTAATCTGTTTGTATGGTCTCAAAAGCCAGAATTTTAAAAGTAGGATTTTTGGTAGGAGACACAAAAAAGAAGGAGGGATTTCAGATTGCCTCATTGGGAGGAAAGAGACAAAAATGCTAAGGTTTCTGGTTGATACAAATGAGTGCAGTGAAGTATGATGTGAGCTCCTTGAGGGTAGGGATTATCTAATTTTTTTTATTCATTTCCCCAGTGTTTAGCACAATGTTGGATATATAATCGGCCCTTAAGAAATGATTATTGACTGATTGAAATGGGATGGTCAGTGTTGGTTCAGTAGGAGGTAGAAGGAAGTAGGAGGGCCTATTATTCATTTCAGTGATAGGATTAAGTGAGTTGAAGAATTTTGTGGTTGGTTCAATGGGGGATAAAAAAGGAAAAGAGAAGATCTATGATTGATTTCCTTGGGAAAAATCATGTACTGGGGGTGGGTGGCTGGTGGGGAAATCTCCAAGCCTAGAGGCTTAGATTTGAGTCCTGGTTCTGACAATTACTTTAGGCCCTTACACTCTCTTGACTACAGCATCCGCATTTGTAAAAATAACAGGTTTGGACTAGGTGCCTTCCAAAGTCTCTTACAGGTCTGAATCCATGGTCTTATGACCTTTAAGGTAGTATAAAAGAAAACTGGGACAACTAGGTGGCACAGTAGATAGAACGCCCAGGCTTGGAATCAGGAAGACTCATCTTCCTGAGTTCAAATCCTGCCTCAGATGCTTACTAGCTATGTGACTTGGGCAAATCACTTCACCCTGTTTGTCTCAGTTTCTTCATCTGTAAAATGAGCTAGAGAAGGAAATGATAAACCCCTCTACTGTCTCTGCCAAGAAAACCCAAATGGGGTCATGAGGAGTTGAATATAGCTGAAATTACTAGATAACAACAACAGGGGAATGGTCATTACACCAAGCATTTGGAACAATATCTCCCCTCTTGGATAAGCAGAGAACCCTTTTAGAAGGAATGCCATTATGATGTATAGAAGTCCTTGAAGAGGTTAAAGGTGTTCTGTATTTGGTTCCTTGATGGACTTTAGTCTTTTAAAAAGATCTCTTTCAGATTCCTTTTCTTTGCTTCAATGTTCTTGGGAAAACTTGAATGCTTGGAGTATAACCTACAATTTTGTGAATTCTAAAAGTCCAGGGGGTTCAACATCCCATTTTCCAGAGTTTGGGCAGGAAGTACAATATACACGTCCCTGAGACATCAGTCTCCTGGTGTTCCAGAATTCAAATTGACAGCCAGCATGGTTACATCAATGCCTCAAGGAGCAAGGAGTGACCTCATGAATGTAAGGATCTCAATGACACCCCAACTCACTAGGCAAAGAAGGCAGGAAAGTAAGTTGACCTGCCAAAGGAAAAATGGCCAAAAGTCTCTTGGTCCATTGGCAAAGAATTTAAATATCAATTAGCCAGCAATTTCTCAGACACTATCCTAGCATGACTTTGTACCAGCTCTCTGGACATCAGCTCTAGGTTCCTTGCTCTCTCCTTCAAATATCTGGTCTAATTGTCCCAGATCAGATCCCTAAAAATCACACTGAGCTTAACAATGATAAAAGTCAATTCCACTGAGGACCCCAGTAGATCTAAGTTTCATCCTCTATGAGTACCCCCTTGTATCTTATTTCCCCTCAGTAAAGCTTGTTTGCTTACTTTACTTTCTCTCTGCTAGCTTGTGCTGGTTCCTATCTTATGGTGCTCTGCCTCTAATCCACATACCAGTTTTCTCCTGTTGGTCCAGGATCAAACTCAGTAGTAGGGCTTAATTCATAAGCCATGACTTAGCAGAGCTGGGACCAGGAATTTCATCCCTTGATGAAAGGTGTCTTCTTTCCAACATTAGGGTTATAATTAAGGTTATAACTAACCTGAACCACACATCCTTGGGGCTCTCCCCCTCTCCCCCTGACAATATCAATGGCACATAATAATAATTAACATTTCTACGTTTATTATGTGATAGGCACTATGCAAGCATTATTTTATTTGAACCTCTGAGAAGTGGGTACTGTTATTATCCCCTTTGTATAGATGGGGAAACTGAAGCAAACTTTCCCTGGGTTATACAACTAGAAGATCAGTCAAATTTTCCTGAGTCCAGGCACAGAGTTCTATCCACTATGCCACCGAGCCACAGATTCTACAACCCTCCCAAAATCCAGTATAACTATAACTGATACAAGGACTGATCTGACATCAAAGTTGACTCAAGATGTGAACTTAATGGGAACAATACTACAGAGGAAACTGAAGTAAGTTGAATCTACTCATAAGTATCTCTTTGTAAAAGCTACCCAATGTTAATGTTATCTGGTGTTTAATGGAACTAGGTTGCCAGTCAAACAACTCCTAATAAATGAAGGGAGCACAATCAATGGAGGTTCAAGTCATTGGCAGTGAGACATTCCACAAATCCCTCCTAGTTTCCTAAAACTTTGTGAGATGAGGGGGGTAGATGGCTTTAAGGCTAAGTAAAGAAAAGGGCAAGCTAAGTTATCTCCCTTTGATTACATAAGAGAACATGGTCTTCTATGACTTCAGAACCTATCAGCTCTGGTGCCAGGATTAGACAAGTGAATGTGTTTCAGTAAAAGGTTAACTGGGGAGACAAATTGAACCTTGAGCTTAATCACTCAGAGGTAGATTAGTAAGAGGCAGCCTGTTTTTTTCCCCTCCCATTTATTTCTCTTTTGATTACATGTTCCTAAAGAAGAGTACATGATTACTCTTGGATCAATAGGCTCAAACTTAGGAATATCAGATCTGGATAGTGCTTTATTATCTACTGAGAATAAAGTATGTTCATCTGCATCATCATATCTAAGTTTTACAAAGGAAGAGTTATCCCCATTTAAGAAATGAGAATACTGAGGCTCAGGCTACCAATAAGGCTTTACTGTCTACTAAGGATACAAAGAAAGGTAAAAACAGTCTCTGCCCTCAAGGAGCTTACATTCTGATGGTAGAGACCATAGGGTTATATATGCAGGTAAGGACAGAAGAAAAAAAGATTAAAGGTAAGGACAGGAAGAAACTAGCAGCTTAAAAAGGACAGGGAAAAACTTCATGAAAAAAGTATTGCTTAAATTGAGTCTTGAAGAAAAACCACAGACTATAAGAATTGTAGGTGGAGGGAGTTCAGTTTAGGTGTGGGGGATTATTCTGCCAAAGGCATGGAACTAGGAGATGGATTCCCTTATGTGGAAAACTGCCAAGTCAGTTTAGTTAGATTGTAGAATTCAAGGGGGGCAGAAGGAAATAGTTGAAAGGGTAGGGTGGGGCCAAGTTGTGAAGAGCTTTAAATGCCAGTGGCAGTTATCTGTAATGCTAGAGGTTTAGCATCCTGCTCCGAGCAGTATCACAGATTTAGACCTCAATTGTTACCTAACTTAGCCTCCCCATTTTACAGGTGAGGAAATTGAGACACAGAGAGGTCAATCAAAAAGGCTATCAGATCAGAGCTAAGATTTGAACTCAGATTTTTTTTTTACTTCAAAATCCAATATTCTTTTTACTGTACATAAAAAAAAGAACAAATGAATGGATATCATTGAGCTCATATAAATAGCTGGTGTCAGGACCAGGACTTATTCCCAGATCTCTTGACTCTCAGTCCAAAACTCTTGGTACTATATTATCCTTTAAATGGACATGATCATATCAATCCAATTAAATTCAATCAAACCAGTACTTAAGAAGGGCCAGGGCACCTGTGGTAGACACATGGAAATAAAGAAACTTGATTTCTATTCCTGGATCTGTCTCTTATGTGCTGTTAAGTCATTCTTCTTCCTGTCTCTGTTTCCTTATCTGTAAAATCATAGAATTATGGTTCTTTTTTAGTGATATTAAGAGCCTTTTCCAACTCTCTCATTTTATAGATGAATAAATTGAAGCTAAGGAAAGTTAAGGAGCTTCCCCAAAGTCATTCAAGTCATTCCTGAGGAGGAATTTGAACCAAGATCCTCTGACTCCAAAACCTTCTCTCCATCCCATTCCTCTCAATTCAATAAATATCCCTAAATGCCTTACTATGGGCAAGGGATACCTTCTAGGAGGCAGGATTACAAAACACCAGAACCAAATAAACAACTCCTACTCTCAAGAAGCTTACATTCTACTGGCCTGTAATACAATACATACACAGAAAAAATCTTGAGATAAATTTCAAGCTTATTCAAAATAATTTTAAAAGATAGAAAAACAATAACAGATAATTGATTCTATAAGGCAGAATTGAAGAGGGGAATAATAGGAAATAAGACTGGAAATGGATATGGGAACCAGATGGGAGACACAGAGTAAGGGAGATATTAGGTAATGGAGTAACAGTGGTGAAATCTATGTTTGGGGTTATCAATTTGGCAGCTGGATATAGAAAATGAATTGACTGGAAGGCACGAGGAGAAGACAGATTGATTATATAAGCTATTGCAATAGCCCAGATAAGAAGTAATGAACTGGAATTGAATTGGAGTGGTAGCTATGTGAATAGTGGGGGGGAAGGGAACAGAAACAAGTGAAGAGTAAATCAACAAGACTTGGCAACTAACTGATTGGATATGACTTAGCAAGTAAGAGGGAAGAGTCAAGAATTATTTTAAAATTATGAACCTTGGTGAATGAAAGTATGGTGATATTATTGTCTTTCAGTCACTTTTCAGTCAAGTTTTGTCCTTTGTGAACCCTTTGGGTGTTTTCTTGCTCACATTATTGGATTTGCTTTCCATTTCCTTCTCCAATTCATTTTACAGAAGAGGAAATTGAGGCAAATGGATTTAAATGACTTGCCCAGGGCTAGCTAGCTAGTAACCATCTGAGACTGGTGGACTTGAACTCAGAAAGATAAGTCTTCCTGATTTCAAACCCAGGACACTATCCACTGGTCACTTAGCTGACTGAAAATATGGTGATACTCCTAACAGAAATTGAAATAATAGGAACAAGGAGTTGGTTTAGGTGAAAAGATAATGAGTTCCATTTTAAGGATGTTGATTTTGAGATACCAGTGGGAGAGCTAATCAAAAATTTCCAATACAACAAAGAATCATAGATGTCAAGTTCAAAGGTCATTTAGTACAACTTCATTGTATAGAAAAGAAAACTGAGAATCAGAAACATTAAGAAATTTGTCCAAAGTCATATAGGCAATAAATGACACAGGCAGAATTTGAATCTAAATCCTGTGATTCCAAAATTCTTGCCCTTTCTTTGGTGCCATGAGGATTCCCTAAGCAATTGACATTTGTGACAATTGTGATAGGAGATTAGGAAAGAAATTAGGATTGAATGAATAGATTCAAGAATAATCCTTACAAAAATTATAATGGAACCCAATGGAGAGATGAGAATTAAGAGTCACTGTCCAGAAAGAAAAGAAGGGGCAGGTCACAGCCCTGAGGGGCACATTCATATTTCAGGAGTATGTTAGGAAGAGAGCCAGGAAAGAGCAGTGTGATAGAAACCAAGGGCGGAGAGAGTGTTTAGAAAGAAATAATAAATAACACATCAAATGCCACAGAGAAGTCAAAAGAGGATGAGGACTGGGGAAAGGTCATTGGATTTAATAGTTAGAGAATTTGTGTAATCTTGAGTTGACCAATTTTGACCAATTTCAGATAAGTGTTTTTCTCTGCTGCCAGACTGCAAGGGATTGAGAAGGAAGTGAGGAGGTAAGGAAATAGAGACTGTGAGAGTAAAAATAAAAGCTGACATTTATATGTTGTTTTCAGGCTTGCAAAATGCCTTGAATGAAAAAACTTCTTTTGATTCTTGGAAAAGATCAAATGGCAAAAACATCCCCAATTTACACCCAGGAAAAACCAAGTCTCAAAGGGCACAAGGGACTTGCCTAGAATCACCCTTTGTATAAGACTCCAAGGGGAATACGACCCTTCCAGTCTTCTTGATTCAAAATCCAACATTTTCTGTCCTTTGATAAGCTGAAATAATTCTTTCTGGGAGAATGGTTGTGAAATAAAGAAGATTTGTAGGGTGATGGCTTGAGAGGATGTCATGGTCACATGGAGGGTTTATTTGTTTTTAAGAATTTGAGAGAGCTGAGCCTGTAGGAAGAAGTAGGGAAGGGGAATAGTAGATAAGGAGAAACTGAAAATAAAAGGGGTAGGTAGAATTGGAACAAGAATGATTGAAACAGAAACCTATCCAAAAATGGAACAAGGAGTCTGATAATATAATGAGTCCCCAATCAGTGTAAGTATTTAAGTAGAGGCTAGACAGCTAACTACTCATTGGCAAGGTGGGAAAAGAGAAGGAAAAAGGTTTCTTCCCCCACTTTTTCCCTTCTGTATAAAGAAAAGTAGCATTTAAAGGAAAATATACCAATCAGTTAATCAAACAGCAATTAGAATCACAGAACCATACATAGATTTTGATAATGTACATAAATGCTCTTTAAATTGTGATTAAAATAGTTCCCATTTCTCTAAAGATTGAAGGCTTATAAAGTACTTTCTTCAGAATTATCTGTAAGGTAATTTATGAACATATTATCCCCATTTTACACATCATTTCACCTATTACACATATTATTAAGAAACTGAGTCACGGGGCAGCTATGTGGCATAGTAGATAAAGCACCGGCCTTGGAGTCAGGAGTACCTGGGTTCAAATCCAGCCTCAGACACTTAATAATTACCTAGCCATGTGGCCTTGGGCAAGCCACTTAACCCCATTTGCCTTGCAAAAAAAAAAAAAAGAAACTGAGTCTCAGAGTAGTTAAGCAATTTGCTCAGAATCACACAGCCTAGAGGAATGTAAGTCAAAGTATCCTCTGCATCTTCCCACATATAAAGGTGTCATTCTTGACATCCTGGTCACCCTCATCTCTATCAGCCTTACTCTGAAGTCCTCCTCTGCTTCATCATGGAGTAGACATGACTCCAAGATGAATCAAGGTCCCTGCTAATAAAGTCTAATGTTCTACCAAGCCAACAAGATTTCAAATCCAGGTCCAGGCACAGGATTAGGTGTCTATGAACCAATGACCCCACCTAAGTACACAGAAACACATCACTGAAGGGTGGGAGAGCAAAGGATGGATTTCCTTAGTTACAGAAATTCAGAGTGACTATCTGCCAAGGCATGGAGGAGTTAGGATTTGCAATAGTGGAGGGCATGGATGAATTGTTAGAGCATTCCCATTATTAAAGCATGATAGAACTGAGGAAGATCTGCAAGTCTTTCATTTTACAGAGGAGGAAACTGAAACCTGGAGAGGAGACCTTGTAAAAGGTGACATGGTGACCTAGCAATGGTGCCAGGGTTAGACTTTGTCATGGACCCTTTCTGTCACATGTCACTGTGTCCCAGGATTATATTTCCAGTAAATCATTCCATAAGACATTGCACATAGTAGGAACTTAATAAATATTGGAGGCAATCATGTGCATCTTGTGCCCTTGCCATTGAACTATACTCACCCTTCTCATCTCTCCCTCCTGGCTTCCCAGTTTCCTTCAAGTCCCAACTAAAATCCCACCTTCTACAAAAAACCTTTCCTGGTCTCCCTGATGCTCCCTCTGTTTAGAGTCTCCAGTGTGAAGAGACCCTCTTGAGTTATCCTATTTTCCAGAGATGAACTACCCTCCCAAACTAATTGAACAGTGATCTTTTACAGCTGAATTCTATTAAACTTTCAGTGCCCTTGAAGACATCAGCTCCTGCCAGTCTGTCCAGACTGATAAACTGTTGGTGCATCTGGAACCCTTTTAGAAAAGCAAAGAACATCCTCCTTCCAAGATCTCACTCCCTCTCATTCCCCCTCCCTTACTGCTCCCCTCCTCTTCCCATTTGGGAGGGAATTGTCTTCCACTGATCCCCTTTTGTTGTTACCCCATAAAAATCCAAGGCATTGTCTATAAGATGAGCTCCTTGGTATAAGGAGTTCCCACCGACACATGCCTTTCTCTTGTAATAAATCAAGTTATCATATCTTGTGGAATTGTTACTTTTGGTTAACAGTATATCTTGTATAGAGCTTATTTATACAGAGTTGTTTGCATGTTATATCTCCCTTAGACTGAGCCCTTGAGAACAGAAGGGACTATTTTTTACCTTTTTATCTCCAGGAGTTAGCAAAGTGCTAGGTATGCTGAAGGTGTTTAATAAATGTTGTTTGACTGGCTACAATTAATATATTCTTTATGCAACTGCTGAAGTGCTAATTCCAAAGCACTGGTCTGATCACAGCACTCCCCTGCTCATGAAATTTCAATTACTCCTTATGGATCTTAATGTCAAACATGATCTCCTGCATTTAAAACTTTGCACATTTTGAATCCATCTTTTCCAGATTTATTTCACCTTGCTCTCATTCACACACTCTAGTATCCAGTGCAGCTGCCCTTCTTGCTATTCCTCATGCATAACACCACATCTTTGTGATGATATTTGTCCTTCATCTTCAAAGAATTCCATGACTTCAGGGAGGTGATAACATGACAAGCAAGTGAACTGGATTTGAGTAAGAGGGGATATGCAACATCACCAGCCTCAATTTCTGCTTCAGAGCCATCTGGGTACAGATATGAATGAGATGGGGCAGCCAGGTGGTGCAGTGAATAGAGTGCCAGCCCTGGAGTCAGGAGGACCTCTATTCAAATCCAGCCTCAGACACTTAATAATTGCCTAGCTATGTGACCTTGGGAAAGTCACTCTTAACCCCATTGCCCTAAATAAATAAAATTTAAGGGTTTTTTAGGGGTTTTTTTGCAAGGCAAAAAAGAAAAGATATGGGGGCGGCTAGGTGGCACAGTGGATAAAGCACCAGCCTTGGAGTCAGGAGTACCTGGGTTCAAATCCGGTCTCAGACACTTAATAATTACCTAGCCGTGTGGCCTTGGGCAAGCCACTTAACCCCATTTCCTTGCAAAAACCTAAAAATTAAAAAATTAAAAAATATATGAATCAAGACAACTGGAGATGGAGATCAGGGTTAAGAAACTTGCCCAAGGTCACATAGTTAGCAAGTGTCTAAGGTCTGATTTGAACTCTGATACTCCTGATTTCAGGACTAGTGCTCTACCCACTGCACCATCTGGTTGCTTTTGCCCTGCACTCCACCCCATGCCTCTTAGAATCATGGCTTCCTTCAAAATTGAGCTCAAGAGCTACCTCTAATTGCTGATTTCTCCCCATTCCATTATTTTGTATTTACCTTATATGCTTCATATATATTTGGGATCTAGTTATCTGGGTCCATTTGTTCCCTCTCCTTTCCTTACTACCATCCCATATAGACAAATTTGTTTTTGTCTTTGTTTGTCAGCACCTAGCAGTAACTTATGGAATACTTTAATTAATTGTTTATTTTCCTGAACCCTGAGTGATATTCTGTTGCGTGAGGAGTCCTGGGGTCAGGAATTACACTCAACTGAATCAGTTAATAGAACAAATCTTAATGAGGAACCTCCTATGTGCTCAGCTTCAGGAGAAACTGTGGAGTTTGCAGTGCCATTGGGGATTCAAGACATATACATTAGGAAAAAGCATGAAACTGCAGTGTTGTCTATTAGAGCTCTGTAGGCTAGAGTAGCAGAAGGAGAGAACAATGGGATGTTAAATAGAGGAAGGTTTCTTCTCCTTAAAGGAAAAATTTCCTAAAAATTAGAAAATGGCTTAATGGCTACAGCATGAAACTCAGGTTCAAGAAGATTTGAGTTTAAAACCTACCTCAGACACTAGTTATGTGACCCAGAACAAGTTACTGAACTTCTCTGTATTAGTTTTCTATCTATAAAATGGGTATAACAGCACCTACCTCACAATGTTATGAAGATCAAATAAGTGATTATATGCAGAGTGCTTTGCAACTCTTAAAGTACTAGCTATTATTATTGTAGTTACTATTGAAAATTAGAGCTTGCTATGAAACTCTGTTGACCCGGCAATATCACTATTAGGTCTATATCCCAAACAAATCAGAGAAAAGGGAAAAGGACATATTTATATAAAAAATATTTATAGAAGCTCTTTTGTGATGGCAAAGAATTGGGAATTGAGGGAATGTCTGTTGACTGGGGAATGACTAAGCAAGTTGTGGTATATGATTGTGATAGGATACCATTGAGCTGTAAGAAATGATGAGGAGAATGGTTTCAGAAACCGGAACTGATGCAAAGTAAAATGAACAGAACCAGGAGAACATTGTACAAACCAGCAGCAATATTGCATATGATATTTACTATGATGACTTAGCTATCCTCAGTAATATAATGATCTTCTAAGAACTATGATGGAAAATTCTAACTCCAAAGAAAGAACCAATATAGAGTCTGAATGCAGATCAAAACATAATTTTTTCTTATTAATTTTCTAAATTTTTTCATTTAAGGCAATGGTGTTAAGTGATTTGCTCAAGGTCATACAGCTAGGCAATTATTAAGTATCCAGGGTCAGATTTGAACTCAGATCCTCCTGACTCCAGGGCTGGTGCTCTATCCATTGTGACACCTAGCTGCCCCTATAATTTTTTTTTTTTACTTTGTTTTTCTGGAAGGTTTTTTTTGGTCTATGGTTTCTTTCACGATATGAAAATATATTTTCCATGATTGCATATATATGATCTATATCAAATTCTTCTCACAATTCTCTGATGAAGAAATTAAAGCTATCTATAGTCATATGAAAATGTTCTAAATTATTATTGATTAAAGAAATGCAAATTAAAACAACTTTGAGGTACCACCTCACAGCTATAAGACTGGCAAATATAACCAAAAAGGAAAATGATCAGTGTTGGAAGGGGTGTGGGAAAACTAGGACACTAAAATTGGGGGGGGGGTCATGAACTGATCCAACCTTTCTGGAGAGCAATTTGGAATTACATCCAATGGGCAATGAAACTATGCACACCCTTTGATCCCTAAGAGATCACAAGAAAGGATAAAAACCCCACATGTATGGAAATATTTATAGAAGTTCTCTTTTTAGTGGCAAAAACTGGAAATTCAGGGGATGCCCATCAACTGGGGAATGGCTGAACAAACTGTAGTATATGAATGTGATGGAATATTATTTTTCTATAAGAAATCATGAAGGACAGAACTTCAGAATAGCCTGGAAAAACTTGGATTAACTGATGCTGAGTGAAATGAGCAGAATCACAAGAATACCATTCACACTAACAGCAACATGGGGTGATGATCATCTATAATGGATTTGTTCATTTCAGCAGAACAATAATCAAAGACAATTCTAAAAGACTTGTGATAGAATATGCCATCAGTATCCAGAAAAGGAACTATGGAATTTAAATGAAGACCAGATCTTACTATCTTTAATTTTTAAAAGGTGTTTTATGTTGATTCCCTCTGATTTTTTCCTGTTTTGATTTGATTCTTCTTTCACAGCACAATTAATGTGGAGTTGTGATTAATATAGTTATATATGTATAACTTCTGTTAAATTGCTTTCTGTCAGAGAAAGAAAAATGCGAAACTCAAAAGTTTGCAAAACATGATTGTATGGTGTCAGAAAAATAAATAAATAAAATGGTTTTTTTTAATTGCTTGCCTTCTCAATCAGGGAGAAGGAACAATGGGAAGGGGAGCATATGGAATTCAAAATTTTTTAAAATGTTAAAAATTGTTTCTACATGTAATTGGAAAAATAAAATATTAAAACAAAACCTTTTTTTAAAGGTAAAAACTATGCAATAGAGAATTATGCTAGCTCAATAGGTAGTAAACTCATCACTGAAATTGTGGGAATCCAAGTTCAATGACTCTGTTAGGGCAGCAATAGAAGAAAATTCTGCATGAAATAAGAAGTTAAACTGGATGATATCTGAGGTTGCGTCCAGAACTAATATTTCTAATTAAAGACTGCTTCTTGGAGAAGGTGGAAGCTAAGATGGCCATTGATGTTGGATAGGGCCTAACCTAAACTTGTGGCTAGGGAAACAGTGAAATAGGAGTGAAACTGATAAATTTTTCTAAAGGAAGAAATGATTAGACTTGGTGACTGAATGAGTAGAGCAGAGGTGTGAGGGAAGGAAGGGATGAAGAAGGTAGAGAATTAGAGATGACTCTGAGGTTTAGAGTCTAAACCAGTCCTTGCCACACTCCTAATCTTGACTTGATCAAAGACCTTGGGCTGATCCCTGCTCCCAGAAATGAATATGCCCACGATCCCCACCAACATCTTGAACTATTATTTCAGGCATTTTTAGTCAAGTCTGACTCTTCATGACCCTACATGGGGTTTTCTTGGCAGAGATACTGGAGTGGTTTTCCATTTCCTTCTCCAGATCATTTTAGAAATGAGGAAACTGAAGTAAACAGGGTTAAGCAATTTGCCAGGATCCAAGTTAGTATGTGCCTGAGGTCAGTTTGAACTCTGAGAGATAACTCTTCCTGACTTCAGGGCCAGTACTCTATTCACTGCACCTCTAGTAGTCCATCTTGGGCTAGGATTTGGCTTACATGTGTAGGATAAAATGAGGAGAAAAGGGAATGAAGGGGAAAGGATTTAATTTAATTAAACAAATATAGTTAAGTACCTACTATGTGCAGAACATTGTGTTTAGTTCTGGATTAGAAATATGGTTCAGATATCACATATTCAAGGTCACTGTGAGGATCCAGTAATACCACTAAGCTCCTATCCTTGGAGGTATTACTCTTGATTCTTACCTCTAGCTCAGCCTCCCCCATATCAAATCAGTTGCCAAATTCTATTCATTTTATTTTCACATTTTTCCATTAATCTTCTCACCACACATATAGCCTCTTCTCTAGTGTAACCTTTTTTAACTCTTGCCTAGACAATTGCAACAATCCCAACTAGCCTCTCTGTTTTTAGTATTTCCCCATTCCAATCTCTTCTTCACACAACTTCTAAATTGATATTCTTAAAACACAGAACTTACTACATCAGCTTCCTTATTCAAATACCTTCTACAACTCCATATTACCTTCAGGGTAAAATATAGCATTCAATATGGCATTTAAAGGCCTTTACAATATGGTGCCCACCTTCCCTTCTAGTTTTATTTAATAGTGCTTCTCTTTATGAACTTTCTGTTCCAGTTCATTTTGGCCAGCTAACTATTTAGTTTATGCTATCTCTCATCTGAGTCACCATCTTTCCTGAAATCCCAGGTTGGATGCTACCCCCTTATAGGAATTTTTCTCTTTTAACCTTGAGTTATTAGTTCTTCCACTGGAAATTACTACAAATTAAGCAACATTCACCTTCTTGGTTTCCTCTAACAGCTTACTCTATCTCTCAATTCCTAGCATTTTCACTGGCTGTCCCTGATGCCAAGAATGCTCTCCTTCCTGGCCTTCCAAATCTCAACCAAAGGATTTCTTTTTTGCCAGGAACCTTTTGCCAGGCCCCTTAATCAATTGCTGAGTCTTTCTCTTCCTGTCTTCACAATCTCTCTTGCATCTGATCTCTTCTCCTCACTCACTCACCTGCCTTGACTTAGGCCTTCATCAGTTCTCACCTAGATGATCTCAACAGCCTCCTAATTGGTCTCCCTACTTCAAGTGCCTCCCCATTGTGGTCCATCTTCCACACTATTGCCAAAGTAATTTTCTTCAAGTACAGATCTGACCATGTCACTCCCCTATCCAATCAACTGTAGTGGTTCCCTGTTGCCTCTGGGATAAAATTTAAACACATCTGTTTAGCTTTTAAAGGTCTTTACAACCTGGTCCCATCTTATCTCTCCAACCTCATTGGATCCCTTTTCTAATTCAGCCATCTAGTCAAACTGGCCTCTATTTTCTTTACCCAAGATCCTTCCCCCTCCTATCTTATTGTTTCTCATGTACCAACAAAGCAACCTGCCTGGAACATACTCTCTCCCTACCTCTGATTCAGTCAAGACCCTCCCCTCCCCAACTCAACTCTCAACCTTTAAGATTCAGCTCAGGGACCACCTTCTACCTAAAGCTTGTCCGGGTGTCCTCAACTGCTGGTGTCCTCCTTCCTGAATTACCTTGTAAATAGACTTGGGTATGTTGGCACTTATTCACTTTATATTTGAGTTGTATATGTTTACATATTTACTCATCTGCTTCATTAGAAAGTAAGTTCTTTGAGTAGAAGTTGTTTACTTTTCTTTTTTACTTGCATTTACAATGCCTAACTCAGGGTCTTCACTTTCAGATGATTAATACATACCTGTCTATTAATCGTGCTGGGAGCTCTTAATACAAAGCTAAGCACAGACAGATTTCTGGTCTCAAGAAATTTTTATTCTACTAGCAGGAAACAACATGTGTTACAGATATGTATGTAAATATATATATATATGTAAATACAAAATATATACATAAAAAGAAAGTACAAGATTATGGGGGGCAGGAGGATAAGAATGGAATGCCCATTGGCCATTGAATTGAGTTTTAAGGAAACTAAGGAATTTTGGAGGCAGAGGTGAGGAGGGAGGGCATTCAGGAAATGTTGAACTTCTAATGCCAAGGTAAAGAGATTGAAGACTTGGAATGAAGAAGGAAAACGATGATCAGAGCAATCTGCAAGAAGAAAGAGGGTGTGATCAATAATAATTATGTAACCCCTGAAGTTTGCAAAGTGCTTTAGATATTTATGTGTAATCAGAAAAAGCCTAGGAGTTAGTTGATATTATTAATTATCTTTTTTGTGTTGAAGAAACTTAAGTTGCCAGGTTGAGGGTCTTGTCCAGGGTCACACATCTAATAGATATCTGGTTTGCAACTTAGTTCTTCCTCATTCTACTCTATCCACTGTATCCCTAAGTACATCTAGAGGAGGTTGGCCTTGGGGGCTACCTCTTCAAAGATTGGAGGAAAGGAGAGCAGAAAGGGGAAGATGATAAGGGGTCACTTGAGAAATGGGAGAGTGGAAGAGAAGAGAGTGATCATGTTCAATGGCCTCTATTTTCTCAGTAAAGGTCTCTACTAAAACAGTCTCTACTAAGAATGTGTCCAGAGCTGGAAGGTTTTGAGGAGAGTGGAAGTTAGAAACAATACTTGCTCCTAGGTCTGCCTCCTGGTGCTAGGCAGAGCATACTTCCCACAAAATAGAACTTCCTGAAGCAACATCCAGTCTACCATCTGTCTTCATTCGTCTAATTTCAGGTTTGTTTTTTTTCCCAACTGATCTGATAGTTTTTCAGCTCTTTCCCACTCTGGTCATTCTTCTCCAGATGGTCCAGCTGTATCCTTCCAAAACTGACTCCCCTGACATAGAAGATGCTTTGATATATTACCAGAGTGAAGGTAATGACTTCTCTTCTTCTAGGCATTAAGGCATACAGTGTATAAGACTAAGGATCATAAATTTAGAACAGAAAAGAAAATTAAAAATCATCTAGTCCAACCCATTCATTTTTATAGAGGAGGAAACTGAAACAAGAAGTTAAAAGTGTCTTACCTTACATCACAGAGGCAGAAAGTGGCAAGATAAGAGATTTGAACCCAGTTATGCAAAGAGCAGTGTCTCATTTCTGTACCACAATGGCTTACCAGGTCACATTAGATTAATTAGATTGTCTCTTTTACAAAGTTTCACCTGATAAAACCTTCCACACCCAGAGCAATATTATTGTATACTGTAACAAGACCCATATAGATTTAATTAAACATATTTTTCATTAAATGATGAGTAAATATAGGATTTGAAACTGAAAGGGACCTTAAAGATCAGATGTTAGTCAGGCACTTCAGTTTTCAGAGGAGGAAACTGATATAAGTAGAATTATGCAAAAAAGCATTGACTAAAAGGCTTTGTATGTTTAAAATATTAACTGCAAAGTTGGATATAAAATAAATATACATAAATCATTGATATTTCTGAAAATTACCATCAAAATTCATTAAAAAGGGGGTGGCTAGGTGGTGCAGTGGATAGAGCACCGGTCCTGGAGTCAGGAGTACCTGAGTTCAAATCTGACTACAGACTCTTAATAATTAACTAGCTGTGTGGCCTTGGGCAAGCCAGTTAACCCCATTTGCCTTGCAAAAACCTAAAAGAAATTCATTAAAAAGATTGAAAGAAAAATTCCAATTAAAACAACCATAGATGTACAAAATACTTAGCAGTCTACCTGCCAAGAAACACATAGAAATTATCCGGATAAAACTATAAAACAGTTTTTATGGAATCACAGAGTTAAATATTGGAGCTATAATAATTACTTAATGAGTAGGCCAAGTCAATATCATAAAAATGATGGTACTATGTAGTTTGTTTATGCGGTGCCATACTATTCTAACAACTTTAGAAAAATAGAGAAAGCAAAAATGTAATTAATCCAAAGGGACAAAAGGTAAAGAATCTTGTAAACAGCATATTGTAGGATGCTGATTTTTAATCCACTCTACCATGTACTTCCATTTTATGGGTGAATTGATCACATTCACTTTCTCACTTATGATTACTGTGTATTTCCCTCCTTTCTATTTTTCTGCTCTGTTTTTTTATCTCTCTCTCTCTCTCTCTCTCTCTCTCTCTCTCTCTCTCTCTCTCTCTCTCTCTCCCCCTCCCTCCCTCCCCTCAAAACTGTTTTGTTTTGTTTAGTATTTAGTATCTCCCTCAATCTGCCCAATTTTCTATCAGCCCCCAACTTCTCTTATCCCCCACCCCTCTGCTTCCTTGTAGTATAAAATAGATTTCTATACCCAACTAAGTACGAATGTTAATCACTCTTTAAGCCAATACTAATGAAAGTAAGATTCCAGTGTTGCCTATCACCTTCTCCCATCTTTCCCTCTATTGTAAAAGTTCTTTTGCACCTCTTCTATGTGAGATAATTTACCCTATACTGTTTCTACTTTGTCCCCTGAACAATGCATTCCTCTTTCTCACTCTTTAATTTTATGTTTTTGTATTATTGTCCCATCAAAATCAACTTGACCTCTGTCTATGTATACTCCTTCTAACAGCCCTAATAATGATAAAGTTCTTAATCATTATAAATATCACTTCCCTATGAAGGAATGTAAAAAGTTTAACCTTTTTGAATCCCTTATGATTTATCTTTCCTGTTTACCTCTTTATGCTTCACTTGGGTCTTGCATTCAAAAGTCAAATTTTCTATTTATCTCTGGCCTTTTCATAAGGAATGCTTGAAAGTCTTCTATTTCATTAAGTATAAATTTCTTAAATTATCTCTCCCTGATTTACTTCCTAGGTGAATTGTTTTTCCAAAGAGAGTTTTTGATTCTTTTTATTTTAATTGACTGATTTTTAATGACCTATAGAGACATTAGCTTCCACTTGCCCACTTCTAATTTTTAAGTGAGCTTTTGTAACTCCTTTGCTGTTTGGCCAATTTTACTTTAGAAAAAGTTCTCTTCAGTAAATTTTTTATGCATCATTTTTTTTTCCATTTGACCAATTCTGCTTTTTAAGACCTTTTCTTCAATGGATTTTTGTGTCTCTTTTGTCATTTGGTCTAGTCTTGTAAGGTATTATTTTCTTTAGTATTTTTTGTGCTTCCTTTATCAAGCTGCTGACTATTTTTCATGATGTATCACTCATTTCTTTTCCAAATTTTCCTTCTACCTCTCTTATTTGATTTTTAAAATTCTTTTTGAGTTCTTCTATAATTCTCTTGGGACTCGAGATCCCAATTAGCATTTTTTAAATGTGGATATCTCTTCCTTTGTAAAACTTAGATAAGATGATATATGTGAACATGCTTTATTTGCATTCATTTGCATTCAACTTCTGTGAAAATTATAAAGCAATCTGGCTTTATAGGGCAGAAAAATAAAAAGGAGGGAAATACACAGTAATAATTAGAGAAAGTAGATCTGAGGTTTCACATCACATCTATCATGTTGGCAAAGTTGACAAATTAGTAACATAGCAAATGTTGGAGGGGTTGTAGAAAAACAGGAATATTAATGCACTTTCAATGAATTATGAATTGGTCTAATCAGATTGGAAATAAATTTAAAACCATAAGAACAAAAAAATCACAAAACTATGCATACACCTTGACTTAGTAATACCATTACCATACTTGTACCCTAAAGAGATTAAAGAAACAAGAAAAAGACTCACATGAACAAAATATTTTTGTCAGTTGTTTTTGTAGTCAAAAAGAATGACAAACTAAAGGGATAGTCATCAGTTGGAGAATGATTGAATTAATAATGGTACATATGACCATAATGGAATGTGGTTGTGTTGTTACCTGTAAGACAGTTTGAAGGATTTGAACCGATACAGAGTAAAGTGAGTAAAATCCAAACGATTGATTTAAAACAATAGTGAGATAAAAACAAGACTTAACAACTCTGATCAATACAATTCTAAATGATTCCAGAGGACTAATTATAAAGCATCCTAAGAAAGTGGTAATGGATTCAAGATACAAAATAAGACAATATATTTTAGGAAATGACCAATGTGAGATTTATTTTCTTTTATACATATTTGTTAAAGGTATTTTCTTTTTCTCTTTCTTTTCAATGGTGTAGGGTTTAGGAAGAAGAGGGAAAAAATGGTAATTGAATGTTGTTCATTAAGTCTTAATTGAAAAACAAAATAATTGAAAATTAAAATGTATTAGCTGACACCAAAATATTTATGGGAATATTTTTCATGGTAGCAAAGAAATGGAAACATTGTATACCCATCAATTGAGGAATAGCTAAATAAGCTGTAGTATGTACATTTAAAAGAATATTATTCCCTGTAAGAAAGGAAGATCACAGATAAAGAAAAACATGTGAAGACTTATACGAACTGATGTAAGGTGAAGTAAGCAGATCCAGGAAAACAATATTCGTAATGACGTGTCATTTCAGTCATGTCCAACTCTTCATGACCTTATTTGGGATTTTATTGGCCAAAATAACTGGAGTGGTTTTCCATTTCCAGCTCATTTGATAGATAAGTAGATTGAGGCAAATAGGGTTAAATGAATTGCCTGGGAGCACATAGCTAGTAATTGTTTGAGACTGGGATTTGAACTCATCTTGGTCTGACTCTAACCCTGGCACTCTATCCACTGTATCATGCTGAAAATAAATATAAAAATTAAAAATCAATATTTTGAAGTTATGAAAAATAAATTTAACCCTAAAAAAGAAATATGAGAAAGCATCTTCTCTCTCCCCCCTTTCAATAGTTATCATTCACAGTTATAAAACATTGCATATAAGCCAGACATTCTTTTCTATGTGTTGATCAGTTTTGCATTTCTTTATCTTTTTTTAAAACAATAGTTCTTTGGGCAGCTAGGTAGCACAGTGGATAGAGCACTGGCCCTGGAGTCAGGAGGACCTGAGTCCAAATCCAGCCTCAGATACTAAATAATTAGCTAGCTGTGTGACCTTGGGCAAGTTACTTAACTCCATTGCTTTGCAACAAAACAAAACAAAAAAGTTGTTTCCTCTGTTCTAGGAACCACCAATATTTATTAAGCACATGCTATATGGAAGACACTAAGCATTGGAGACACAAAAAGAAGCAAAAGACATTTCCTGACCTTAAGGAACTTACAGTCCAATGGAGGCAACCACATGCAAACTATATATAAAGTAAGCTATATATGGGACAAATAAGAAATAATTACCAATGGGGAAGCACTGGAATTAAAGAAGTAAAGAACTGTCCAAGAAGAACAGAAACTCTAGAACCCATCACTTATACTTGCTGAAAATTCAGGACAGTTTCATCAGTCCTTCCATCAGGAGATGAAGTGTGGCATATTATAATGAATAAAGCAATGAATCTTCAGACAGGGAGACCTAAGATGAAATTCTGCCCCAGAAACTTGCTATCTCTATAACCCCAGGCATGTCACTTAACTGCTCTGGGACTCAGTTTTCTTATCTATAAAATGAGAATAACAGTTTCTGCTTCACAGGTTTATTGTGAAGTTCAAATAAAAATGTTGGATCTAAAAAAAATTGTTATAAAGAATGACTCTTAAAGTAAGAACATGGAAGGGATATAGGGAAATATCTAGTAATGCCCAAAAAACCCCAAAGATTTTTGTAAAAAAATTAATTTAATTCATTTTATTTTTAAAAACAAATTCATTAGAGATTAAAAAACTAAATGCAAGTTACATAAGGTCTGAGTAGGGAGATTATTCTCAACTGGAGGGATCAGGGAAGGCATACTATAGGAAATAGCATTTACTTTGAGCATTAAAGAATCATTTGATAGTAACTAAAGAGAGGGGAGAAGAGGTTATCTCAGACATCAGGAACAGCATAATTAGAGACTCAGAGGTGGGACTATGCATACCACATTCTGGGGACAGAAATTAGGTCACTTTGACTGGAATGAAGATCTCATGAAAAGTGATAATATGGTATTTCCCTCCTCTTGATTCTTTATCTTTCCTAGCCCCCAATTTAAGCCTTCTTTAGTCTCTGTATTCCTCATGGAATCAAAGCTTCTAAGGTGCCTATTTTGAGTTCCCTCTTCTAAACAGCTTCTATATCATTACCTGGTAAATTTTGTTTCTTCCTCCCCTCCCCAGAAGTCGAGATTTTCTTAGAAGAGGATATTGTCCTATGACAGGAATTTCTCTATCCCTGATTATGCAGTTCTTTACTACCTTTTGCCTTCTCTTCGGTCCTTTCCCCACTTTTTTGTCTTGAAATCTCCTCTCTGGGTCCACATCCTCCCATTTTTCTGAGTATTGGTCACTCCCTGAAGGTGGGGAGGTGGGAACTCTGTTTCCCCTTCTCCTTAGGGAGCATGAGTAGTACTTAAAAACAGTCCCTAAATTCCTGCAGATTATACCCATTGTAAGGTCTCCATCTCCATGTATAGATTCTCTCTCTCTCTCTCTCTCTCTCTCTCTCTCTCTCTCTCTCTCTCTCTCTCTCAGGGATTGTTCTTCAGTGAGACCTCCTCCCAACAGTGAAATGAGAATTTTTCCCTTTCTTTTCTTATTTTTATCTCTCTCCTTTTATATCTTCACCTATTCACCAATTCCTATGGGACTATAGGAGTTATTTTTCCTTTATTGTCAACCTTTGACTTAACTAATAATAATAATAATAATAATAATAATAACTAATAACAATAACTTATTTTCTTCTCCGTTTATGTGCCTTCCCATTCGGTCCCACAAAAGCAGTAATAATAACAACAACAAAACAATGATTTACTTGAGTATAGTGTGGTAAGATTTTAAAGCTCATGATTTTTTAAACCTCATTCTTTATTATCACTACTATTTGACTTTTCTCTCTTCTTTATTGTGGTAATTTATTTTATAATCTGTGCCTTTCTTAGTTGTTGGATAGAGTGCTAGGCCTGCAATCAGGAAGATTTGAGTTCAAATCTTGCCTTGGGCACCTACTAGTTATGTGATTCTGGGCAAGTGATTTAACCCTGCTTGCCCCAGTTTTCTCACCTATAAGATGAACTGGAGAAAGAAATGGCAAATCACTCTAAAATCTTTCCCAAGAAAATCCCAAAGATAGCCACAAAGACTGAAATGACTGAATCCCAACAATGTGTTACTGTTAAAGTGATTGACCTCAGACACAGAGGTAGCAAGCTTGTAAAGCTCCAAGAAATGCATTACATGGCCGATTATGAAATGATCACAGCTCTTCAAACTTAACCATAACCTTTTCCCTGATTCTATGACATTACTACTGATTCCAGTTTATTGGTAAAGGAGGATTTGGTGCCTAATATATAATCCCATCCCTAACTCCAAAGGCAAGACTTCAACTACATCCTGATGCTTGCCTCTCTACAGTCTTTGGGTCACTCTGACACCCTCAACCAGTCTCTTGATGACCTAGTCAGTAAAGAGATATCCTAGTCAAACTACCCTAAGACTACTTGCCTAACTAGGTGTCTCTATTCCTTCTACCCCCCAAATAGAGGCAATGAAAGAAAGAATTATCCAATTAAAGTTTATAACAGCCCTTCCAAGAAAACAGTAGAGTGTCCCTCCCAACAGAGCACAAAAACAGTGGCCTTCCTCAGAATCAAAGCTATTTAATTTTTATTTCAATCTCCTAAGCAGATTGTAATTGCTTTTGCCACAGCTCAAGTACCCACAGAGCTGGTTAAGAAGAGCATAAAATCTAAACAGAGCCATGTGGTGTCCAGCTCCATATGTGACCAGGGAAAGTAGGCAGAGCTAGAAAGTGGCACAGTAGTTCTGTAACTCAGTTCAGCTTACCGTCATTTTCAATCATTGGTTTCTCTCCACAGGTAGCCAATTATAAACCAGGGGGTATTAAAAGCAAACAAATTCCACAATTTCTACAGAACCCAGAGGCAGAGGTTAGAGCAGTGGGGAGAATCTGGTCCAAAGAAACAGAGTTTTTACTCGGTGTAAGGATAACTGAGTATTTGGTCTTGTCCAAAAATAGAATGAAAGATGTTGGGAGATAGTGAGCTTCTGATCACTGGAGGTTAAATGGAGGATATTTGACTGTTTGTCAGAGTTGTTCATAGCCTCATAGATTTAAAACTGAAAAAGACTTCACAAATCACTTAATCCAACCCCCCCCCTTTTGCAGGAAAGGAAACTGAGCCCCTGAGAGGCAATTTCAACTCTCTCATTTTATAAAGAAGGAACCAGAGACCCAGAAAAATAAAGTACCTTTGTCCAAGGTAATGCAGGAATTCAATGGCAGAAATTTTCAGTGAAACCTAATCCCTTGGGAATTTGAACAAAAATTGCAGTCTCTCTTGTTGCACTGGCTAACAGGCCCACACCTGCCTCATTTCTAATCTGGGCATACACACACACACATACATACATACATACATACATACATACATATATACATACATACAGTTAAGCATTATGCTTTGCTATCTCTCCTACATCTTAGCTGATAAGAAAAACAATACCCTGCAACTCTACAGGGCTATACCCTTTTCAAAGTGATATGTCCTAAGGAAACTAGACTATATGTCATTTATTTTGTATGAATTTTCTGTGTCTCTTTAGTGGTGTATGTTCTAGATACTGGCTCTACAGCAGGCTCTCCTGTGCCAGTGCATGACCAAGGAAGGTAGAACACTTCTGGTCGAGGTCTATCTAAGATGTGTTCATTTGTGGGCACAAAAGAAACTATGTGGAATCACCAAAAGAGTCCACAATTCTGCTAGGTAGAGCCAAGTAAAGAACAGATTCAGCTAGTGGGTTATATATTTATGACATTCTCTTATTCTTCTCTAGAAAGTCCCATCTTAAAGAAATGAACAAATACCTTTGAAGGCATGCACTGGGGTAAGGGATAAGGACTGACTCTGTGATCTCATTACTATAAGGCAGGGTCAGCAAACTGGCAAATATGATCTGCTACCTGTTTTGGATGGCCCCTGAGCTAAGAGCTGACCATGGAACAGGGAGGGAGAGGGAAAGGGCATAGAGGGCAATGACAAAATCATTTATATGGTGCTTATTATAAGGACTTTAAAAAATTATCCTTTTCCATCCTCACAACAACCCTGGGAAGTAGGTGCTGCTATTAATCCAATTTTTACAGATAAAGAATTTTATCTGCATTTTATCTGAGGCAAATAGAGGTTAAGTGATTTATTTGAGTCACAAGGCCAGTAGGTATCTGAGGCCAGGTTTGCATTCGGGTCTTCCTGAAACCAGATGCAGCACTTATCCACTATGTAACCTAGACAACCACCAAAATAACAAAACAGATGAGGTCAGATTTGGTCCTTGGTCTATAGTTTACTGACCCCTGCACTTGGGAACTCTCAAAGGAAGAAATTTTATATCCATGCAGATTTGGTACCTTTCTCTGGAACATATAACCTTAGAAATATGAGAATGACTTGCCCAGAACCACACAGCCAATATATGTCAGAGGCAGGATTTAATAAAATAAGCAAATGATAACTAAAATTTATATAGAGCTTTGAGGTTTGCAAAGTGCTTGACAAATATGATCTCGTTAGATTCTTCCAACAATTCCTGATAGGCAGATTCCATTTTACGGATGGGGACAGTGAGATGGAAGTTGTGCCTTGATATATGAAGTGGGATTTGAACTGTGGTCTTTCCAATTCTAAGTCTAGCTTCCATCCACTTCACCACCCAAGTGGCCAGGACTCAATCCAAATCTTCCTGGCTCTGGAGGCAACTATGTCACCTCTCTTTTCTTCTACCTTTTCTGAAGGCACGAATTCTGTCCTATTCATCGTTCTGTCTCCCTCTTCCCCTAGAAGTGGGAAACTAATAACAATGTTGAATTGAGTTGAATACATGTTAGGATTTGTGTTCAGGTGTCATAGGTGGGGGGTGGGGAGGGACAGTTAGATGGAGTCTGTTTCCTTTAAGAAATTGGTTGTTAAAAATAATATCATTCATCTAGATGAGCACCAGAGGGGGAATGAGGACTAATTTAAGATGCACACAGTTATGGCCATGCTTTCTTTATAAAAAAGGGGAGAGCTGGGGATAAATGAGAGTAGATCAAGGTCATTCATAATAATTCAATTCAGCAAATGTTTATTAAAGGCATACTTTGTACAAATCATTGTGTAATAACAACTGACATTAAATACTTTGAAGACTAAAATACTCTCCTCTCAATAAGATATGTATGAAGTATGTAGTATCTCTCATCTCCCACTTTCTTTTTTTAAACAAGTGAAGAAACCGAGGCTTAGAAATGTTAAGTGACTTGCCAAGGTCATTCACATGGCTAATAAAAATGGTTGAGTTGGATACAGGCCCAGGACTTCTGACTGAAAGTCCAACCCTCCACTCTACCATGCTGTGTCCCAAAAGGTGCCAAGAAGCAATTAGCACCTGAATTTTAATTAATAGAAAAGTATGTGCAAAAATGAAGTAGGACTGCTGGAGGTGAGAAAAAAGTCTTAAAAAGTACATCTTTTGAGAAGACTTTACAAAGAATAAACAATGAAAAATAGTAAGAGAGTTAAGAGAAGAGACTTGAGTTCTAGGATAGGAAATGCTTCAAGGCTACTGTTCTAGCCCTTTCTCACACTGGCAGACTGGATACCCAAAAAGCAACTACTACTGTCCCCTCACATTTGTAGAGACAACTCAGAGGAGTTAAGGAATAGTTATCTAATGCTGAAACTCATGAGCCCCCATCAATGTGCTTTCCCCCTACATTATCAGTTGATATCATTTAGCCTACCAGCTTCATTAGCCTTTAAAATAGGTAAATACTAAGGCGGTATGGTAACAGCATTTAATGCAAAGAATTGCCCCAAAAATCTGTGACACATTCTCCTATTGGTACATATTGAGTAGGGGGATAAGTAAATTCAAGAAAATATATATGGCAAAGTAATAATTCAGTAGTTACTCATAGTTATGGTGTCATCTTTCTGCAGAGCTCCAAGTAAAGCTTTGAAGTTGCCTTTCCTTCTCTGTGACCAGGCTCCTGGTACAGACGTTATTGTTAATTATTCAGAGACATTGTTAGGAAGTGGAAATTCTTAGCCCCTTGAAATATATGATGTCTTCCTCTGAAGAAGGAGAAGCGGTAGGAAACCAAGATAGGATAGAGTAAGGTTCTCCTGCTCTTCCAAGGGATTCCTTCTTAGGGTCTTGGCTAAAATAGCTCTCTTCTGACTCACTGCTATTTTCTTTCTTTTTTTTGCAAGGCAATGGGGTTAAGTGGCTTTCCCAAGGCCACACAGCTAGGTAATTATTAAGTGTCTGAGGTCAGATTTGAACTCAGGTACTCCTGACTCCAGGGCTGGTGTTTTATCCACTGCACCACCTAGCTGCCCCTCACTGTTATTTTCAAACCCCAATTCTAAACTACTTTAGTGGTTTTACCCAGGTCATGACTGAGTCCTTTAACCAATTCTGTTAGAGATTTCCTTTCATTTCTAACAAAAATGTTTTTGATTAATTCATTTGGAGAAAATAATAATGCTTACCTCCTGGACTTGTGAGAATCAATTGCACTTAGTATTCTGTCCAACACATTGTAGGCTCTTAATAGGTAGCTTTCCTTCCTCTAATCAAGGTATGTACTCAGTTGTTGGGCTAAGGTTCCAACACAGGACCTGAAAAAAATGTTGTTTAATTATATTTGTTGGATTTAGTTGAAATGAGTTAAATTCATGTTGGGGGTTGTGTGCAGTTTCTGTAATGTTCAATAGGAGAACAGGAGGAAGGGAAAGAGTTAAGTGAAGGGGGGTAATTGACCCAATAAAAACTCATCTTTATACTAGTCTTGGACCTATCTACCATTACTCTGTACCCTTGGACAGGTTTCTCTGGGGCTCTAACCCCCAGGATAACAGTGCAATAGAATTTTATAACAGTGAAAGAAAGTACATCTTCCCCAAGTTATGCTCCCTGAGCATACCTTGAATACTGGCCCATGAAATCTGAAGCACTGAGAATGTCAAAGATCTGGACAGTGTGTGTCATACAAACAATGAAGGATACTTGCTTATAGTTTGTTTGGGTCCCCAGACTTAGCACAGAGAATTGTACATAATAAGCATTTAATAAATTCTGTTTTCAAAACCTTATTTCATTTTTTTGATAAATAAGCACTTTTTTCCCTTTCTCCCTCCCACTCCCTTACTAAAAAATAAAAACCAAAACAAAATCCTTGAAAAAGATCTACATAGTCAAACAAAACAAATTCCTACATTGGATATGTCAAATAACATGTCTCTGTCTATTGAGAAGATAGCACTTGTCAGGAAGCAGGTAGTAGGTTTTATCATCAGTTCTCTGTAATTATGTCTGATCATTGCATTGATCAGAGGTCTTAATTCTTTCCAAGTTGTTTGTGTTTACCATATTGCTGAAATGGAAGTCTGGCATGTGTATAGGTCTCATCAACTTTCAAGATGGAGTCTCCATATGGATAATGTCATATTAGCAAACCTATGGGATCTGCACGTTTCAGTCTACCTCCATTATATTGCTGTACTAAAACTTATTCTCCTGGTTCTGCTCACTTCTCTCTATATCACTTCATAAGAGTCTTTCCAGATTTCCCTAAAAATTTCTTTTTTCATTTCTTTTGATACAATATTATTCCATTACATTCCTATACAGAATTTCAACTTTTTCCTAATTGTTGAGTACCTCAAAAAGTTATTTCATTCATTCACTTTCATTCATTCAATCCTTGACAGAGTACTTAGAAGCATAAAACATATCTGTCAATGTTCAGGAGATTCTGATGCTCAGAGGTCATAGAACCTTGATGCATATTCATAGACTAAAGAGAAATAAATTCATAATATCATAGATTTTCTAAGTTTCAAGGGACCTCAGTGTTTCTATAGTTCAGGGGTTTCTTAACTTTTTTGTGTTCTGTTTACCAAAAAAGACAGCTAGATGATACAATGTTTAAAATATTGGACTTGGAATTAGGAAGACTTGAGTTAAGATACAGCATCAGATCCTTGCTAATTGTGTGATCCTGTCCAAGTTAGGTAACTCTGCTATCTGTTTCAGTTTCCTTCACTGCAAATGAGGATAACAATAGCATCCAGTATCCAGGATTTTGTGGAAGGAAGGAAGGAAGGAAGGAAGGAAGGAAGGAAGGAAGGAAGGAAGGAAGGAAGGAAGGAAGGAAGGAAGGAAGGAAATATATCAGAAGGAAACAAACTTAAAATAACTGAAAATAATATAATGAATTTATTATATACTTTTTAAAAGGAAGATATATAATAGACATTCACAAATTAATATAGTCATTTTTTCTATTCTACTATTTGTTTCTTTTGATGATTAAATTCAGAATTTTTTAAAAAAGAAAATCACAACTAAGAAACATCTCTTATGAAAGGCTGCCTATTCTAATACTTTCATTAAGTACAGCCTCTACAAATGTATGCATTATTAAACTTCTATTTCATTAAGAAAGTATGGATTAATATTTGTTCATTTATTTCCTTTTTTATTAAAAAGTCTTCCTTTTTTTCTATACTTTGTAGTCTTCTCTTCTTTCAGATACCTTGCTCATCCCACAGTGTGTTCCTAATGGTGTTGCTTCCAGTGGGGTTGTCTTCTACATACACTTAACTCCCTCCAAATGATTTTCTCATCTTCTTTCTCTCCTGTGACATTTCTGTTTGTCAAGTCAGTCAAGTGTTTACTGACCGTAGCATTTTTAGATTCTTTTAATCTCCTTTTTATGGTAACTTATTTACACATGTTAAGTATCTATGTTGTTTCTGCTGTCCATATCCTATTTTTATACATCAATATTTTGTTAAGTGTGCACATGGTTTAATGGAATATCTTTTTGTTATTTCCACTAGCTTTGTACTAATTTTTATTTTTGCTCTAATAGGTTGTCCTGATTTTACACAGTTGATTCAAGAATGAATTCCACACCATTAACAGGTCATTTCATGTCTGCTAAAATATAATTAAGAGGTACATTGGGCACATCAGGACTGCACCCTGAAGGAAAGAGCTGGCTTGAAAACCAGTGACCCAGGAGGAATGTGAGTCATCTTCCACTTTCCTCTCTCTTGGGACCCAAGAATTCTGTGGGAGCCAATTCAAGCTGGCACCAGGCTACCAAGGCTCTCTCGGTGAACAATCTACAGCCATTATAAGGCATTTCCTGTTACTGCACAAGTCACCAGGTGCTCCCCTTATGAGTCAACTTCAAGGGCACCTGACATCCTACAGAGGCTGCTGCCCCAACACTTGCTGCAAGATGCTCCCTTGGTCACTTTTGATTATTCAGAGATGCAATTGCAGGTAATGGACTTCTTGTTTACCAGACTGAATTATACTTGCCTTCTCTTAATGAAAATGGGCAGTCTGTTTTTATCAGCATCTCATTCCCAGTTTAAACACTGAAGAGAGATGTCTTCAAGTAGTCTGTGCCTGGTCAAGTCTGGGGACTACAAAAATTGAAATCATTATATGAAGATTTGGAAGACTATCCAGATATTTAAAAAGAACTTAGGAGGCTTTCACTGGCTTTCACTTTCTTTTCTGTTAAAAGCAATGAATGATTTTACCTAGCTTTAGTATTATTTACTGTCCATTTTAAGATCCTCAAAGAGAGATAGATCATCTTACTTGTCTTCTGAGGAAATTGTATACAAACCAAGAAACAACAGTTAGAGATGAACATGGAACTGATTGGTTTAGAATTGGACAAGGAGTTTTACAAGTCTAAATGTTGTCACCTTATACATTTAACTTATATACAGAGTACATTATGTGAAATGCAAGGCTAGATGAATCAAAAACTAGAATTAACATTGCTGGGAGAAATATCAACAGTATCAGATAAGCAGGTGATACCATTGATGACAGAATGCAAAAAAGAATTAAGAAGCCTGGATGAAGGTGAAAAGGAGAGTGCAAATGATAGCTTAAAGCTTAACATTAAAAAAACCCCAGATATTTTGGCAATTAGTCCCACCACTTCCTGAAAATAGAGGGAGAAGAAATGAAAATCAGATTTTATATTTTTGGCCTCCAAGATCACTTCAGATAGTGACTACAACTGTGAAATTAAAAGATGCTTGCTCCTTGGAAGGAAAGCCAGGGTAAATCTGGATGGTAAACTAAAAGGAAGAATCATTACCTTGCCAACAAAGGTTCATATGGTCTAAGCTTTGATTTGGTTGTGAGAGTTGACCTATAAGAAAAGTTTTTGAATTATGGTGCTGGAGAAGACTTTTGAGAATCCCTTGGATAACAAAGAGACCAAATCAGTCCATGCTTAAAGAAATTAAAACTGAAATTAAAAGAAATTAAGTTGAAGTTTAAATACTTTGGCCACATGACAAGAAGACAGGACTCATTGGGGGGAAAAACCCCCTACTATTGAGAAAGATTGAAGGCAAGAGAAGAAGGGAATGGCAGAGGATGAGATAGATAGATGTCATGAAAACAATGAATAATGAGTTTGAAAAGCTTTGAGAGGGATGGCTAGGTGGTGCAGTGGATAGAACACCAGCCCTGGAGTCAGGAGGACCTGAGTTCAAATCCAGCCTCAGACACTTAATAATTACCTAGCTGTGTGACCTGGGGCAAGCCACTTAACCCCATTACCTTGCAAAAAATAAAAAAATAAAAATAAAAAAAAGCTTTGAGAGATAGTAGAACATAGGACCTGGTGTGGCTAAAGACTATGGAGTCACAAAGAGTCAGACTTGACTGAAAGAATGAACAACAGCAACAAACAAGGATCAGAATATCTTGCTCTCTGGAAGTAAAATTTAATCTAATGGTAATAATGGTCGCTTCAAGAATTAGAACATTAACATTTAAAGTCTGTAATTGAGATGTTAAACTGTCATTGGATTCATTAGGCCTTGTAATTTTTAGGAGTTAGGATCACAAGATGCATTTTAATGAGTATCTTCTTTGGGAATATAATTTATCTTTAGGTGATATGGCTGTGAAGTAGTCTGGGTGCTCTGACTAATGAGATGCAAACTTACCCTAAAACCCTGGACTAGATGACTTCTAAAGTAGCTTCCAACTCTAAATATATGATCTATTATGATTTATGAAGTTGGGATTATGGCCAAGTTTAGAGACTTTGGATCAGTTCAAGCTGGTTCTTTCTCTGTAAAGCAATATTATACATATAGCATCCATTTGTTTTCCTATCTGGAAAATAAGAATTTACCTAGACAAATTGCAATTGACTTGAAATATAGAATTTTATTTTGTGTGAAAAAATCAAGAGAAATATTTATGAGAGGTGATTAAGTGTCTGACTCCTAATAATTCATGATCATTTATGTACAAGAGTATTTTGTAAGGGAAAAGCATAATACTAAACATTAAATGTAAATTTCTATTTTATGACTTATGAAAATAGTGGTATAAGTTTTAAGAGCAAGCTATTCAAAAGTATTTGGGAAATGTTTTATGGGTGGTACTTTCGAAAATGCAGTTCACTATTTAGAATCACACTTTTTTGTAATTTTCTAAGTTTTATTTTTTCAAAAAGTTATAATGATACTTTCAGGAAATTGCTTCTAATTTATGACTGTCTTGAACTATGTCTTTATTTCTTCACAGTGAAAAATAGACATTATCAATATTTGTATTTTTTCATTGCAACCTTAAGAAACCACTGTGAAGGCAAGAACTTCACTGTACTGTTTTTTATAGTTTTCTTTTTTATACATACATCTATGATATATTCATTCCTGACTTTTAAGCCATCTTCTTTGAGGAAAATGAATGACAAGTTCAGAGAGTAATCCTGCTTTCCTAATGAGAGAATTAGAGAAATGACAGAACAAGGGCAAAAATCTCTGAATTGATCTGATTAAATGCAGTACTTTTTTCCTGAAGCCTGGATCAGAGTAGTATGATGATCTAAGTGTAGGAAGAAGTCATTGAGTACTTTAGCTAATAGAACCATCTCTGGAATTCATCTTTGACTAGCTAGATAGGAGAATTCTTTAAAAAAGCAGTCAAAGAGAGATTGAATGATTTTAGAAAAAAAAATTCTCTTGTACTTAAGGGACTATGTTGTTTAACTATCTAGATGGCGCAATGAGTATAATGCTAGACCTAGAATCAGTAAGATTTGAATTCAAATATGACTTCAGAATTTACTAATTGTGTGATCCTGGACAAGTCATTTAACCTTTGCCTTGGTATCCTCAATTGTAAAATGAGGATAATAATAGTATCTACTTTCCAGGGTTGTTGTAAGGTTGAAATGAAATAGTTGTAAAATGCTTTATTAAACCTTAAGGTAATTATTATCTATTATATTGGGTTTTGTGATGAATAAAAATGTTGATTGAATTTTCACCTGGACTCTATAATCACACTCTATCCTATTATAGAAGTTTGAAAGTGTCCACCAACATCCCTTTTCCTCTCCTTCTCTCAGGTATATTTTCTCTACCACCATCATCCCAGCCTTTCATATATTATATTCCCCTATTATAATACAAATCTTTAAGAGCAAAACTTGTCCTTTTTTGCTTATATTTGTGTCACCAAGGCTTAGCACAGTTTAATAAATGCTTGTTACTTATCTGAAAATTCTTTTCATTATAACTTCAAAATGGCTGATGTTAGATTTCCAAGGATATCAATAGACTGCCAGTTTGGACTTCTCTCTTTTTAAGTGGAAAAAAGCTTAGATTAATTTTTAAAATATTTCTGTAAAGCTCATGCCAAAATTTTTCTTCCACATTTCATAGTCACCATTATTCAGAACTCAGAATACAATATTCTAGAAAATATAAATAAATAATAATGTGTCCCACAAAGCTGAATATAAGCTTTTAAGGAGGTCAAGGGCTAGGAAATGGTAATGTAACTTTGATAAAATAGGACTTCCAAGTCTTCCTGAGAAAAAGATGAGAAGTGAGTTGATACTTTGAAATGCAAACACAAGAGTCAAGAAAAAATTTGCAAGGTAATTACGTTTGAGCAACTAAAAGCATTACATAATGATGAACTATTTATATTCTAATAGGGAAAAAAAATAACTATTCTCTCAGAACTCTTGTTTTCAAAGGTCATAGAGGGAATAAGTAAAATAGATATCATGAGAGCAGTTTTGTTATAATTTGATCATCTTAAGAGAAAAAAGGAAAGGGAAGGATGAAAAAAGAAAAACAAGGAAATTAAAAGTAATAGAATTCACTCTCATATAATGAGGGAACATGAAAGGAAACAATATGCAAACATGACAGAAGGGGTTGGGAGATGGCTACATATGAACCTCACTAACATGTGAACAAGACTGGGAGGGGGGCGAAATTTGACCTAGCAATGCATTAAACTTAATAGGGAATCTGGCAGGGAGGGATGATTAAGAGGGAAGGTAGTTTGGGGGCTAAATATGGGTGAAATTAAAGGAAAGAAAGAGAATAAGAAACTATCCATGACTAGGATCAAGGGAAGATGAGAGAAGCAGATTGCCTCAAATACCATCACCAGTACTGAATATGCTACTTCCCTCTCAACACTCTCTTCTTTGTAAAGAAGGATGTGGGGTGGCAGTCAGAGAAAAATAAACAGGATAGAATGGAAAGAAATACATAATTAACAATCATAACTGTGAGTGTGAATTTGATTAAATGACCCATAAAACAGTGAAGGATAGCAGAATTGATTAGAAAACAGAACAGAATGATATGCTGTTTATAAGAAACACAGAAAGATTCACAGAGAGCTGAAATAAGGGACTAGAGCCAAATCTATTTTTCTTCAGAATCTCACATTTCAATTATGAATTGCCAAGTTCAAGTTTATAAATGGTCTAAAAATTGCATGATACTTAGCTGTCTCTGCCTCCTCTTCTGCCACTTTGCTACCATTAGTGCAGAAGAAGATCATTGCATTTTTTGTTTTGTGTATTACCATAGCCAAAGAATTTGCTGCCAAGTGACCAGGTTATTGGTTTTGAGTTCTCTCTATCTTACTAGACTGACCCAAAGAAAGTAGACTCATCATGTCACAAGCATCATACCTGGATACTTTTCAATATGACAGAATGTGTGTTCTACTGGCTGATCAAATCACTTCCATATCATGATGAAATATTAAAATGTTAATTTGCAAATGCTACCTAAAGTAGGAAGCAGCTAGTGGTTCAATCCATTTAGCACCATGGACAGTAGCTAATTTCTTGATTACTCTTCACAAGATAGTCATATGGACAATGACCTGGGTCTAACTCCTCACTAAATCAACGCCCTGGTTAGGGTTTTGTCTTATTCTGCTGACAACTAGGAAAATTTCTGACTTTTAAGTTAAAAAATTATCTGGAGTAGACAAAAGGGACATTAAAAGTAGGCAAAGTTTATTTGCCATCACATCATTATTATTGCTAATTGACTAAGTGAATGAAATTCCAAAGCTGGATGAGAAATTAAAGGATGTTTAATCAAATTCCCTAATTTCATTTAGGGGGAAACTGAGATCCCAGATGGGGAACTTGCCCAAATTTAAACAGTGAGAAAGTGCTAGATAGTTCTGAAACGAGAACCCAAATCCTTTGATTCCTGCCCCAGATTTCTTTTCGGTACAGCCCGCAGAAATTTATGCCATCAAATGAAAATTTCAGAATATAACTCTATAAAAGAGTAATGAACTCAATTGTTAAACACCTCAGGGACTAGTTTCATATATATAATCATATTGAATTATGCTCTGTGTCTATCGCCCAACTGGATCTAAGAAATGTCATCTATGTTGAGATCTTAGTTTGAAAGGGGGGAAAAACATTTAAGATTTGATAAAGTGACAGTGTGTGGGAACATACATGGGAATTCAGGATCTTGAAGACAAAGTAAGAGATATAACTCAGAAATTGAAAAGAGAACATCTCTACAGTATTAAGGGAAAATAAAGCAGAAAAAGAAACTGAGAGGTCTGGATAATACAGATTGGATTCAACAGCTTCCTTTCCATTCTAGCCTTGATCTGGTAGGACAGGGTCAGTGTCCACCTACACAATATTGTTGCACACAGAACATATCTTTGTTACTGCCACCTTTCCTTTACAAAGTTCCTTACTCTCTTAAAGCCTACACAGCTCCCTCAACACTTATTATACCTCCAGGTGCCAATTCTTACCAATTCATTTCAACAAACATATATTAAGTATATATAATTCTACATTTAATGTTAAAGGTATGGAGTCTAAATGAGACAATATCTGCTGTCATTGAGCTCATCTAATAAAAAAATATGACAAAATGACCTTGAATGAGTTACTTGATTGTTCTAAATTTCAGTTTTCTTTATTGATTGAGGGGGTTGGACAAAATGATCTCT